>NC_141675.1:153534230-153841730 GCF_028749965.1 Puma concolor | reverse complement strand
TCTGTAAAATGGGTCCAGCAGGAGTCGTCCAGAGAGTTGTTACAAGGATGACACGAGATCTTACGTGCCCAGAGTTCGGAGAGCTGGGCCTGACCTTACAGGTGCTGGCTAAGTGTCCACCTGTAAGTAGTATTCGCACCTACACGTTTTTTGGGGAATTGTTAATTCGGAAACTCAGTTCTCCCACCTGCAACGCAGTGGTCAGGAAGCCCGTGAGGGCTCCATGTGTGGGCTGGTCTGGGTGCCACAAGCACTCCATCATGGTGGCAGGTGCTAGCGACCCCTGGGGGCCGGACCCCTGCCCTGGACCCCGTCCTCGGACAGTTCTGGTAGAGGCTGGCTAAAGGTTAAGCAAGTGAAAGAACGGGACTCCCAGCTCAATTTGAGCTTCGGGTTAGTAGCAAATAGTTTCTCGGTATAAGTATGTCTCAAGTGTTGCCTGAAACATACTTATGCTAAAAAATGATCCAGCGTGCATCCGAAATCCACATTTAACGGACATCCTGCATCTTATATGACAATCCTACAGGCTCAGAAGGTCACTGTGGTCCAAAGCAGTGGGGGACAGAGCAGGGGTGTCCGGTGTTTCCCAGCTTGCTCTCTCCTCTGCCCTGTACCCCTGTCCCCCCACCGCTGGCCCTGCTGACGGCTTCCCACCCATCTCGCCCTGAGCTCCCCTTGGCAGTCCCGCCTTGGCTGCTGGGTGCACGTGGCCTGTCTGTACCCACGCTTCAGGGACCCGGCCCACCCGGCCTTCCCCAGTCCCTCCTGCAGTGGGCAAAGTTTCTGACCATAACCCCACATTCCCACCCTACCGCCGTTGGTTCTGAGCCCTACCGGGCCCCCCACAAACCCAAGGCCCTGACTGTGGCAGGTTTGTGGCATCTGTGTGGCTATTAAGCCACTTGTCCCTATTCTCCCCACTGTCAGAACCCCTTTCCTGGGTGAAAAAACCCCACAGTCTGTCCCAGGTTTAGTTAGGAGAAGCACCGAGAACAGCCTTCACTCCTCTCAGCACGAAGAGCCCCCCTGTTGGAGATCGTTCACTGGGGATCTTCCCCCACTTGGGGCAGCGTTTTCTTGTAGCTGCACAAATCCCTAGGGGGACGGAGTGCTCACAGTCCTGGCACATCACAGGGCTGGCGAGGAGGCTGGCAGCACTTCTGGAAGCAGGGTGGGTTTCCCTCAGTTCACATGCAGCTTGAAGCCTCAGTATTGGAGTATTGGTTACATTCGCTCAGTAGGGTTTCATTCACCGTAGTCTCAACCCACTGTGACCTCTCCATCCCGTTGCTTTTCCTGATTTGCCCCGGTTGGGGTTTTTCAATCTTAGCACATGGGAACTCCATTATTCCAGGTCTTTAGACCCAGACGCTGGAGTTCTAGACTCTTCCCTGCCTCCCACATCCGATCCATCCAGAAATCCCTTAACAACCGTGCAGAATCTAGGCAGTTCTGCCCTCGGGGGGCAGCATCGTCTCTCCCGCGCTGGTCCCCAGTCTGCACCTTGCCGTCCCCTACACAGCAGTCCCGGCGATCTTTTGAAAGATGTCACTCCTTCGCTCAAAACCCTGTCTTGTTTTCCCTTTTCACGCAGGTTAAAATCCACAAGTCCAGATCTTTGTTTCCAGGTGGTCTGGCCCCCACGGCTCCCAGCCTCTTTCCTGCCCCTCCTGCCAGCTCTGTTTCAGACACACTGGTCTCCTTGCTGGTGCCTCCCCTCCCCCCAGCCCACCCCCCTGTCTGGCTTTGCCCTTGCTGGTCCTCCTGGAGGAGGTGTTCTTTCTCCCAGGCTCCCGGACAGATGCTCAGTCCCTCTCTTCATGACATCTTTGCCAAAACAGCCCCTCGCCCAACACGACTCTTCCTTGCCTTATTTGTCCCTCTTGGCATTCATGGCCCACGGACCCACAAAGTGCATTCTGTCCACTGATTGTCTCCCTCGGGGACTCTGTTTGCCACTGCCCCATCCCAGTCGCAGAGGAATGATTTCACACTCCGAACGCTCAGCGGGTAGATACTGAGTCAGACGCACACGCCGGTGGAGACGGTGGGAGGCTGGCCGGGCGGGGGGCTCCCGAAGTGAGTGAACTGTGCCGGGTGAAACACACAGCAAGTTGTCAGGGCGGCTCCAAGGTGGAAAGGAAATCACGTGACAGTGAAACTTCCAGAAGCTTCTGCCCATGCCTCCCATGTCAGCTCGATGAGCTCACTTTGATTCTGGGCTCCTCAGATGGGCCAATTCCTCCTCTTCCTCTTTAGACAGTGAGGAAGCCACACTGTCTCTCTAGCCACAGAAACAATGAAATGTTTAGCTCCATGACCCTGGCCATCAAGGTGGCTCCCTATTCCCCGGTCACGTGGCCCCAGTGGCCCCGCCAACTGTTCCTGGAAGTTGAAGGGACACACATTCTGTCCCCTCTGCAGTTAGTAACCCGAAGTTTGCAGACCTGCCTTCCCTAATCTCATCGCTGTTGGGCGTTAGAGATGACGCAAACCATCATTTCTTCCTCATTTTTTAATTTTAAAAGTATATGACATAAAGAGAAATTTAAGACAACAGTGCTGAAAGAAAAATTGTCTGTAATCCCTCCTTTCAGTTCCCCACTAGGCCTTGTTCGCACAGAATTATAGTCAGAGGTATGACTCAGCATTGCTACAAACGTCTTGTCATATTGCCACATAGTCTCTCAATAGTAAATTTTTTTTTTTAGAGAGAGAGACGGAGAGGGAAAAAGAGAGCGTGAACAGGGGAGAGGGGCAGAGGGAGAGAGAGAGTCCTAAGCAGGCTCAACACCCAGTGCAGGGCCTGACGAAGGGTTCGATCTCACGACCCTGGGATCGCGACCTGAGCTGAAATCAAGAGTCGGATGCTCAACCGACTGAGCCGCCCAGGCGCCCCTCCCAATAACCATTTTAAATGACGGCACAAACAAAACTTCCTAATATTTTTTTTAGCTATACTGTCGCAGTGAAAAATTCTGAGTGATAGTGTTTCCTTTCTTTTGAGGCCAGGTATGTGAACTCGGTTGTGGGCTGATGTGTCGTCCCAAATACAAGCTGAAGTCCTAACTGTCAGTACCTCTGGATTCGACCGTATTTGGAATAGGGTCTTTGCAGGTGGAATCAAGCTGAGGTCATTAGATGGGTGCCAGGCCACCAGGACTGGTGTCCACGGGAGAGGAGGACAGCACAGAGCTGGGGTGCTGTCTGCAGGCACGGACCGCCGGGACCGCCAGGGACTGCCCCCCGCTGTCACAAAGTGGGAGAGGCCAGGAAGAGTCCTCCCTGGAGCCCATCAGCTCTTGTTGTTTCAGTCCTGGCTGGCGGTGCTCGGTTGCAGCAGCAGCAGGGAACGAACACAGACCCCAGTTTGGGAATTCTCTCCAGCATCCTGTCCCACATAGGCTCACATCTCGCTAATAGGTCCTGCTGAGCCTACGTGATGGTCGGCAGGCACACGAGCCGGTACAGGTCCAGCCAGCTTGGGTAGCGGGTTACGCTGGCCTTCCTCACCCCTGCCTCCCCCCCACCCGCAGTCCCCTGTGGGAGGGCGGGATCTGCAGACTTCGCCCCCTGCCGAGGCCAGCAGTATGGCCACATGTCCTCGGCTACGCAAACGGGCTCAAGGAGGCCTTCCTTTACCCCCAGCTGGGCCTGAGAACTTGCCTGCACTTACTAATGCCGGTGTCACTGCCCTCTTTGTCCCTGACATCACAGCCCCGGGAGCAAGGTGCGAGGGCAGGCTTGGCCTTGACCCGCGGGCTCTGACCCGGCGGTATTCGCACGATCGTTTCAGTGTCGGCTGATAATGCTGGGCCTGAATTAACGTCAGCGATGACAGTGTATCTTCACCCACTGGTTTGTGGCTTTGCTACGTTCCCAAGTGTAATCTGGAGGCACAAAAAGATGACCGCCTTCAGCCCCCGCCTCCCCCCTGCCCAAAGTGATCAGTTTTTCTCCCTGCACTTTTTTTTTTAATTTTTTTTAATATTTATTTATTTATTTATTTATTTATTTATTTATTTATTTATTTAGGGCTCATCATCATCAGAAGCAGGCTCCAGGCTCTGAGCCATCAGCCCAGAGCCCGACGCAGGGCTCAAACTCACGAACTGTGAGATTGTGACCTGAGCTGAAGTCTGACGCTTAACCGACTGAGCCTCCCAGGCGCCCCTGTTTATTTATTTTTGAGAGAGACAGAGACAGAATGTGAGTGGGTTAGGGGCAGAGAGAGAGGGAGACACAGAAGCAGAAGCAGGCTCCAGGCTCTGAGCTGTCAGCACAGAGCCCGACGTGGGGCTCGAACTCACAAGCTGTGAGATCATGACCTGAGCCGAAGTCGGACGCTCAACCGACTGAGCCACCCAGGCGCCCCTCCCTGCACTTTTTTTTAAAAAAACATTTATTTTGGGGAGAGTGCAAACAAGGGATGGACAGAGAGAGGGGAACAGAGGATCCAAAGCAGGCTCTGGACTGACAGCACACAGCCCGATGTGGGGCTCGAACTCACGAGCCACGAGATCATGATCTGAGTTCAAGTCGGACTGTTAACTGACTGAACCACCCAGGGGCCCCTCCCTGCACTAAATTTTGAGCAAAGCTGAAGGTACCAGCTGGGCCTTTAGAGAGATGAGATCCCCTAATGGTACTGGTTACCGCAGAGGCAGGAGGAAGGAGGCTGGGTGTTAAGGTCCTCTAGGAACCTCAGCCCTGCCTCTCCCCAGAAAAAACATTCCTGTGCCCTTGGTCCCGGATTACAGTCTCCTCTCAACCACCCGGGAAATGGCACTTAGGGACTTAGCTGTCATGTGCAAGACTGACCGACGGGGATGTAGGACAGGCAGCCTTGGTGGGGATGGGCCTTGGCTCTGGGGTGAGGGAGGGGAGAAGCTGGTGACAGCAGGAGAGCATGAGCACCAGGACGCAGTTCCTGAGGGCGAGCCGGCACCCTACGGTCAACGCTGCTTTCACAGATGAAATGAATTTCGAGGTGTCTCGTCAGCAGCTTTACAAATGAGGAAACTGAGGCAGAGTTGTATGTTATATTACACAAGGGTGAGAGCCCGAAGGGGGGGTGGGAATCCAAGTCTCCCAAATTCTCAACTCTGTGCTTTGTCCCTGTCCCATATTTGGGACAGAAAACACGTGTCTATGGGATAGGTGACAATAGATGTTACCATCGACACCGTCCCCAGTCACTGAGTGTGCCAGGCCAGCTGGAGTGGCCCGACAGCGCTTTTCCCTGGGGGTCATTCATGTGGACAGTGACTGTCCACGGGGCCACTGGTGTGGTTTCCTGAGGTGGCGGCAGGAGCCTTCCCCAAGCACTGCCTCCACAGGGGTGGGGGAGGTGGGTGTGGGTGGCCCCTGGGGAAAGGTATTTGTGGTCAGGTGCTCTGTCGGGAGAGGGCTAGCTTGCAAGCTGGAAAGAGCTGGAACCTGAGACATGGGGCAGGGTGGACTTGGAGGAAGTGAGGGACTTAGGGAGCCTTCCAGGGACTTTTGGAGAAGGGGTTGGGTCCCACACGCTGGGCCATCAGTCCAGGGAAAGGAAGGCTGAGCATCATCTTCCCATCCTCGTTCTCAAAATGGACAGATTCCTTTTTCTTTTCCTCTCCTCTCCTCTCCTCTCCTCTCCTCTCCTCTCCTCTCCTCTCCTCTCCTCTCCTCTCCTCCCCTCCCCTCCCCTCCCCTCCCCTCCCCTCCCCTCCCCTCCCCTCCTCTCTTCTTTGAGAAAGAGAGATCGTGAGCCAGGGAGAGACAGAGAGGGAGGGAGACAGAGGGTCAGAAGTGAGCTCCGTTCTGACAGCAGTCAGCCTGATGCGGGGCTTGAATTCACGAACCTCGAGATCATGACCTGAGCCATGGACGCTCAGCGGACTGAGCCACCCAGGTGCCCCCAAACGGACAGGTTCTAACCAACCGGGCTATAACTTTCTTGGCGCAAAGATTGTGTTTGCTCCTGTTTGCAGCTTCGCACAAAGGACAGTAAGTAGGCTCTGACTCATGAGCTGGCAGGTAAAAGAAAGTTCCTGAGCACCCAAGGCTTCTGCCTGCTAGGCCCCTGCAGGGAGGCCCCAGGCACCGTCTTTCCTCACCTCCCCGCTGTGGCTTGTGTTCAGTACTTCCCCCAGAACCGCCGGCCCCAAACCTCCCCTTGGCACCCAGGCCCGTTTAGTGGGATGAAAAGGCCAGTGATTCAAACGGCCAGCTTTGCCCCCCTAGAAGGGGGGGTGCCCCTTCCACCTTCCCTCAGGCCCGAGCTCCCTGGCAGGTCTCAGGAGGACTGTCCTTCCTACAGGAAGCTTTCGCGCAGGGTTTAACGAAGACAAGCCTCTTGTGCAAGTTTCCGTGCAAAAGCAGTGCAGCCTCACAGAATGGGGGGCACAGCGCAGGCCCTGCTCTGAGATCCCTGTGTCCACAGAGACCAGTCAAACTGAGCTGAATCACCCTGCAGAGTCACAAGCCAGAGACGACTTCAGGCTGCGGCTCTGCCCGCGGTGCTCCGTGTCCCCTGCTCTCCACGTGCAGCCAGATTCCTGACGGACGCAGAGAGGGGCAGCCGGTGCTCCACGGCACCCAGCGAGGCCAGGATCCCCCAGCGCTCCATGTCCCCTGAGCCCCTAGCAACAGCCAAGTGGCCCGAGGGGCAGATCTGAAGGACATTAAGGGGGGCTGACTCTTTCCTTTTGGAGTGTGGCAGGTGGACAGGAGCCCTTCCACACGTCCCGTCCTGGGGTTGGGGGGGGGGGACGTGTCAGATTTGGCCCCTGACCTCTGGTTGCTGTTTTGTTTAGGGCAAGGATGTGAAAGAGTCAGGGTGGTATTTACAGGGGAGTGTGAACCTGATACCCTTTGGCTGAAGGGCAAGAAGAGAGAGCAGCTGCCCTCCAGCAGAAGCCACACCTCCCGGCTGGCGGGGGAGGATTTCGCAGGCAGTTGCTATGTCTTTGATGTCGGCTGCCCCCTCCTTTCTTCCTGACGGCCGGCCGGACAGCCCGACAGCCGAGGTGGTTTAGAGGGAGGTGCGGGCACGCATCCATTTCCAGGAAAACAGCGGCCGGCAAAAGTCACTCCATGGAATCTGAACCAGGGGGGATCCTGACCCCTTTCAGAGGGACGCTTGCTTGGAGACCTGGGATTTGGTCCGATGCCTCATCTCCAGACTTTGGTGGACGTTTCTAGCCTCTCTAGGTGAATTCCAGCCACGGGGCAACGTAAGCCAGAGTCCCACCCTGTGTCATGCTTATTAAGTCACCATAAGCAAGAGTAGAGCGACTGGGGATTGCGTTTCTGTGAGGAGAGAGTGGAAAAGGCGATGGCCCAGATACATTTGAAGAATTAAGGAAACTGATTTAAAACAGGGACTAGGAGAGGTGCCTGGGGGGTGGTGCTCAGTTGCTCAGGCATCCAACTTCGGCTCAGGTCATGATCTCACAGTTCATGTGTTTGAGTCCCGCGTCGGGTTCTGTGCTGACAGCTCAGAGCCGAGAGCCTTCTTAAGATTCTGTGTCTCCCTCTCTCTCTGCCCCTCCCCCACATGTGCTCTGTCTCTGTCTCTCTCTCAAAAATAGATAAAACATTAAAAAATATATTAAAGAAATAGAAAAAAAAACAGGGACTAGAAAAGTCTTTGAAAATACCTTAATTTTTTAAAAACGAAAAACGTCTTTAAAATAGCTCTTCTTATTATAGGAGATTCTTATTATATTCTTACTCTTAATCTTATTATATACTTATTATGGGACATTAGGTGTTTATGGCAGAAAATCTAGAAGTGACAGAAAAGTTTCAGGGCAGAGCTAAAAATCATCCCAGCAGAAACTGGTGACTAAACCTTTGCCCAACTTTATGGCATAGTTTTCACACATAAACACCCAGACACCCAGACAGACACTTACACCTTCACACGCGATTGCGACCATCCTTCATTTTCATTTAAAATTCCATCACCTGGGTGGCTCCGTCCGTTGAGCGTCTGACTCTTGATCTCAGCTCAGGTCATGGTCCCAGGGTCACGGGTTCGAGCTCGTGTCAGGTTCTGCACTGAACGTGGGGCCTGCTTAGGATTCTCTCTCTCTCCCTTTCTCTGCCCTCCCCAGCTCTTGCGTGTGCACGATCTCTCTAAGATAAAATAATAATAATAAAACCCCAACACCAGCATTCTTACCTATGCCTTTGAAAACAGGATTTTTTTTTTTTTTTAATTTTAAATTCTATTTAGTTAACATACAATGTAGTATTGGTTTCAGGAGTAGAGCCCAGTGATTCGTCACTTAGATACGACACCCAGTGCTCATCCCAACAGGTGCCCTCCTCGATGCCCATCCCCCATTTAGCCCATCCCCCACCCTCCTCCCATCCAGCAACCCTCAAGTTGTTCTCTGTATTTAAGAGTCTCTTATGGTTTGCCTCCCTCTCTGTTTTTATCTTATTTTTCCTTCTCTTTATCTATGTTCATCTGTTTTGGAAAATAGGAATTTTTAACAGCTATCTACCATTCTTTAGGAAGCTAAACCGTTTATTTAATTAACTCCTTACAGACAATTTATACAGTTTGATTTAATGAAAATGTGCCCGTGTGTCTTTTGGAATAGACTAAGAAGTGTGCTGTCCTGTGCCTCTGTGTTCCCCACCTCTAAAGTGGGCAACACGGTCTTAGTTCTGGTGACTGGTGTGGCCTTTAATTAATATTTAGGAAAGGCCCTGCAATTCACGGGTGAAGCATTGCCACTTAAGTCAAAGGTTTTGTGTAATCGTCCGTAATTATTATAATTTGCTCATTATGGGCAATTAGCGCGTTGTAGGACAACAGAGAGGAATTAATTCGGAAGGCAATCTGCCGCTGTGTCTTGCGTGAGCTGACGACGGAGGTTCAGGGGCCCGTGATTTTCTTCCCGACTGGAGAGACAGGATCAGGCAGAAGACGTCTGTACTAATGGGCCATGGCAATTGCTGATGCTTGGGGCGCACTGAGGGCAGACTGCCACGCGGGCAGGAGGTGCGGGGAGCCTTTCATCCGTGCAAAGTGCCAGCTCTCCATTTCTCTTTACTTTCCTGATTTTAATCTCCTCCAGTATACAGATAGTTCACCAGGATTTTCATCTCAAGCCGTTCAGAGGCCAAAGGATGGCTCATGTAGAGTTTCCACAAGTTTCCTAATGGCCCCGGAGCTGTGTCACAGTCTTTGGACCCTGCAGAAGTTCTCAGACATCTTTACCCCACAAAGTGGGAGGGAGACGTAGAATGGAGCATGTGGTGACCAGTGAAGTGAGCGTACATTTGCCACAGTTTGTAGAAATGTTTAAAATTCATCTCCAGAGGGATTATGACCATATGTTTCCGACTCTCAAATCAGGACACGCGGTCTGACCGAGGACCTGCTTTCCTGATCTATGAGTACAATTATGCACAAAAGACAAGAAGATAGAATGTTTTCAGTGGACACTCACCTGGAAAATCTGGGCCATCTGGTCACCTTGCACATGGGGGCAATCTCTGTAGTCCTTTGTGGAAATTCTCAGTGCCTTAGCCAGCTTTCTGGAATGTTCTGTCTCCTGCACATTGCCTGATGGCAGTTTCAGAACTACCAAAGGACCTTCGGAGCAGTAACGATCATTTGACATGCTATCCCTAACACTGTTTTCCCTTTGGGTCTGGCTTCAGTGGCTTTACCTTAGGGGTGTGTGTATGTGTGTGTATGTGCACGCACGAGAGAGAGAGAGAGAGAGAGAGAGAGAGAGAGAGAGAGAGAGACAGACAGAGAGAGACAGAGAGAGAGACTGAGAGAGACACAGTAGGGTAGTGGGGAGGGGCTGTTTAGACCACTCTTGAGTCAACCTCTAGTTCTGAGCTGTCTGGGGGACAGATTTAAACATGAGGTGATTGGGGTGATCATACCGTTGACTGATCCAGATTTAGGCTGAGACCCACTACTACAGAAGATAAACAAGGATATACCCCACATAGACAGTTTCTATGGGCATTCGGTAATGGCTCATTCCAAGGCTAGGGTGACACCTTAGATTTATTGTCAGAGTTTGAAAAAGAAATTGGGATGGTTTCATGCCCTACAGAAGACAAGGAAGGAGGTGGATGGAGGGCCCAGCAATCCTTTTCCAACTGAGATAAGATAATAGACCTATTGTCCCCACAGTACAGGTTTCACTGGTTCTGAGCCACCCAAAGTGCTTCTGCAGAATTGGAGCTGAATGAGTTTAGCGTGGTCCTCCTCAGATCCTGAAATACTGAATTCTTTTTTTTTGTCTCATGTTTAGGCTTTGTGAATACGAGCCAGCACGTCTGCATTTATCAAAATAGCTCAAACTGAGATGTTGAGTGCCCCGTGGTTCCTTTATCTCTTGAAACAGGGGACTAATAGAACATGCAAATCTCATAGGAGTTTACTCTCCTCATTTGCTAGATCAGATGTCTCCAAAGTGGGTGCACCTAGACATTATAAGGTAACCTGCTGGAGGAGTTCGGGAAGAGAATTCTAGAACATCAATCTCCTCATAGATTCTTTTGAGTATCTTTTATCACATACACAATACAACGTACATGGGCTTTATTATAGGTAAGCACAATGATTCTGTTACTGATAAAATGTCATAGATCAGGGGTCTGCACTCTTCAAAACCAACAAATCAAAACCAACCTACCCCTGCTTTTGTGTGACCCACAAGCTGACGAAGTTTTTTTAACGGGAAAAATGGGGGGAAAAAACCCAGAGAACACTATTTTGTGACACGTGAAAATTATATGAAATTTAAATCCATAAATAAAGTTTTGTTGGAACATATTTATGCCCGTTCACTTACGTATTATCTGTGGCTGCTTTTGCACACCCCAGTGTCAGAGCTGAGTGGCTTCAAGGAGAATGAACGGCCCACAAAGCTGAAACGACTTGCTATCTTGTCCTTACGTAAAATAGTTTGCCAGCCCTCGCCCTCAGAACATTGGCTTCAGTTCCCGGGATAATATTTTTATAGGGACTTACCTTTGTGGAAAGAGAGTGTTTTGAAGCTGAATAACTTTAATTCCTTAAATAACTTTCAACATTTGTTTTGGAGGACCTCTCAGGGAATTTTGCCTGAGTCAGGTGGGAGGTAGAGGAAGGGGCAGGGAAAAGCTGAGAAAGCTTTTCAAGAAAGTGGTGAAGTCAGATTTTGAGAAGTCAAGAAGCTACACAGATTGTTGACTTGATGGCATAGCAATGTGTTCAAGGGCAAGCCATCCTTGTCCCCTTCAACTTGTCATTATCTTTGTTTGGATGTTGACGCTGGAGTCACCCAGTAGTTAGGGAGTCCTCACCCTCATCACATTAGTAATCATGCTGCATATGCTATACTTACCCAACTGCCCCTTGGAGCCCACAGCCCTTCGTGTGTGTTTATTTCTCCCCATAACATTCCTGGGGGCATTTCCATTGGATGAGATTTCTTGTGATCAGGTCACTTCCCTTTGGGCACACGAAAGAAAAACAGAAAAACCCTCGTCAATATGAAAGCACCTTTCAGCAAAGCCCAGGTGGTTGTTTGCGGGCATTTTTCAAGTCAAGGGACGAAGGCGAATGATCAGGTCTGGTTGCTGCACCGCACCTGATCCCAAAATGAAACTTTGCTTGTTTGATCAGCTGCTCTTTCTACCACAGGGCAAAAAGTTCATCTTAACAGGATCTATCTATCTATCTATCTATCTATCTATCTATCTATCTTTCTATCTATCTATCTATCATCTATCTATCTATCTATCTGTGGATGCCTGGAAAAGAGCTCTAAGGAACCCAGGACAGAGAGTGCAAATGGGTTTAGAAAACTGGTTAGTCTACAAAAATGGGATCCAGGCATCCGGAGAGAGACCAAAGGCCCTGGGGAAGGAAGCAGCTATTGGGGAGGAAAATTTTTTCTCTACCCTTCAAGATTCTTCTGGCTGATCTAAGAATTGCATTGACATGAGATAGATTAACAAGAGAAAATCAAATTTAATCACACACATATGGGGAATCCACATAAGCCTGAGGGATTCCAAAGACAGTCGGCAAAATGAGGTACATGTGTCATTTTGGACTGAGGAGAAGGGGTGGAGAGCTGGAGCTTCAAAGGGAAGGAAGGCAAACCACAGGAAGAATGGAAGGAGTGAATGTTTGGTAAATGAATCTTTGCTGGACCACCCAGAAACAACGGGACCTAGAGAGGACTTTGATCGAACAAGCCTTGCTCTGTCTGCCATACCTAGTTCACATCATACGACAGCTGTCTATGGCGATGGCTCCCTTTCTGGAACAGGCCCTCTATCTAAATTCTTTTAGGGGGCGCCTGGGTGGCGTAGTCGGTTAAGCGTCCGACTTCAGCCAGGTCACGATCTCACGGTCCGTGAGTTCGAGCCCCGCGTCAGGCTCTGGGCTGATGGCTCAGAGCCTGGAGCCTGCTTCCGATTCTGTGTCTCCCTCTCTCTCTGCCCCTCCCCCGTTCATGCTCTGTCTCTCTCTGTCCCAAAAATAAAAATAAAAACGTTGAAAAAAAAAAAAAAAAAGAAAAAAAAAATTAAATTCTTTTAGGAGGTTGGGGCGGGGGAGGGGGGGAGGCAAAAAAGGAAAACTTTGTGAGTCTTCTATTCCTTAAAAGTAATCAGCCTAAAGTAATCCACATGCCAAAGAGACACATTTTGGGGTAACAGATTTTCTTCTGATACCCAGCTTACTCCAAATGCTGGAAGGAAACGAAACTGGCAGCTAGATTCTGAGTCTGACCCTCCCTTCAGAGAGTGCATTGAAAGCCTCCGAGTACTGTGTGAGAAAGGAAACGGCTCTGACTGGGCAACCCTAACTCAGAAAGGATGGAGAGTTTTATCCCAGGAGGAGGAATGTACGTGGTGACATTCACGGACCTCTACGAGCTCAGAAACCCCATGTAACTCTGAGGAAATTTTGCCTGCTAATATTACAGAGTGACTTAAGCCCAAGGACGTACAAACTAAACTTTCCAGAAAAGCAAAAACCACAACAGTGGGCAGCGTGCTCACTTCTCCTTTGTCTGCACGTGGGTTTCTGCTGGCGAGGTTTCCATTGAAGCCAGTGCTGCCCTTCTACCAGGATCCAAGAAACACACGTCTCTGGATGTTTAGTAATGAAGTCGGAAGTTTTGGTTTTCTTACAAAACAGTCGTGGTGACCTGGTGGGGTGACACGTGGGCCAGATACGGCTGTGCCTTGGAGCGGGGCGTCTCGGGATGCTTACGTGATTGTGTACAGCAGATGCATGGAATTGAGAGCCCCAGCTCCCAGCTGCAGAGACAGAGCATGACATCGTGACCCTTTGACAAGGTAGCAAAAGGGGCTGAATATTTCTCCTTTTGCTAAAGTATTTAAAAGTATGAAATGAGGGCGCCTGGGTGGCTCATTCAGTTAAGTGTCCGACTCTTGACTTTGGCTCGGGGCATGATCTCAGGCTTCGTGAGATCTCACAGCTCTATGCTGACAGTGCAGAACCTGCTTGGGATCCTCTCTCTCCTTCTCTATCTGGCCCTCCCCTGCTTGCGCACATGCTCTCTCTCTCTCTCTTTCTCTCTCTCTCTCAGAATAAATAAGCATTAAAAAAAATAAAAGTGTGACATGATAACGTTAGAGAAGTAAAGTTGAAACTCCAAATCTACCACTCTAATATGACTCTTTCAATTTTTTTTAAATTTTGTTTTAGAGAAAAGAGAGTGCACACATGCACGTACGTGAGTGGGGGAAGGGCAGACGGAGAGAGAGAATTTTGAGCTCCGCTCAGCGTGGAGCCTGATGTGGGGCTTGGTCCCACCACCCTGGGATCATGACCTGAGCCCAAACCAAGAGTTGGACGCTCAACCGACTGAGCCGCCCAGGCGACACCCACCATAAGGGTTCTGGAGAGACTGTAGAAATCTCTGGAGCTCGAGGGGTAAGGCCATTCTCTGGACAGGAAGGACTGCAAACGGAGTGGCCTCGGCCCATCTGGGGGACAGTGAGAGCTGGACTGTGGCAGGAGCGTGGAGGGAGGTGCTGGAGTGGTGACGGAGGCTGAGTGGGGGGGCAAAGCTGGCGGGCCTCGTGCGGAATGTGCTCTCCAGAGGCTGGATCCGTCCTGGAAGTGAGGGGATAAGGGATCGGAACGAGGAGAGGACTGGGCTGTGGGTTGCCGCACAGGAGGCCACACAGGGGTGAGGGTGCTCATACAATGTGGGCCTTGAACTTAGCAGGGCGGTCCTGGCTTCGGGGCCGTGGACGGGGACGAAGGTCAGTGCCTGGTGGGGTGCCAGGAGTAAGGAGCTTGCACGTGCTGGCTTCCCATCCTAGTGTCGGCCTTGTGCCCACCGAGGGTGAGCTGCTGGGTCTGGATACTCAAAAAAGGGATTTTAACTTGGGGGGGCGTGTGGGTTACCCCCTCAGCTTGGAAGGTGGCAATCCAGGCTGTGCTATTTCATTGGCATCGTTAAAGTGCTCTCACGGCGACAGCACTTGAATATTCCCAGCATGTTATTATTCATGCAGATTAAGTCCAGGTGATTCAACAGTCTCTGCCTTTCACCCCAAACACATGATGGAAGTGAATCTGTTTTCCTCGGCGGGCCAGTGGGCTTCACAGGGGACAGACCAGGCACCTGGCACTGTGCCGTCAGACGTCGGACATCCCTCCGGCTCTGCCTGCCGCCCTGGGTGAGGCTTCTGGTCTAGGGGCTGGCATTTTCAATGGAGTCATCTGGCCTGGCCAGGTGGGGCTGAGCAAGGAGCAGAGGTGCGGGAGAATGGGGCGGGGCGGGGGGGGGGGGGGAACCTGTGTTCCGAGAGCTCAAACCTGCCCAAGCGAGTGGCTGTCCCGAGCAAAAAGTGTTTTCTGATCTCCGGATGCCAACGAGCAAGTACATAGGAGGTGGGGGCGGGGCAGAATGGGGGACAGAGGCCAAGGTCAGATCTGCTTCTTCGTGTCCACACCTCTCCTCAGGCTCTTCCCCTGCCAGGAGCAAGGTGTTTTTCACACTCACCACCCAGGTGACAACATTTTGCTCAAAGCCCGTCCACACCTCTCCCACACCTTAG
Source organism: Puma concolor (assembly GCF_028749965.1). NCBI lineage: Eukaryota > Metazoa > Chordata > Mammalia > Carnivora > Felidae > Puma > Puma concolor. Next base: position 153,826,667 of record NC_141675.1, on the reverse strand, counting down.
CCTCCAGGACATCTACTGCCCAGACCAGGGGCTCCCAGAGTCTTTGGAAAATGAAGGTCCCGTGTGATGGCAACACATCTTAAAGATCCATAGGATTTTGGCATTTGTTGATTAAGCGAAGATTGTCAAAGAGGTGTTAGAAATTCCTAACTCTTTTAAGGAATTTGGGTTTTGTCAATCCTAAAAGCACCTACCTATTATTGAAGGACAGCCACGCGTGTTCAACTTTTAGCTAATACTTGATCGGCATCGGGATCCGTAACCCCCTTGTCACAACCATGTGGCTCACCAAGGACGTGGATTACGGAAGCTTCCCGGTGAGCACACTATGCTTGTAAATTGGACATTGGGTACGTACAGGTTTTGTCTTCCCGGGTAGTTGGTAAGGTCTGCCGGGGCACAGGGATGCTGCATGGTGGCAGGTGCCCTGTTGAGGAAGTGTGGGAAACGTAGGCATACTGTTAAGATGACACGGCAGCAGGAGCGTCTGGGTGACCCAGCTGGTGGAGCGTCTGACTTCAGCTCAGGTCTCAATCTCGTGGCTCATGGGTTCCAGCCCCTCATTGGGCTCTGTGCTGACAGCTCGGAGCCTGGAACCTGCTTTGGATTCCGTGTCTCCCTCTCTCTCTGCCCCTCCCCTGCTCGCACTCACTCACTCTCTCTCTCAAAAATAACTAAACATTAAAAAAAATAATAAAAAATAAAAAAAAAGATGACACAGCAGCAGAGACAGAAGGGCCAGATTCTGGAGGCCAGGTGTTTTGGGAAAAACACGTCTGTGATGAAAACCTACATTGTGGTCACACGAGGAGGAACAGTGATTCAAGAGGCGGACGTGGGGCAAAAATAAGGCCATCTAAAGGTATATTTCATCGAGGAAAAACAGGCAGCCCCCCGGAAATGGTTAGGGCTCAAAATCTGGTTCCGGAACACAGGGATAGAGGGAAGAACTAATTGTGGCAGAACATTCCAGAACAAGAAAAGCGGAGCCTCGCCTTGGTAAGCAGAGACTGGAGAGGCATGGGTCAGATGGCACCCGAAAATAAAAGTGACAGTGACAGAGGAAGGAAGAAAATCAAAAAAGAAGAAGAGAAAAGACTGGAGAGGGTGTTTTTATCAGGACAGTTCCACATCCAGGCCTGACAGAAGCCAGAAACAGGTTCGAACGACTTGACGTAAAAAATCCTCTTTGATGTCATGTGTCAGGAAGAGTAATGACTTCCTTAGAAAAGGCTGAACGATTGCAACCAGAGTTATTTGGCTTAAAATACCCCTTTCCAAAGGGGAGAATTATTTGGTTCATTATGAATTGGAATGAAATAATTCTTTTGTTCACATGAGTTCGGGTCTTGAGTTCTTGTATCTTGGGAACTGTGAAAGCTTTGGAAATTTAGTGGCGCGCAAAGGGCCTGCCGGCCTCAGAGCCCCCTCCACCGCCATCCAGGGCTCTGGCTTTTTCAAAGTGCAAAGCACACGGTAGAGTGGGGGAGACACCCGCCAGGAAACCGCGGACCTCGGGTTTGTCCTGGCTTTGCCTGGGGACCCTGCGCCTTGCCCCCCGCTCCCCGCAACCCCCACCAGACTCGATAGCCTCTGAAATCGTTTGCCATTTGTGCATCTATTCTGTTCTAGAATGCATCTCTGAACGATGCTGACAGCTCGTGGGTGTGGGGATCGGGCATTGTGGGCCCAGCCCCATCTGTGTCCCAGTCAGCCGTGTGACCTTGGGCAAATGGCTTAACCTCTCTGGGCCTCATTTTTCTCATCTGTGAAATGAAGTTAATAATCTTTTTTTTTTACTCTCATAGATTGTTGGGAGGGCTCAGTGCTCAGTGAATGATGCAGTCCTCGGAAGGGTGAGTCCAGGGAGGACGAGCACCAGGACTTCCTCCCAAGCTCCTTCCGTGGCGTTAGACGATTGGTCCAAAGGGACCCGTTCCAAAGCGAAATAGGTAGCAGGGAAACTGTGTGCAGAAATGTCACGGGTTCAATCACAGAAGGCAGGAAGTCCAGCTTCTGGTATAACGATTTGCCAGTGTCAGAATCCCCTGGAGGGATTGTCGAAACACGGATTTGGGTTTCTGATTCCGAGGTCTGGGTGAAGTTCAAGGGCTTACATTTCCAGCAAGCTCTCAGGTGCTGCTGGTGCTCCTGATCAGAGAAACATTTGGAGAACCACTGGATCATAGACCTATGCTAACACTGGTTTTTCCCCTCCAGACACGAGTAATGCTTAGACCCCACTTAAAGGGAGAAGAAAAAAATCATGGATCCTCTTTCATTTGTGAAACACTGAGTTAGTCTTTTTCTGTGAGACTATCTTTTAAAAAAAAAATTTTTTTTTAATGTTTATTTATTTTTGAGAGGGGGAGAGAGAGAGTGTGTGAGTAGGGAGGGGCAGAGAGAGGGAGACACAGAGTCCGAAGCAGGCTCCAGGCTTTGAGCTGTCAGCACAGAGCTGGACGCGGGGCTTGAACCCACGAACCGTGTGATCATGACCTGAGCCGAAGTTGGACACTTCACCAGCTGAGCCACCCAGGTGCCCCTTGGTTCAGGTTAAAAAATTTCTTTTCGGGGCACCTGGGTGGCTCAGTTGGTTGGACGCCCGACTTCAGCTCAGATCATGATCTCACGGTTCACAAGTTCTATCCCCACATTGGGCTTGCTGCTGTCGACACAGGGCCTGCTTTGGATTCTCTGTCCATCCCCCCTCTCTACCCTCCCCCTCTTGTGCTCTCTCTCTCTCTCTCCTAGAGATAAATAAACATCTAGGGAAAAAAAGGGAAATGTTTCCAGCCCAAAGTGAATTGTGAGTCTCTCTCTCAGACGGGATCAGTGTTCTTTATTTTCATCAGGTGTCATCTGGGTGATGGGTAGAATGATTCCCTAAAACCTGGGGGCTGGCTGGGGAGGAAACAGAGCAAGAGGCCCGTGACGCCTCTCCGGGGGGCTGGGGAGAGAATCACCGTGTTAGAATAAACCGAGTGCAGAAGCGGGAGCAGCCTGCACGCTTTAAGCAGGTCTTCGGGTCCAAATCTTGGAGCGTTTCAAGCGGCTGCCTTCTCCCTTCTGCTGGACTCTCCTTAATGAAGGGCTCCTGCAGTGGGGGGCGGCCGTCCGCCGTGCGCCCTTTCCTTTCTGACCCGATGTGCGCATCTCAGCCGCCATGTGATCTATTCTGACAGGCAATGAGACTAGTGTCCTTTCCGCCCTCGGCTCTCTCTGTATGACTGGTACAAAAACTCCGGCCAAGGACCGACTGACTTGCCCAGGGTCATAAAGCCCAGAAGCCCCAGCCAGGACTTCCGACCACGACTGCAGGCCTTTCCCATGTGGAGAATCTCGTAACTTGGGGGGCAATCTCCTTGGAAACCCAGAGCCGGAGAACGAGGTGGTTGGCATTCTGTACGAGGCACGGTCGCTGAGGAATGAGGGCCACACGGGCATGTGACAGACATGTGTCTTTTCCAGCTTGCAGGGACTCAGGGAACAATGCCTGATGCCTAAACATGGACTTAGTCGAACTTGGTGTTCCTACATCCCACCTCCACCATCCCCCAAGCCACCCCCTTCGGAAATTTTAGAGTGCGGTGTTATACTCGAATACGTGGAAAAGGCTCTTAAGTCACCCACAGACGACGCACACCAAGTATTCTTTAGCTGTGAGAGGAGATGGGGCGTTGCCAAAGTGGAAGGTTCTCAGCTATTTGCCTCGGCATCCTGGGAAGAATGAAATGTTTGCCCCGGAAGAAGTGGCCGAGGGAGGGGGCCCCAAGCCCCCTTCTCTAGCCTTCCTGATGACGGAAGACTTGTCTCAGCCAGGTGCCGGGACGCTGTTTTGATGCCTGTCCGGATGGTCTTCTCCAGCTGCTTGCTTTGGGGAGAGGCGTGGCCGAGCCAATGGGTACGGGGCCCTGAGACGCTGGTGTAGCAGGTTGAATCGTGTCCCCCCATTCATTTCCACCCAGAACCTCACATCGAGACCTTATTTGGGGTCACCTTTAATAGGGTCTTTGCAGATACAGTTGGTGAAGTCAGGATGAGGTCACGCTGATTAGGGCGGGCCCTACGTTGAATGACTGGTGTCTCAGAAGAATAAGAGAGGTTGCATGGACACACAGGGAAGAAGGCAGGTGAGGACAGAGGCAGACACAGGCAAGGAACGCAAGGATGGCCGGCCACCGCCAGACGCTGTCGGCACTGGGAGGGGCTGGCAGGCTCCTTCCTGGAGGCTTGGGAAGGGATCAAGGGCTGTGCTATCCTGATTCTGGCCCCCCCCCCCCCCCCCCCCGGCCTCCCTGCTGGTGGTGCTTTGTTACAGCAGCCCTAGAAAGGAATCCAGGGGGGAAGGCCGCTTTCCAGGGGCATGTGTCCGAGAGTGAGAGCGGAGAAGGAACCACGTTCCGATAAGGTGCGGAAGCGGCCAGTCCCTGCGTGCTCCCCTTATCTCCCTGATCGCTGGTTTCCTCTCTGGCTGGGCCTCCGCGGAGCAGGCAGGGGCTCAACAGGAGGCTCCAAGCTGGATATAAATCTCACGTTGTGGTGTTTCCGTTCCTCTGTGCGCACAGGAGATAAGGGAGAGGGAGGAAGTGAGAGCCCGGCTTCAGCACAGAGGAAAGTGACCGAGATGGGGCCCCGAGAAATGGGGCCCAGCGCCTTGGGTCTCCTCTGCGGACACCTGTGCTGTCACCGCTGTGTCTCTCATCACGTCCCCTCAAGCAGATGCGCTCCGAGCCGCTGTTTGCTCAGCTGAGAGATGGGCTCATGACACGAATGTGCATCCTGGCCAAGCCTGCGGGGGACACGCGAGTCCAGGCAGGCGAGAACGCTGTCACATCTGCCGAGCACCCTCACATGGGGGCTATCGGTGTCTTCTAAGTGACCCCGTGGTTTCCTTGCCAACAGATGTTGCTGTCTGCAAATTCCCAGGGCCAAGTGCCGAGCTGGGCAGTGCTGGAAGGGTCCTCTTCTCCGGAGGGGGTGGTTCTCAGGCTGGGCGAACTTGTGCCTCAGGCAGGAGGGATTCCCACCCACGCACCCCTGCATCACGCCGTCACACCCCATGCTGCGGTGACATGAATAGGGAGACAAATGCGGGTGACCCACCCCAACTGCACAAGTCATGATGACCTTTCACCGCTGCTTCTAACAAGGCTTTGAGGGCTCTTTGGAGCTTTTAGGCAATGACTCTGTGCCTGATAAGATATTATCTCCTGACAAGAAGCTTCTGAGTGATGCAGCAGAGTGAGAGAACATTTTCACCATATTAGCCCCTTAGAACATCCGAGAAACCAAAGACCAACGTCCAGCTGGAAATTTGGATTCCGCTCGCCAGACTCGGACGGCTTGCGGAAGTCTTCCTCTGGGGATTCTCCTTCTCAGGCGTTGGATACTTACCCCAAGATTGACTCCCGAAGGAAGGGACCTTCTACGTTGGATTGCAAAGAAAGGAAGTCACTTGGGGCGCCTGGGGGGCTCAGTCGGTTGAGCGTCCGACTTCGGCTCAGGTCACGATCTCACAGTCCGTGAGTTGGAGCCCCACGTCGGGCTCTGTGCCGTCGGCTCGGAGCCTGGAGCCTGCTTCCGATTCTGTGTCTCCTTCTCTCTCTGCCCCTCCCCTGCTCTGACGGGCTCTGTCTCTCTCTCCGAAATAAATAAACATTAAAAAAAAATTTTTTTTAAAAAGAGACAAAGTTTATTTATTTATTTATTTATTTTTTTCAACGTTTATTTATTTTTGGGATAGAGAGAGACAGAGCATGAACGGGGGAGGGGCAGAGAGAGAGGGAGACACAGAATCGGAAACAGGCTCCAGGCTCCGAGCCATCAGCCCAGAGCCCGACACGGGGCTCGAACTCACGGACCGCGAGATCGTGACCTGGCTGAAGTCGGACGCTTAACCGACTGCGCCACCCAGGCGCCCCAAAAAGAGACAAAGTTTAAAAAAGAAAGAAAGGAAGTCACTCAAGGTCACAGAGCTACTCAAAATCTGAGATAATAGAATGTAAATAAAAGAACTACCACTTACTGAGCGCGTACTGTGAGATGCAGCTACGTGTGAGGATCCAATGACTCCTCACCACGTCCTGTGATGGAGGTGCTTTCCCCATTTTACAGAGGAGGGAACTGAGGCAGAGAGAGGAAACCTCACCGAGGGCCAGGCAGTGAGGCAGCCCCAGCTCGGAACACGATACCTTCCTGTCTCGGGACCCGCAGCTGGGCTGCCTGGCTGTGTGGCAGAGGGACGTGGAAGGAACGCAGGGGACTGCTGTTAATGGTCTGGCAGCTGACCCGCTGAATGACTCCGGCTAAAACACTTGCCCCCCGACCCTGGGTGACTTGCCGACCTCCCAAGACTCAGTGTTTCTTCTGTAAAGTGGGTACTGATCCCTCTAGGGCTCATCTCCTGCTGTGAAGACTGTGCTGTGTGGAGCGCCCGCCAGATTATTCCCAAGGTCCTTTCATCCCCCGCTACAGACTGGAAATGTCACCTCTGTGTCCTCGCTGCCCAGTCCATAGTAACTCTGCCACCCATGTTGGTTCAGAGGAAGGTTGTCTTGAACAACATTTCAGAGATTCCTTTTTTTTTTTTTTAATTTTTAAAAATGTTTATTTATTTTTGAGAGAGAGAGAGAGACAGGCAGAGCATGAGTGGGGGAGGGGCAGAAAGAGAGAGAGGGAGACACGGAATCCGAAGCAGGCTCCAGGCTCTGAGCTGTCAGCACGGAGTCCCGTGCGGGGCTCGAACTCGTGAACCGTGAGATGGTGACCTGAGTCGAAGTCGGAAGCTTACCCGACTGAGCCCAGAGGCCCCTCAGCGATTTTTTAAGGAAACCACCCGTAGATCTTATCACCTTGCCTTAATCAGCAGGCGAGTTTTTCTCTGGATTTATTGTTTTAGTGTTTCTCCGATTTCGGTCAGCTGTGAGGATCATTAGGGTCTCGGTGTCATCATACATCTGGCCTGACTGGTCTGGGCTGGGCCACCAGATGCTGTGACCGTTCCCAGCTCAGCAGGGAACTCCTGTGTCCTGACCGCTGGGTCGGGATCAGGGGTTCCCCAGTGGAGTCTCCTTCCTGGGGACACCTCCTGCCCCTCCCCCCCCCAGCCTCCTTTCCAGCATCCAGGCACCCAGCACCTGCCTTGACCTTCCCCATCGCTCTGACCACAGACTCTATCTTCTGATGTCCTGCAGCTACTCAGCTACTTAGCCCTGCTGGTGAGTGGGGTCAGCAGGAGGCGAAGGCCCTTGAACATGACTCAGCAGCCCCAGGCTCCCCTGGGAGCAAGCAGCCTGGGTTTCAGGTCGTTACCAAATGAGGTAATTACAGGCCAGGGAAGCAATTCCTTGTGGTCTGGTTTGGGCCCCGTCTCTTCTCAGAAGGCCTCTTCCTGGTTGAGAGATTTTGGCAACCCCGAGGGCACCCTTCTCCTTTCCTTTTTGCATCCCAGTCCCATTTTTCTGGGCCTAGGAATGAACGTTGGCCCCCACCAGTGTCTATTCTGTGTCATTGAAAAAATTACCAATGGACAGGTGGAGTAGCACCAGTATATACGAAGCACACTGTGTGATGGAACCTTCTGGGTCCATGAGCTATCGAGGCGAATCAGACGTCTGTCTACCAAGACCTTTGGTAGAGTGGGGATACGCGTGCACACATATATACACAATAAAATACTGAATCTGTTCTGTTGCTGCTGTAACAGTAGACCCTGGCTTCCGTGGCTTCAAACAGGACAAATGTATTCTCTACCATTCTGGAAATCCCAAGTCCAAACAGGTCTCACTGACTTAAAATCTGGTGTCAGCTGCGTGCATTCCTTTCTAGAGAAGCTGCTTTCTTGTGTCTTCCAGCTTGTCGGACTGGTGATGTTGAATGTCTTTTCCTGTGCTTGTTGGCCATCTGTGTGTCTTCTTTGGAGAAATGTCTGTTCAAATCCTTTGTCCATTTTTGAAACTGGACTCTGATTTTAGCTGTAGCTGGAAGGCTGGCTGGCTGGGCTATACGGTCTCAATGTCCTTTAAAATATTTTCTTTTAAAATCCCCTTTGAGGAAAAACAACGTGTTCCTGTAACTGGCTGGACAACGTATGCTTCGAAGAAGATGGTTCTGCATTGTGTGTAAACGGACATCCACCGTATTTCTTCTGTCTCCACGGGGAGGTGGGGCCCTTACCTATTGCTGGTTCATTGCCTCTCAGGGACACCCAAGAGACTGGGGTCTGCTGATGCCAATCTCCTTGTTGGAAATGGAGCATAAAGGAAGATTATGTCAGGCCTGGAAAGCAAGCAGCTAACGCCAGGGTGGTGGTTATCAGCACGGCATGGCCGAGGCACAGGAGGGAGGGGGGAGGCTTTGTCATGGACCTAACTCTTGGCTTTGAGAACCATTTGTAAGAAAGCCTTCAGTCTGTTGGTTCCAACTCTTACTTCCTGAGGAGCTGCCATATTGTTTTCTACGGTGGCCGCATCACCTTATATTCCCAGCAGCAATGCACAGAAGTTCCAATTTCTCCACGTTCCGGCCAATACTTGTGATTTTCTGTTTGGTTTGGCTTTTTAACAATAGCCATCCTGATGGGTGTAAAGTTGCATTGTGTTTTTGATTTGCGTGTTCCTAGTGATTGTCGATGTTGAATATCTTTTCGTGTGCTTGTTTGCCATCAATATATCTTCTTTGGAGAAATGTCTGTTCAAGTCCTTTGTCCTTGTTTGAGACACGTGAGGGCTAATTCTTGTCAGGAAGATTTTGGAAAAATTCCGTGGTTATTTAAAGGGATTAAAACATATTTTAAAAGTGCACATTATGAGGATGCCTGGGTGGCTCAGTTGGTTAAGGGCCCAACTCTTGATTTTGGCTCAGGTCATGATCTCACAGTCATGAGATCGAGCCCCATGTTGGGTTCTATGCTGGGTGTGGAACCTGCTTGAGATTTTCTCTCTCTCTCTCTCTGTCTTTCTACACCACCCTGCCCCACCTGCTCACACATGGCTCTTTCTCTCTCTCTCTCTCTCTCTCTCTCTCTCTCTCAAAAAAAAAGTGCACATTAATGGGGCGCCTGGGTGGCGCAGTCGGTTAAGCGTCTGACTTCAGCCAGGTCACGATCTCGCGGTCTGTGAGTTCGAGCCCCGCGTCGGGCTCTGGGCTGATGGCTCGGAGCCTGGAGCCTGTTTCCGATTCTGTGTCTCCCTCTCTCTCTGCCCCTCCCCCGTTCATGCTCTGTCTCTCTCTGTCCCAAAAATAAATAAAAACGTTGAAAAAAAATTAAAAAAAAAAGTGCACATTAAGGTATGAGACCCTGCTAGTAGGCGACGCTGTGCATGTGTGAGGGCAGGAGCCACATGAGAACTCTGTTCTTTCTACTCCATTTTGCTCTAAAAAATAAAGTCTGTTAAAAATGAGGGGCCATTTAAAAAGGAGATCTCCCACCACTTCAGCACCCAAACAACAAGAATATGGAGAACGCGTCGTAAATCAAGGGGTAATATAAAACATATCTTTGGCGAGGTAGCGTGGACAGACAGGGCCTCATCTTCAAAGCTAGACTAGCATTATTGTTCAGCTTTCAGTGGGAGATAGCCATCTCTGCTAACCGAATCAACTCTGCAGTTCAGGCCCCACATGACAGTTTGTTCGTTGGCTCGTGTATGTTTGTACGCACGCACACATGCCCTCCTGCCTGTGTTGCATGCAGAACTGGGAGCCCTGAGTGCTTCAAGTCAGCCTGTACCCATTCACTGACTGTGGACTGCGGCATAGCTAAGGTGTTTGGTGTCATTTCTTGCAATGAAATTCACTCACGGGTGCCCCGGGGGGCTCAGTCGGTTGAGCGTCCAACTTCGGCTCAGGTCATGATCTCACGGTCTGTGAGTTCGAGCCCCGCGTCGGGCTCTGCGCTGACAGTGAGGAGCCCGCTTGGGATTCTCTCTCTCCCTCTCTCTGTTCCTCCCCTACTTGTGCCCGCTCTCTCAAAATAAATAAATAAACCTAAAAAATGGATTAAAACCTATTTTAAAAGTGCACATCATGCGGATGCCTGGGTGGCTTAGTTGGCCAAGCGTCCCACTTCTGATTTTGAGACGTTCGCTCCTCTTCGCCTTAATGAAAAGAGCTTCTCTGGGCGTGCTGAGCGTCCCGTCTCCCGCCACCCCGCCAACGACCGCCACTGCTCGGTCCCTGGGCCTTTCTGTATTCATGGCCGCCTGTCCAGTTCATACCCTCTGTACCTCTGGCTGCAGATCACAGCTGCCTTCCTGACGCTCTCTTGGCTTCTGGGACACCACTGTTTCTTGATCTCCTTCTTGTTTCTCTGATCATTTCTCAGGGAGGCCTGCCCTGGCCCCCGTATTGGTTAGATGACCTGCTGAAATGGGGTCCCTTAGTAAAGGGACCATTTTCCAAGCTGTGGGCAGTGTTTGGATGGGGCAGCGCCCCAGGACCAGCAGTAGGGGGGAATCTCTCACCAACTCGGCCTGAGGGGTCAAAGGGAGGGAAAAGCTGCCATGGGCAGAACCTGGAGAGAGGAAGCATGTCCACAAAGGAACCCAGTAGGGAGAGGCGGGAGCAGACGCCACAACACTCACTGTGGTCTCCTGACGTCCCCCCTCCCCCACAGGCCCAGAGGAGGCCGGCAGGCAGGGGGCCATCTATGCATCTCACCCGCCGATGTCCTGGGGCAAAGAGCAGAGTGGAAAATCGTGGAGAATGAATCTGCGGGGACAAACAGAAGGCATCCGGCCGCCTCCCTACCCGTTACGGGCTGGATCGTGTCCCTGCCAGATCCATGAGGTGAAGTCCTAACCCCCAGGACCTCAGAATGTGATCTTATGTGGACACAGGGTCTTTAAAGGGGTAACTAAGGTAAAACGAGATCACGAGGGTGGGCCCTAATTCAACCTGACTTGTGTCTTTATAAGGAGACGAGATTAAGACACAGAGGTACACAGACAGACGACCCTGCGAGGACCCGGGGAGCAGGCTGCCATCCACGAGCTAAGGAGAGGGGCCTTGGAAGAAACCAACCCCATTCACACCTCGATCTTGGACGTCCAGCCTCCAGAACCGTGAGACAAACGTCTGTGGTTTGAGCCACACGGTCTGGGTGCCTGTGATGGCAGCCGCACGCTAAGACAACACTTTCAACTGCCCCATTCCCAACGCTGTCTTCCCCTCCTTGCTTGGTTTTTCTCCTTAGTCTCTATTCCCACCTGGCAGATCCGATGTCTTATTTATCTGGTCCCTCGTCTGTCCCAAAGTGCCCTCCCTCCCGTGCCAACTCCATAAGTGTGAGATTTTTGTCTATTTGGTTCACTGCTGAGGCCCCTTGTGACCAGATCAGCACCGAATACATAGACTGTGCTCTGTGGTGGCAAGTGTTTTTTTTTTTTTTTTCCTCCAAGTTTATTTATTTCTTTTTTTGGGGGGGGGGGGAGGGAGCAAGTGGGGGGAGGGGCAGAGAGAGAGGGAGAGAGAGAATCCCAAGCAGGCTCCACACTGTCTGTGCAGAGCCCCACGTGGAGTCTGATGCGGGGCTCAAACTCATGAACGGTGAGATCATGACCTGAGCCAAAACCAAGAGTCAGATGCTTAACCGCCTGAGCCACCCAGGTGCCCCGGCAAGTGTTTGTTGAATGAAAGGAGGTTCTCCAAATCCCTCCTTTTTAGTAATCGTTGCTGGTTTCTTCTCCTCTGCTCACCTCTTGACTGCACATGTCCCAGACCGTGCCGGGTGCCCTTGGCCTCTGCAGACCACGCCTCCTCCAGACGGCTCCTCACTGTGAGGGGTGACACTGAGGCCCGGCGGGGTCTGGAGCCAGGGACTCCAGAGCCACACGGCCCCTGCCTGTCTCTCGTGTGACATCGCATACGCTGACCTATCCAATCCTCTTTGCGCTGGCCTGGCCTTCTACTCAGCCGCGTGTGGGGATCTCTGAGCCAGAGTCAGGCTGAGGTGAGGGGGGAGTGAGGTGTTCTGAATGCTAACTCTGTGTCACTTCATCGCTGCCCGCTGAGCATGGGGCCATACCAACGGAGGCTTGCGGGAGGCCTGAGAGGGATCGGAGTTGGTGACCTGAGGGTCTAACCGGTGGGGCTGAGTCAGACACAAGGGGTGACAGAGACAGAGATAGAAAGACACACAGAGACAGAGACAGAGAGAGGGTGAGAGAGAGCACACGTGTGTGAATGAAGTTTAGAAGGTGTCCCTCCCTTTCACATAGCGGGACCCGATCCTGTCTGTCACCAGGACACTGGCATTTGTGATCAACAAGTTCTGTGGGATGTTTTTCTGGAAGAAACGCACGTTGGAGGTCCCTGTGTGCATGTACAATGTATTTCCTCAGAAGCCTTTGGGAGATTTTTGCTCATCTGAGCTGCGGCCCTCCAGGTGTCAGGACAGGGCCTGTGCTTGTGATAACTGTTTTCCAAATGTCTACACTTCCTCACGGAGAAGGTGGGGACGGACCGAGGGGCAGGCAATGGGGAGGACGGACTTGGAGCCCATCTCCCCAGGAGGCACAGTTGCTGCCCCCACGGGAAGAGGGAAGGGTCTAGACTGGGGAGGACATCTTGAGCAGTTGGGCATGTTGGCTCACAGAGCTGAGGGCTGTGGTTTCATTGGCCGGGGTGCTTGGGTACGAGGGAGAAAGAGAGAGACTGAATGCCTGAACTACCACAGGCAGCTGGTAAAACAAAATAAAGAGGCTCCTAGCACATCCGCCCGGATCCAAGGCAGGCTGTGTGGCCGGCTCGCAGGGTTCCTCTGGGCGGTGGGAGCCCCGGGCCGTGTGCACGGGATTTGGGGAGGATGGAGGCCAATCACCCATGACCACGAGAAGGAATGTGTGCAAAGGCAAATTGCCAGGTATCATTTGTCTTGTTCTATTTGTTAGAAACTGCAGGAAAGGGCGTTAGGAGAGGAAAACATAGAGTGTGGCGCTCTTGAGAACTCAGGGTGTCAGTATGCAACGTCGGAAGCTTCTTCGGAGGACTCATTGTGCGAATTTGGAATACACCAGCCCCTGCCCCTGCCTTCATTCATTCATTCATTCATTCATGCAATCATTGAATAAATATTTGTCAAGCACCTATGGCTGATTGAGTCCTGGGGTCAGTCACCATTCCCTTACTACACACACAGTGCCGTGCTAATTCTGCTGGAATGTTCAACACATTTGTGGAATAACTTTATTCTAAAAAGACTTTTTTTTTTTTCATCTCTTCTGTATCTTTGAAGAACTCCAAATCATCCTCAGTACTTAACTCCCACACTTTTACATGGCTTGATTTAAAAAAAAAAAATCCTTGGGGCGCCTGGGTGGCGCAGTCGGTTAAGCGTCCGACTTCAGCTCAGGTCACGATCTCGCGGTCCGTGAGTTCGAGCCCCGCGTCGGGCTCTGGGCTGATGGCTCAGAGCCTGGAGCCTGTTTCGGATTCTGTGTCTCCCTCTCTCTCTGCCCCTCCCCCGTTCATGCTCTGTCTCTCTCTGTCCCAAAAATAAATAAAAACGTTGAAAAAAAAAATTAAAAAAAAAATCGTTGAAGCCAACCTCTGTGTATTTATGTCAAGATATGTGCAGAATTTTCTGCTGCTGCCGTAACTATCCGGGAGATGCTATCGCAGGCATGAGCGTCTGTGACCCAAGCCCCCCCGCCGATGGGGTGGCATGGATCGTGGGAAGCAGGAGCAGAACCGAGGGCTCGCGACTCCCGGGAAGACGCACATTCAAGAGCAGTTTGGCCAAGACCGTTTCCTCTGTTTTGGTCCATTTCCTCCCTTTGTTCAGAAAGCTTCGTGTTTTCTTTGTCGGCTTCCCCAGGTCTGCTGGTTCCTGGAACGAATACACCCCCATGACTGGGCTCTTCCTTCGATGCAGCCAAGGACGATGCTGTATTTTCTCTCCTCTCCAAAAAGGCACCTCTGTTTTCCAAATCCGGTGGACCAGACTGTGCTATTTACTCGCCAGCTTGTCTTTTTTTCCCCGGGGCTGCAGGCTGGTGGCTTCCAGGAGCAGAGGCCAGAATGACTGCCTCTCTTTTACAAAGGTGCTGGGGTCTCGCCCTCTTTCATTCAGAGGCAGGGCCGGTGTCTGACGGCTGAGGTGACGAGTGTTGCTATCTGACCCTCTCATTTTGGGGGAGTGGCAGGGGGGATAGAAAGAGGCCCCAAAGAGGAGAGGACAGGGGCATCGGACCTTGGATCGGATGAGCTCCCAGCTCTCTGTAGCTCTCCAAATAAGCACTGATGGTCCTGCCTCAGCCCTCCCCCCCCAGAGAGGTTTTCACCCATATCTCTAGGGGCAGAAGGCCATGGGTTGGGGTCATGGTATTTAAAAGCCACTGGCTGGTAGGCGCCTGAGGGCTTGGAACCAGCAGAAAAACCCCAGGGGCTGATCTCCCTGTCCACCCCGCCCCCCAGCCATTCCTTTCTCGGTGGATTGCCATGGCCCTGACCTTGGCGGACAGTGGTGCTACGAGCCCTGCTTTAGTAACCTCCCCATCCAAGCCCCATGTCCCCCCCCCCCCCGAGCCCTGCCACACAGCCATCGTGAGCCTCTTCCAGCTACTGGAACTGCTCTTGCTCACCTCTGGGCCGTCACATGTTCTGTTCCCTCTGACAAAACACTCTCCCCTGCCCTGCTTGGCTGTGTCCTAATCCCCCAGCAGGTTTCGGCTTCCGTGGGATACTCCCAAGTATGGTCACCCTTGACCACCATAAATGGGTTAGAGACCCGACCCCGTGCGCCCCTGTATCTCGGAATGCCCCAGGATGGCACAGGCAGGACCACATGGGGCAGCCTCTGGGCTCAGCCACCTCCTCACCTGGTATGTCCGCTCTGCGAGGCCCAGGCCCGCGTGCTGTTTCTCTCTCCCCAGGGCCTGCACGCCGGAGTCAGTTGATAACTATTGGATAAAAGAAGCCCGTGCACCCAGTGCCAGGCACGGAGCTGGGCACGGGGACACAGGGCGTAACAAGAGACCCAGGATTGGGGTCTCCTGGGGCTGGCTGAGGGAATCAGGGAGTTACCACACGGTCCCCACAGTGGTTTTACATGGGACTCTAGGGTTCTTTTGCTGTCCACAGGTGTGAGGTGTGTTCCCACAAGAAGCACCCTGTCTTTGTGGGAAGGTGGGGTTTTCTGGCTCTCGGGTCCCGAGTCAGGGTCCGCTCGAAAGGCTGGGGTTACGGAGCACCCTGGGGCCCGTCCTCTGGAAAGTAGATAGGGAAGAACGAGCACGTTGCAGATGACGGTGAACCCAAGGCGTTTTGTCACCTGGGTCTGCCCACGGGACTCCCGAGAGTTCCCCCGGGCGAGGGGCTCACTGGAGCTCCCCGCTTTCAGGGATTGTCATCAACCCCTCCCCTCCCTGTGATTTTGCTTTGCTTCCCATGCCATGATTGTTTCCAAAGAACATGTCAACCCGCAGTCGCACTTTTTGGTCTAAAAGCGAGAGCACTTCACGGCCCCTCCTGCAATGGCTTCGGCAGAATGTGATAAAGAGGCCTTTGTAGCCGGTAATTAAAGTGGAGGAACTCGCTGTATTTTATAGGCAAGTCCTCTGAGCTCTGTGTAACGTCCTGGGAGAAACCTCACAATCGATTCACGTTTATATGGGCCCATTAATCTGCCAAGCATGGCGTTGACTTTGGTCCATTCCAACGACCCTGCTGTCCAGGTAATAATAAGCCTTTCCGGTCTCATTTTTTCCGGGTAATAATAAGCCTTTCCGGTTCTTTTTGCTCCCACTTCTTCTTTTTCGTAGGCAGAAGAGAAAACAAGCAGAGGAATGAAACGCTCTGCACGACCCCCGCGTCAGAGCTGGTTTGGGTTTGGGTGGGCGGCATTCCGGGCTCCCGGTTCCACGTTCTGGCCGGCCGACGCCTCCCTTCGAGCACTCCCACGAGCACTCTGCAGTGGAGAAAGTCAAAGCCACGCCGGAGTCTCAGAATCTTTGACGAACTCTCAACAAGTTGCACACGCACACACACGCGCGCACCCACACGTGCCCCCATTCCCCCCGCTCGCAGACTCATGTTGGCCCACGCTCTCAGGCCAGCAGAGGGCTTTCTGTGTGGGGAGTCAGGGATGGGTGTGGAATTCTCTGTCGAGCACTATTTCAGGTGGTCGGGTGTTTTCTGGCCGCTCGGCTGCCGCGGTGGGGTCGCCTGGCAGCCAAGGGAAGGCTTGGACCGGTAGCCCCCTTCCCCAGAAGGGCCGTCTGGCCTACACAGAGCTGGGCTGTGTTGAGCAAGCCCGGCGCCTCCCGATTCCAGAGGGCGGTTCCCGCCAGCCTTTGTGTGGCTGTGTTGCCAGCAGCGTGCTCTGTTTGCAGGGGCTCTGGGAGGTTTGTGGGCATGTGGGCAGCTCTCTGTCCTGCCTGGAGCAGGTGTCCGGAGCCTCGATTGCGCTCCTCGATCGCAGCGTGTCTTTGACTTGCGGGGCTCTGGCCACAGGGATCTCTCCCGGGTGGATCAGGAAAGGGAAAGAAGCTGAGAAGAACCCCTAGCAGAAGCAGCCCTGGCCGGTGCAGCGAGATGCAGGGACTCCCTGCAAAATGCAAGGAGGGCAGGTGACCCGGTGATTGCTCTGGGCGCATTTCTGCTCCGCAGAGATGCTCCGCAGGAAGGACCGGCCTCCCCAGTCGACTGGACGAACGGCCCCCCTGAACGCTGCCTGACCCCTTGCTCCCTCTGAGCCACAGTGTGGGGATTTTGGGGGGCAGGAATGCGAAAAGGGGCATGTGATCCTGATGTAAACGAGCAAATCACTCACAGGCTCTAATCTCATTTTCTTGGAGTTTTTGCTTTCGGGACAATATACCAGCCTGACACCAGCCCCGTGTTCGGACCTCAGTGACCACCACACCAGCACGCAGTTCTGTCGGGAGGGCTCAGCCACTCAGGTGTCCATCCCCAGGCCTCATCTGGGAGGCTTGCAGGAGAGACGCTGAGGCAGGTTTCCCAGTGGAGGGCAAAACTGTTCCCCCACACTCATCACTGTATTCACTTTTTCTTTTTTTATTAAAATGTTTTAAATGTTTATTTTTGGGAGAGAGAGACAGACAGACAGACCGAGTGTGAGCAGGGGAGGGGCAGACAGAGGGAGACACAGAATCCGAAGCAGGCTCCAGGCTCCGAGCTGTCAGCACAGAGCCCCACACAGGGCTCGAACTCACGAACTGCGAGATCATGACCTGAGCCGAAGTCGGACGCCCAACCGACTGAGCCACCCAGGTGCCCTATTTACTTTACTTTCTTAACAGGGGGACCATTTATGCCAAGAGGGGAGTCATGGCTAGAGAAGGTGTCACGGGTCAGAGTAAGGGGCTCAGACAGGGTCCCCCCACCTGCACCGCTTCCCTGTTCTGCTGGGGATGGAGCCCTGGACGCTGTTTCCAGCTCCACATGGCCCCAGGTGACCAACCAGAAGACGCTGTTTTCGCGTCTCCAAGGACATCCGTCCCACTGCTGGCAAGACAAAGTCCCTTACCTGGTGGACAGTGGGTATTGCCACCTACCTGTCTCACATTTTACTGACCTCTGAGTGTCCCCTCGGCCCCTACTTGCTGCCCCCTCCCCTGGGGCACAGCTCCGACTCCTAGACTGTACCTGTTGTCTGCCACGTGGTCTTGGGCGCCCACAATCTTCTTTGTGCTTTGAGACATTCCTGTAAGAAGTCAGAACCGATGCCTTGCTACCTGTGACCAGGGCGGGAAAGGGAGAGTCATCAGATTCCAAGTTGCCAGGGGTGATGGGGGTAGACCAGATGGTCACTGCCATCCAGCAGGGAGTGGGGTGGCGCCTTCCCAGGATGGGGCAGTCATTGGTCGGTTTCCTGAGCTGAGAGTGACATCTCTGGAGTGGCGCATGGGCGTGGCCTACAGAAGGGACAGATGGACAGGAAAGTCAGGAATAGAGGTGAAACTACCCTGGAAATTAGCGATCAGATTTTAGGTCTGCGGTTTCAGAAAATTACATGCTTTGCCACAGTTAAAAAAGCCCTATTTTAAGGAGACATTTCTATTCTCATTTTATAGATGGAGCGTAAGTAGGGCCCCGGGGCGGCTCTGTCGGTTGAGCGTCTGACCGTTGATTTCAGCTCAGGTCATGATCCCAGTGTCGTGGGATCGAGCCCCGTGTCGGGCTCTGCGAGGAGCGTGGAGCCTGCCTGGGATTCTCTCTTTGTCTCCATCTGCCCCTCTCCTACTCACTCACGTGTGTGCCACCCCCCCCCTTTCAAATTAAAAAAAAAAGCAAACGTGAGGTGGAAGCCACGCGTGTGAAGGATTAGAACACCCCAAAGCCTGGCATGGTCACAACCGGATCTCAAAGCCTCCCAAGTGCCACCCAGGTGGGTTGATGCCTGGCTTCCAAATGCATCCACAGAGGTGGAGAGGGAGAGGGAGGCGGGGGTGAGAAGCCGAGTGGGTTCTCCACAGGCCAAGGGAAAGGCACACGTTTGCCAGCTACTGACTTCGGGGTCATGGGCCACCCCGAAGCCATCCCCAGCTGCATTCACCGTACAGGACAGAAGAGGAGGAAGGACCCCAGGCTGAGAACGTCGTTGCCATCAGATTTGGGTAAGAAGGAGGAGGAGGGTTACCTCGGCGAGTCTGTGGAGAATTGTCAGAGCCACTTAGAGTAGAGGATTAGGTCGCGGATGATCCCACAGCTCATATCAAGGGTTTTCCCACCACAGGGTCGCTGCACAAAATATGAGACCCCAGATTACGTATAAATTTCACAATTTTTAATGTAGAATACGCTCCGAATATTATTTGGAACATACGTATAGTGAAACATTGCTCATGGTTTATCTGGAAGTGAAATTTAACCGGGAGTCCTGTATTTTTATCTGTTACGTGTGGCCACACTTCTGCGGGAAGACTCTTTCGAACACACTCAACCTCGACTTCATTCTCTTCCCGCCAAAGCCTTAGTGTCTGTCTACGGGTATGTGTGAGAACGCAAAAGGCAGCCTATTGTCACGGGACCGTACGCTGTGAAAGGCGACAACGTCTAGCGACACACAGCTGTGCTGGTAGCTTGTGGGTGGGGTACCTTTCCAGAGAGGGAGTCTCCTTAGTTTTCAGCCTCAGACAGAACAGTGCCTCCACTGGGAACCACAGAAAGTGGGTCTGTGTATGCAGCTGGTGAGGACTGTCCATCTAAGTGACTGCTCTGGGTGACATCTTGTCCGGTAAACTGATGTGTTGATATGTTTGACGTCTTAACCTCTGGTGCCTCAGAACGGTGTCCTTATTTAGAGATGGGGTCTTTGTGGATCTAATTAGTTAAGACGAGGTCATGCTGTATTACCGTGGATCCTAATCCAATATGATGGTGCCCTCATAAGAAAAGAGGCAGACACAGGGAGACGGCCATGATGGCGGAGACAGAGATGGGATTGATGTGTCTAGAAGCCAAGGACCGCCAGGCACTGCTGGCAACAGCAGATGCTAACAGAGAGGCAGGGAACAGACTCTCCCTCACAGCCCTTGGAGGGAACCAACCCTTCTGTGCCTTGGTTTTGGACTTGTGGTTTCTAGGACCAGAACATTTCTGTTGGTTAAGCCACCCAGTTGGTGGTGCTTTCCTCTAGCAGCCCCGGGGGAAACTACAGAGAGATCTTCACTTGATTGCAGATGAGAAGACAGAGCGTCCTCTGCATTAATCTCAAGTTCTGAATTCAAGGAAGAGGCTCTTCCAACACTCGGGGGAGTAGAATACCCCAAAGCAGGGTGCAGAGAGAAAGTCTGCCAGGATTAGTGAATGCAGATACAAAAAATAAGGAGATGGCCTGGCCAGACCTAGTGGGAAGCGATTTCTCATGCCCACCACAGGCTTGGCAACACCAGAAATATTGTCAGATATTCCTAACTTATTCGCGTGTGTGGATAAACCTATGTTACCTCATTATCTATTTACTGCACTCTGTATAATGCCTTCTCTGCTGGGCTCGTGCTCAAGTAATCTTTTGATTGTTATTGTGAAGTCTCAGATTAAAATAATTGCTTGAGATGTTGTCAGCAAGGTGACTAGATCAGGGGACTCAAGCTGCCATTGTCCATCTAATATCTAGGTATGAGGACTTCTCCACCCTCTTTGACAATGCGGCTTTCACATCCACGCCTCCTGCTCGGGGGTGACCTATGTTGCATTTCACACTTCAACTCCATCCGTTGTGTGTGTTGTGAAAACACAGAGTAATTGTAACGTGATCTAATATGCATACAAATTAAAAACTCCAGTTTTGTTCTCTGTTGTTTAGAGTCATGCCTGACCTCTACCGTGGTTAATCAATGGGCTCTGTTTCATCCAGCCCATCCACGAGCAATAGACGTGGTGAGTTTGAGGCCAAAGTTCTTAGGGTAGACAACCGTGGTCTATTCATTGCCTACTGTGTACAAAACGTAGGTGTTACCAAGCGTAGGTGTACCAGGCATGCAGATGTCTGTACATACGGTGTCTGGGACTCTGGGTGACATTAATGGAATGCTCTGCTGCTTTGACATGGGTTACACACAAGCGTTGGGTGTCTGTTATCAGCTGGGATTGGAAATCCTCTACCCTCTCCCCCCCTTCCTCGACCAGGTGCCATCTCTGAAAGAGACCTTTCCTTTGAGTAGCCTTCCTCGTCTTGAAGTTCTAGCCATGTGGTTTGGATTCTTGTCCCTTTGATTCTGTTCCTACTTTTTCCTTGGCTTTAGTGCCCTTTCTTTTTTTCCACACATGCCCTCTCCCCCCGCAATGCACATCATCTCTTTTAAGAGTTCACCTCCTCCAGGAAGCCTTCCTGGAATCATTCCTTTGCCTTCCACCCTCACTGTCTCTATAATCCATCTGAGTATATGATCATTGGGTTCATACTGATCTACTCCTTTACAGCATGTGCTGATTTTTGCCCAAACCCTTTGTAGTTTCCTTCCAGAGTCCTTGATACCCCTCCGCACTCGTGGCCTGTTCCTCTCTCTTCCCTTCCACACACAGGGACAGGCAGGCAACACTTTTTGTCCACTTCCACGTGACATGAGTCTGCGGGGGCTCTTTAAATAACCTGTATGACATTCACGTGAGTTACAGGGCAAATTAACGAAGGAAAAATGACAGAGCCACCCAGAGCAGCGGCCCTGCTTATCACATGGGGCTTTACCCCATTTCCCCTGTAATTAGATTCCTGGTGACGCTGGCCGCTAATTGCCCGCCCCGCCCCCCAGGGAACCCCAGCACCATCTTCGAACACACACGCCTCCCACCGCAGGACAGATGTGTGGTGCGGCTGGCTTCCCACACAGACATCCGTGCTGCTGTTCCCAGTCAGTCACGAGAGCCAGCCGGCCCAGACTGGTAGGGGACAGATTCCTGGGTGAGGCACTCACTGCTGCCGAGAATCTGAGTCCTGGGCCAGAGCCTCTCCATCGATCCGAACTGTCTTCTGTGATTGGCAGACCCTTGGGTCTAGAAACTGAATGGGTCTAGATACCAATAGAACCCATAGAAACTGAATAGGTCTAGAAACGTGTGTCTCTTGACACTGCCATGAACCTGATGAATAAATTGTATTTGGGGCAGCCCTAGCTTTGTTTTTTCTTTCCTCAAACAGATGAGCAAAGGGCAGTGAGAAGGAGGGCCTGTGAGCCAAGAGACGGTCACACATGGATGGCGTACCCAGCTCCGTTCACAAATGTCTTTTGGGTTGACTAGGAAGCCTTGGGGTCCTGGCCCAGTTGCCTCCTGGTCCCGCAACTTGCCTGGTGCCCGGCAGGAGGCTGAGCCCAGCCAGGGACCGTGGGTGCAGCCTGCGGTGGTGGTTGATTTTTTTTAAGTACATAATAGTTTGCAGATGTTGGCAGTGACCAGTGAAGCCAGAGCAAAGCTCCAAATGCCAAACCACAAAAATATATCATTTTTACCATCTGATTCCTGGAAACAAGAGCGTCATAGTAAAACAATTTACCAAGACGAACATGCCTGTTCCCTTTGGGCAGTGGACCAATGCCGATTTGGTGGAGGTTACTGGCTCTTTGTCAATTGCATTATTCTACAAAGATGGAGACAAATCTGTTTGCTTCTGGGGGGTGCCTAAGGACAGTCACCTCTCTTCTTCATGTGACAGTGCCTCTTTAAAAAATTCTAGCTGCCCAAAACTTGTGCTGAAATAGACGTAACAGGACCTGTGTCAGTTTCTAACGTGAGAATCAGGAGTTCTTAACCTGAGTTGTGCCACCGATCCCTTTGATGGCCTTGCGGAGCCCTCCTTCAAATAACGACTTAAAGTGCGTGAAATAAATTATACAGGATTACAAAGAAAGCCATTATCCTGAAACACAGCTAACAAAATATTACCAAAACCCAGAGCTGTGACATGGTAACCCATGTACTTCTGTAACTAATGCATTCAAAATAAGATTGAGCAGCCCATCTAAAAACTACCGTAATTTCAAAATAGAGATCAGCACGGGAGGTATTTAAGATATTTGCAGAAATCGCAGTGCAAAACAGAGACATCTGTGACTTTAGGTGACATTAGGTGAACGCCCGTGCTCCTAATAAAAGGAAGTGCTAGTTAGTGTTCTGTCACATCAGTGAAGATAAGATGGAATTCTTTCCCATCCAAGTTCACAGGCTGCCAAGCTTCTAACCCAGGGGGACCTCCCATGTTCTGTCCCCAGGGGTGGCGGCTCTAGGCCCAGGTTGGTGATGCCCTGCCCCAGCCATCCTGCGAGCACATCACACTTGGCCTGGCAGCTCCATGGTCCTTGGCATCCTGCCATTCCTGAGCCCTGTCTCACCTTCCCTAAGCAATCCCCGTAGAGCTTTGTCCTCATGATGAGGCCAGAAATGTAACCGCCTTCAAGGTGGCAAGGCAAGCTGCACTGGTTTCTTGTATAAGGGCCTGAGCCCACATGATGGGTCCACTCCATTCTACATGGTTTTTCCAAAGAAGCAAGACACTGAATAAAGAAGCCTGGTTTCCATCAAGGTCAACCGATGGCACCTGTAAGCCTGTCTTGGGGTGGCCATAGGGAAGCACCTAAACCAGCAGAAATTGATTTTCCTACATTTCCAGGGGCCCAGGCTGATGTTTTGGCAGGGCTGTGCTCCCTCTGTAAGCTCCGAGGAGGGTCCTTCCTGCCTCTCCAGCTCCAGCCAGGTGGTCCCTAGCTTTTGGCCTCACCCTACCCTCTGTCTCCATCGTCATGTGGCTTTCTCTTGTGTACCTTTTGTGGACACAACTGAACCCACGAAAACACTGAGTCAGGATGAGTCTCGGAGTGATGGAGAGAGGAAAGCATTAGGTGGAAAAGCTCCCCTAATCTAGCCACCCCAGGCCAGCTGCAGGAGAAGCACCCGCAGGGCTTGATGGGAATGCCTACACCCCCCTGCCAGGCCCCACGCTGGGGCTCCCTGCCTGGTGTCTCACAAAGTCCTCACAACCACACAGTGAGTTAGGGCTGTTGGATTCCCATTTCACAGATGAGCACATCGAGGTGCAGAGAGGTTAAATTTACCTGCTTGAATCCACAGATCAGTGCTGGAGTAAAGGCTTCCATCCAGAAAGCTTCAATCCAGTCTTGTCCGTTGGCTGCCCCTCACGGCCTTCCTGTGCCACCCAGGACACCAGTCGCTCAACGATATGTGGCTATTTAAATGTAAACTAATCAAAATTGAGTAGAACTTAGAATCTTGTTCCTCCACTGCAGCGATGGTGAGTGGCTACCATATTGGACAACAAAGTCATGGGAACTTTCCGTCAACACAGAAGGTTTTTTGGGCAGTACTGCTCTAGAATGATATTTATTTTGATTTAATAATAATACCTATATTAATTGCGTAACAACCAGAATCCTCAGCTAACTGGACATTTTCCCAACAAATACTGTGGAGAAAGAAGCACATGAGAGGCAGACAAGTGGAAGAGAGATTTCAGAAATTCAACCGCATTCCGGGAGATGTCAGAGCGGATGCACGGTGGGTCCGTTGGGCCACTGCGGAGACACAACCTCAGGGCACAGACTTCCTCACTCAGAAACACATGACTTGATCATCCTTCCACTACACCGACTAAGGCAAGAGGTAGACTGGGCTTTCTCCACCGATGTCCAGAGATTTCCATGGTGTCCTCAAACTAGATGTAAATGAACTTAAACTCCTCATTTTTGGGTGCATTCCACTTGATTGAGCTTCACTGAGTTCAAGATTGAAGAAAGGGGACCTACCGGCTATGAGACCCTCCACTTCATTTTCTTGCAGTTGGGGGATTTCTTGAACATTGGTCTGTTTTTTTATGATGGCCCTAGTGAAAATAAATAAGAAATCGAGGCAGACAGTTCACACTCCAGCCACGACAGCTTGAACAGGGCTTGTTCGTGGGGAGGAGGCAGCTGGAGCTGGGGCACGGGGATGAGGAGGGCCCACTGTGGGCGCCAGTGGCCGGGGTTTACTGTGACTGCACCCTTGGAAGGAGATCCTGCAGTCAGCTTGGCCACAGGGAGCTCAGCGCTTTTAGCTGGGGCTTTGTCCTTCGTAAGTGGGGCAGGTTCAGCTGTAGGCAACGCGGTGGTAATCACCTCTGTGCATCCTTGACCCAGACAAGAATGGAAAACCACTGGGGAAACCGGAAGCCTATGGTCAAGGCCCAGAACCCACCCAAGGGTGAGCACACAAATCACAGAAGGGAAGGGCTGCAGGTGCCTGGCTTGGAGCTGTTGCCCTGGGGGGGTGGGGACGAGTACAGAGTCACAAGGCCACTGTGGGTTGGGGCTGACTGTGGGCACTTCCCTCGTGCTCTTTGAGCGGGGTTCTCTTTGAGCCTGGATGGCTTCTGAGAAGCTGCTGCTTTTGGATTTATCACGCATACAAGCCAGATAGCAAAGGGGCGTGGTCATTTCTTAGGGGAGGGACTGACTGGGTTCCCCCTGCTCCTATAAAAGGCTGGGACTTGGGGTATCTGGGGACATTTTTCCTGCCATCTTCCTGACTCATTTATGAAAGGGCAGCTTGAATACTTCTTGGTCAAGTTGCATCATCCTCCTGAAAATGGGGTGTGTCTGGACGTTTCCGCTCTGCACGTCTCTGTTCCTCTAACCTGGGCATCAAAGATCTGTCGAAGGCCTGGGTCTTTCTGATTCCTCCTTGTGAATATCCTCTCCCAGTCTAAGGAGCCCTGGGAAGGAAGATTCCAAGGAAAGAGAGTTAGTAATGAAAACTGGGATGTGTCAAAATGCCAACAGGTGCCCTGTAGTAGAGGCACAGACTGGTGAGGCAGGAGTCCAGAACCTACACGAGTGCCCCACCCCCCGCCCCAATCAGCTGGTCCTCTGGGGTCTCCTGGCCAAATCCACAACCACAGTCTGCTTGGTTGGGGAAGAAGGGGGTACTTTCTGCAGCCCCATGGGGCCAAATGCATCCAGCAGGGTGTCCTCCAGGCACAAGGTGCCTTCTGTCATCCAGACACATGGACAGCAGGCAGAGGTGCCCCTCGGTGCTCTTGCACAAAGCCTGCATACCCTTTCCCATCCGTGTCTTGCTCTCACATAGCCCCCTGTGCTATGTCCAGAGCTGGCCCTGGGACCTGCTCATCTAATCTAGCAGGAAGAGACACAGGTCTCCTTGTGTTTATGCACTTGCAGAGAAGTCCCGCTTAGCTCATCAGGAACCAGTGGGACTGGCTTTGGACTCTGATTCTAGATTCTTCTTTAACTGTCTTGCATCCTTCCTGTGTGGCTTCAGTAAGTTTAGGGATCTGCAAATGTTCGTCCAGTTTGCTGGGAAGGTAGAACGATGGTGGGACATTGGAGGGATAGGTTCTCTTGTAACTTAAGAAGGCTTCTTTCAGGAGGTAAAACATTTTTATGATGGCTAATTGCCAAGGTTAAGGACACACGATCACAATTAGCTGGAGGAATATGGTACGCAGGGACACATAGGACAGAATAAAGAGCTGGTTGCAAAGGTTGGCGAGGGATTATCTGAGCCCACTGCCCATGGATGGATGGGTGGTGCCATGGTGATGGCCTTGATGAAGGTCAACCTCCGGGCTATTCGATGTAGTTTTGGAAAGATAATTACATCATAACATTGCTCAAATTTATTTATAGAGCTTGTAAACCTGCTTACTCACTGTGACAGGGACTGTGGGGTCAGCTCTGCTCACTGTAGACATAAATGAGAGGTGTTTTTGGAGGTTTTTATTGCAAGGAAAGTCGTCATCCATTGCATACATGGTCTTGTCTGTGTCCCTTTTCCTGGTTTATTTGTTTTGGGGGCAGTGGATTTGTTGGTAGCTGGGGGCTTCTATTACTAAAAGAGGTCAAAGGAGTGGCAGGGAGGCCCTGGGAAAGGTGGCTGTGTCCCGGGTACACAGAGGGAGCCCCCGTTGGGGGAATGGCTACACTGCTTGACAAAGTCAAGGTGGGTTCTCAAATGCTGGTGTCTGTTAGATTCATCCGAAGAGCCTGGAAAAATGCAGCAAATTTGGTTAGGTGGGCTTAGGAAGCTGGTTTCTCATGAACACCCATACCCCAGATGGAGAAACCATGGTGTGGGTCCCCAGGGCTAGTTTCCTCCTCGTAATACAATCTGAGAGAAGATGCATAGCTCACTAGTATTTTGACCAAAAATTTCAATATTATGACTTATGTAAAAACAGGATCCATTCTGGGAGATAATCTACCTGGAGATTAAATTAAGGGCTAAAAGAAACACCAAGGGCAAACTCTGAAGCCTATGAAGTTTACTACCCATCACTGCTTCCAACTGTCTGTAGAATTTGTCCTCATGGAGACCTAGAGTTGTTCCCTTAGCCTCATTCATAAACCCACCATCCACTGAGCACTTTTGAGGGCCAGGCACCAGAGATCAAGAGTGAGCAAGACTGGACCCCAGGCCTGCCTTCGTGGAGTTGTGAACAGGATCATGCCCGAAACGCTAGTCTCTTTGCTTTTTCTCATGCGCGCCTGCCCTCTCAATGGAGGCATCCATTGTCTTGTAGAGCAAGGAACACTCAAAAATTAATATGACTCTTGGTTTCCATGGCCTTGGAATACAAATCTTCTGATTGCAAGAATGTCTTCAATGCCTGAGCAACACGGGAACTCAGTGCCAGTACCCATCTCGTGGATGAGGTGCAAGGCTGAATAACCCGGGCTCCCAAAGGAGGGAAACTCACCAACACCCCCAACGCCCTGTTCTGAGCACTAAGCCAAAATGGAATGTGTCTCAAAAGAGGTTAGGGAGGCTGTGTCCTGTAGTCCTTAAAACCGACCCTCTTTTTTGGCCAATCCAAATGTTATTCCAGTGTCGACCATTAGAAAGACCATGGCTGGGATGTCACCTTGACCTTATGGTGGCTTCTCACCTGGGCCAATACTGTCCAGCACCTCTAAGCACTTTCTTTTATATATATATATATGTATGTATATATATATTTTTTAATTTTTTAATGTTTATTAATTATTGAGAGACAGAGAGAGACAGAATACAAACAGGGGAGGGGCAGAGAAAGAGGGAGACACAGAATCCGAAGCAGGTTCTAGGCTCTGAGCTGTCAGCACAGAGCCCGACGCAGGGCTTGGACTCACGAACCTTGAGATCGTGATTTGAGCCGAAGTCGGAAGCTTTACTGACTGAGCCACCCAGGCGCCCCTACAGTCTAATTTTGATAACTCTTGGTGTGAATGCTCTCAAATATTCACAGTTGAGGCTGGTTGTAGTTTAACCGTAAAGCCAAAGCTGTGGCCTTCTGGGCAATCCTGGGCTCCAAATGTAAGCACTATACATGTGGACCAGAAGAAAAAAGGACAAGGGCATGTCAGGCCCTGTGCAAAGGGTGTTCTTAGAGATGGCTCAGGTGTGGGTGGCCCTGCTGGTTTAGGTCAGTCCCCTTCCTGAGGAATGGAAGGTCCTGCTGAGATTGGGAGCAGATGCCCGTGGGGCAGGCCTTACACTCTCCTCACCCCCTCCCCTCTCCCTAAGCGTGTCCACACCACCAACCAGGCCAGAAACTCAGGACTGCTCAGGCTCCGGGCCATGGTGACCTCCCTCTTGGCTCTTGTCCACGCTGTCCCCTTTGCCCAGAGAGCTCTCGCAGCCATCCCCGTACGCACAAATCCTACCCCGTCGTCACGCCCCATGAAGACATCTCCACCGTCACCACTTTCCCAGCCACACTTTGGAACTCCCATTGTGCCTTTCAAATGCCCACCTCGTGTTTATGTTTGTGCTGCTGTGGTGATTCTCCTTCTTCCTGATGGGAGGGGATTTCTCCAGACTCCCTCATCTTCCCCAGAGGGTCTGAGTCTGAACCTGACCTTGGAAAACACCCAACAGAAGAGCGGCCCATGGTCCTACAGCTGCCTTAGACCCAGGACAGCAAGACGCGGTCTCACACGGGTGCCAAGTGTGAGGGGAAATACGGTCAGCTGCGTTGGCTCAAATTGGGTGCTAACGTGGTAATTCACCCAGAGAAGTTAAGTCCCACACTCCACAGTGTGCATTTCCCAGATTATCAAATTCCACAATGATCACAAAACCGTATTTCTAAAAGTTATTGTTTTTTGAATTCTCTCAATGCACAAGGTGATTGATAGACATAACCTGACTCTCATAGAAACCCTGCAGTGCTCATTAGGTCACCATCACCCTTGTCACCATTATCACCCTACAGTCAGGAGAATCAAGGTTCTGGAAGATGGGGTGATGTGTCTGAGATCCCCCAGCTTGTTAGGCTTGGGGCCAGCATCTCAGTCCAGGCCTTCTGCTGCTCATTTCCATGCTTCACCCACATACCCTAAAACTGCTTCGTGAAAGCACTTTGTCAAAATAGGATTTATTTATCACCTTGTTATCTCATTTAAAACAAAAGGGAGATTTTGGAAACTATTTTTAACACCGTTGTAAGACCAACAGAATCATGCAAACCCCTGGCTCCCACCTGGCTGGAATTACCGGGAGATCTGGTTAAAAACACTCTCTGCTTCCTAGATCCGGGGGCCTCAGTTTCCAGGGGACTCCTTTGAGTTGCCAGATCTGGGGCCCTGAGTCTGGGTGCGATTTGGCCTCAAAAACCAACACAACTAGGCTGACGCTTCCATCCCAGAGCTGTGTGCTCCATGGTCTGTGGGGGATCAGGGTTCTCCTCATCTCTGCGGGGCTCAGAGGGCAGGCGAGCCATCCCAGAACCTGCTCTCACAGGCGGGATTCTGGGAATTTGCCTGGACGCCTGACCCCGGGAAGGCTCTGCTTCTGTCTGTCGTCACTTTTCTCTTTCTTCAACAACGATTTTTGGATTCATATGTTGCCCATCTATTAAAGACTTTCAAGGGTGGTGGAGGGAAGGAGGCTCTAGAACAGAAGTAAGGCACCCCGGACTGCCCTGAAAGAGCCAACTCTAGATAGCCCATCCCGTCTTCCCACTGCTGCCTAACTCACAGGGTCACTTAGCACCAGAGAACCATGAAAGTCCTCTGAAAACTATGAGCCCTAATGCAATGGACAGTGGTATCAGGGGCAGCATGGCAGAATGAGACTGGCTTGGCCAGAAGCCATAGGTGGGGTGACCAGACCTCTGGGTTTGCCTGGAGCAGTTGTGGTCATACCAGTGACACTTCAACCCTCAAAACTGACCAAAGATGTAGTTAATCCCAACATTAGCTCCATCCTTGGGATCTTGGGCAAATCACTGAATCTCTCTAGGTCTTTTTTTTTTTTTTTTTTTTTTTAGGTTTATTAATTTATTTTGAGAAAGAAAGAGAGCACAAGAAAAAGTATGGGAGGGGTCGGGAGAGAGAGGGAGAGAGAGAATCCCAAGCAGGCTCTGCGCTGTCCTCACAGAGCCCAATGCGGGGCTCGAACTCACGAATCATGACCTGAGCTGAAACCCAGCTTACCCGTCTGAGCCACCCAGGTGCCCCTGAATATCTCCAGGTGTTATTTCCTGCTCTATAAAATGGTGATCAAAATACCTACATTGAGATACGCATCGTGACCATCAAAGGAGGTCCCAATGGAGAGCTCTGTACAAACCGGAAAGGAAATCATGCAAAGAGTGGCTGTTCTTATTTTTGGGTCCCGGTGGTGGGAAATTGGGAAGCACCATTTCATGTAAGCTTTGGCGTCTGGTTCTTTGCTAAGGGCTATCCCTCTTCTTCCTAGACTCCCGGCTCCTCTGGCCATTGGCTTCCCTTCCGCAGGTGCCATTACCTTTTCTGAAAGTCAGAGGGGCTGGAGCCTGGATTTCTGAGCTGCCTCCCAGGGCTAGGGCTGACCTTCTATGATTTCATGATTCTTAAGAATGTTTGGTCTGCTGGTATTGGTTGGTTGTTTTCCTTAAGAACAAAGAAAGCCAGACAATGTAAACATGAAATACAACGCCCGCAGTGAATTACACGGACTTTGAGAAAAGCATTAAGCAGAATGGTGATGTCTGTTATTGAGACTGCCGGCCCTGCCAGGGCTTGGTAACTGGAATCAGATGTCTGAACTTGATATACACCTGCAGGTACAGTTAGGGCTTTTAATCCACCAAGTGCTGTTGTTGAAGCCGTCTGAAAGCATTCAATAATTTTCGTTAAAAGCCACGTGTTATATGAGTCTTTGTTTTCCCAAGCAAAATTACTGATGTTGCGTTACAACCTACTTCAGCACCTTGGCCTCTTGTAGAGGGTTTTGGGTTGTTGTTGTTGTTGTTGTTGTTGTTGTTGTTTTCTTGGTGGGGGTTGGTTTGGATTTCTTTTCCTCTTGTAGAGTCTCCATGTGATCTCTGGGGACGTCTCCCGGCAATTAGTTAACGTTGCATTGTGTGTTTGGAGAGTGTCTGGGGTTCTCCCTTGCTTTGGATAATGGGGGAGGGGGTCTGGTTAGAAGACTTACAAGTGGAATCTGTGGGTACAGTTTTGTAAGAACCCAGGCTCTGGGCAGAAATGAGAGGGTGGGAGGGAGAGAGGGAGAGGGAGAGAGAGAGAGAGGAGGGAGAGAGAGAGAGAGAGGAGAGAGAGAGAGAGGAACTCTTTCCCTCTGGGCTCACCATCCCAAGGCAGCACCTGCTCCTGGGTCAGCTCTGAGCCCAGGCCTTGCCCCTCAGAGAGGAGGAAGGACGGGTCGCCCTGGTCCCCTGACCAGACCCACACCAAAGGCCGGCTGGCGAACCCAGTGACTCCCAGTGTCTCTGCTCCTCACCTGTATGCTTGCCTGGCACACGGCTGGCGGACTATGCCTGCAGACCCCCACCAGTTCACTCGGTCCGGGGCAGATGAAGTCATTATTGCATCTGCTTTGCAAACAACGTGGAAAAAAGCAAACCGGCAGAGGCTCGTTGCCTCCCCGTGGCTTTTCTGTGCCATGAGTTTACATTCCCGTCACGCTCTGTCAGTGGCCAGTCCTGCCCCTCACGTCACGCCAGCGGGCCTTCTCCGCAGCATGACGACGATGGACGTTCCGTGTTCAGTGCGGGTTCGGGCATCTGTGCTGCAGACGGCGGCCGTGGTGGCCTGGCCCCTTCCGTCCCGGGCTGTGTCCTACCTGACCTGCAGGCCGTGGGACGCTCGGTTCTTCTGCGTTTCTGCTCCAGCTGCCTGGGTTCCCTTAAAAGACCATCTTGTCACCTTCCTCCGCAAGCCCCGTTTCTCACTGTGCCCACCCAGACACGGGGTTCCAGATCTTCCCCTTATACATTCATTCACATAAAGTGGGTGTGATTTGGCCAGTGGCGTGGGGAGATGAAGTGCTTAGGTCATGGGAAGAAATGTTTCTGTGCCTGAAACAGTCCCCGTGGGCCATTTGCTCGGGGCCAGCTCGGCCCCCTTTGTAGATCTCAGCCCTCCCTTCCCCTGCCCTGCTTCTCTGCTCTCTCCCCTTCCCTGGTTCCCAGGAGGACCCCCAGGGCTGCCTTCTGCTCCTTCTTTCCCACCAAAACCTGCCCTCAGGTCCTTACTTTCTACCCTGCGGAGATGCGTCGAGATAATTTTGCTAAACAGAGACCTGCTTCCCTAAGAGATATTCTCGTACCACCAAGATACTACGATTTTGGAAATGCACATGACGTGGGTTTTCTGCAGTCTGGGAATTAAGGCCAGTTTTGGTTGTTTGATCAATATTTCCTAAGCATCCACCTTGTGGATGGAAAGAAGACCAGGCCCACACTTGCTGTGCTCGGGAGGTTTTAGTCTCACAAGTGACAGCGAGACCACATGACGCCACGGGTCACAGTGTCTGCTGTGCCGATGGAGGACGGAGCAAAGGCACTGAAAGTTCAGCTGGGCTGTCAGGGAAGACGTGGCTGGAAACAAGAGCCTTCAGCCAGCCCCGACAGATGCTGAAGTGTGGACCTGGAGGCGGAGGAGGGAGAGGACCCGGGTGGAGCCTGCAGCGTCAGCCCAGGCCGGGAGGCAGGGCCACGGACGCGTGTCCGGAGGTGTGTGGGGCAAGAAAGGAGCGGGGAGACGTGCCTCCTGGTCCGACACGTAGGGAGCTGGGAGGTCATCACTCCCACGCACACGAGAAGTAAACTCAACAGTCATCAGAGGACCGAGGGCACAGGACAAACCCCCGCCTCCAAAACGTGAGAGATGGCCAGGCAGAGAAGCACAGCTTGGGAGCAGAGACCTACGAGCAGAAACCTCCCTGGGCACCAGTATGACACCTTGGCTTTCAATAAAAAGGGACAAAGTATGCCGAAAGAGGGGCACCTGGGTGGCTCAGGAGGTTGAGCCTCTGACTTCGGCTCGCGTCATGATCTTGCGGTTTGTGAGTTCAAGCCCCACGTCGGGCTCTGTGCTGACAGCTGGGAGCCTGGAGCCTGCTTCGGACTCTGTGTCTCCCTCTCTCTCTGCCCCTCCCCTGCTCATGTGCGTGCGCGCCCCCTCTCTCTCAAATAAATAAACATTAAAAAAAAAAGCTAAAAACAAAAACAACGACAACAACAAAGCATACCGAAAGAGAGAAAAGGGGATTTGAAGAGACAGAGCAAGCCTCAGAACCCGATTCGAGTGTGGCAGAGAGGTTGGAACGATCAGACGATCAGACGGGGAATTTAAGGCAGCTGTGATGATAGGCTGAGGGGAGTAGGGGTGCAGGAGCGGGAACGCGCCTCTCCAGGGAGGCGGCTCTTGTGGGTCCTAGCAGGGCACACTCCTCTCCTCCGTCCTTCCGCGGCACCTGAGACCGGCCAGGTCTGGGCTCTTCTGAGCCTCCGCCTCCCTCTGGGTTCCTTGCCCAGCAGCCCTAATGCCCGGGTCAGCAAGGACGGCAACGGCACGAAAGAGGCTGCGATTCAGCGTGACGTCAGGGTTCAGCACCAAGTCTAGCTTCCCACAGTTGGGGACAGAAGAAGGGGCTGGATACTGCAGAGTGACGAAGTCATGACTTTCTATTGTGTGAGCACACAGATGTCGGAACAGATCCTGCCTTCCTTCCTTCCGTCCTTCCTTCCTTCCTTCCTTCCATCATTCAACATTTATTGCCAGACTGAGCTAACAAGTCACTTACTCTCTTAGCCGTGATGAGAACTGTCCACGGATAAAGGCAATATTAGAAAGATCATGAAGGGGGCCATGAAGGGATAGTAGGGAGTTCAGCATGAGGAAAGGTCAGGTGAGTCTTATATAGACTGGAAAGCCAGGTCCCTACTCTTGGAGTGAACATTGGCTTGCCCTTCCCCTTCCCTCTCTCCGGAAGTCACGTCTGTCCCGGACCACAGGGTGGGGGGCTTGGGCCCCGCTGGCCACCTGTCCAGAGGATTCAGGCTCAGCAACACAGCCAGACATGAAGCAGAGCAGCCAGAGGCCAACGCCATCTCTCCGCCACGGTTCTTTCTAATTAAATCCTCTACTCCAGCATTAGGATAGGGGATTACATAGAGTCCCAATCCTGGAAGTGAGAGCTTTTCAGATCAAGTCCACACAAGCCCTTGCAGCCCAGCCCAGTGCTGGGTCCTTACCCACGAGGCTCACACAATAATAATAACTTTTTGCCATCAGCGAAAAAGCAAAGGCGCAGCCTGGCATCGCGATCATTCCTGTTAGACTCAAAATTAGATTCCACTAGACGTCGGTTAGAGTCACCGCAGAAACATGCTTGTGAAGGAGGTACAGCCACCAGTTAGTCACGGACTGTGTTGAGGCCTGTACTGCCTGCACGGGGGAAGGCTGAGCGGGCTTTAGGGTTATATGTATGTGCCACTGGCCAGCTGGGGGGGACCTCAGTGAGTCACACACTTTTTCTGAGCCTCGGGTTCCTTGTCTGTGACACGAGACCCGGAAATCCCCACTTACGGGGTTATTGTGAAGGTAAATGTAACAGCCCCTGTTTCGGAGCATTCCCGTGGCCAGCACTGGTGACCCATTTAATTCCCAAGCCTACTCGAGGGGCGGGCTTGGTTCTTATTCCTTTGTGACAGAAGTGGAAGCTAAGGCACATTCCAGCTGAGTAGCTTGCCAAGATCACAGGGTCCTAAGTGGTGGGTCCCTGGGATTTAATCCCGGCGATCCAGCTCAGAGTGGATGTGTGCACCTCTTTGCCACACCCCCTCAGGGGAGCTCCCCCCTCCCCGAGGTGTGTACCAGACGAACAGAGCCTGTTCGGAGCTCGAATCCATTCGTTGTCTCACCATATGCCTAGGCCCTGGCATAAAGTAGGTTCTCCAAAGGGTGGTTAATGTCAGCACTGTGAGGTGTACCTGCTGTGTGGGCATCACACAGCGGGGCTGGGGTGGGGGTTGCAGGTAAAGAGAGTGCACAACCTTTTCTAGAGAGCAGCTGCTGGTTTCCGTGTCCAAGACATGGTCACAGGAGCCATCAATGCCATTTATATGGTAAGCGAGGACACTTCTTGGGCAAGCAGACTCTCTGGCCTTGAATGCAATTTCTCCATTTCTGTTTGAAAGCAGGCTTGGGCCGATCCAGGTTTTTTTTTTTTTACAAGACCCAAGAAGGCTACAGCGACACCATGGAGAGGAATGAATTAGGAGCTGGGAGAATAAATGACCCCCAAATCCAAGATCAAAGCTCTGATCCCATTTCCTGTTGAGATGACCCTCCAAGGGAGACACGGAAGAACATTAGTGCACATGATTTAGGTGAAAAACAGTTCTGAAATTGACACAACCTCTTCGTTCAATGGAACTTGGTGTCCTTGCTCATAACTCGGTGGCCCTGGTCTGGACACATGGCCTGTTTGGCAAGGGCTGTTCAAAGGCTCTGTCCTGCCATCCCCATTGCTGAGAGTCAAGGTGAAGCCATGAAGACCTCTCTGTGAAGATGCCCAGTATTAATTTGGTATGAGAACTTTCCCTGTCTTCCCAGGAAAAGAAAAGGTTTAGAGCAGATGAGTAGGTGCTATGCTCCTTCCTCCTTGGTTTCAGAGTAGATGTGTGGGTTGACCAAGCATCCAGAAGGCAGACCTTGGCTGCCCAGGACCACTGCTGTTGGCTGTACAGCTTCCCATGGGTCATTGGACCTCCTTAAACCTCAGTTGGCTCATCAACCAAAAGGGATGGAAACTGTGGATAGTAACATAGCCATATGTCACTGGGCTCTTATTGGAATAAAATAATGCTGGGCTTACAAGTTTGGTAGATGGTTGGGGATATTTAAATCACCAGCCTGGCTTTACTAGTTTTGTCCCTAACATGATGTTGGGCTTACAGATGACCTTGGAGATTGTATTCTCCATAAAACAAATGGGAGCTATGGGGCCGGGCCCAGCTGCACTTGCCCAGGGTTCCCTGCAGAAGTTCCCTCCGATCCTGCTCGGGCTGAGGTCTGAGTGTGTGAAACCACAACAATTAGAGGGCTAGTTTTATGGGGAGGTTCAGATTGCTAACTCACTTTGCCTGGGTAATTACAGCAGGGTGGAAGCTGGTGGTTGGCTCACGTAAGAATTTACAATTCCAGAATCAACTGTGGTTCTCATTTCTTCATTAAATATACTGAGCTAGTCCAGGGGTTTTCAAACTCAGCAGAGCCGACATTCTGGGCTGGATCATTGTCCTGAAAGCAGTCAGGCACATTGGAGGACATTGAGCAATGACTCTGGCCTCTACTCAGTAGTGCTAGCCAGCAGCTACCCCTCTTCCAGTTGTGACAACCCAGAGTGTCTCCAGGCCAGTGAGGTGACTGGCACTTGCAGGCCCAGAGAGAGAGGACCTTCTGGATTTCTTCCTTGATCCTTGCTTGTCTCTCCCCATTCCAGATATGGCCAAATACCCTTGATGGGGGGCAAAATTTCTCTGATCGAGAGCCTCTGATCTGGGGGTTTCTCCCTGGGGACTGGCAAGAAAGAGGCAGCTATGGACCTTCTGAGGGACTATCAGTCTTTCAGGCAACTCAGTGCCTCTTGATGTTCCCTTCTCTGTACTGGACCCAGTCTTCTGTGGCTCCAGGACTTGGGGCCACCCAGGCCTTGGGTAGATATTTCGAGAATCACAAAACACAAACCAGAGCGCTAAGAACAATGGTCTCCGAAGTGGCCATATGCAAACTATAATGCTTTAAGGTATCGTAAGAATCATCCATTGATTATTGTTCAGGTGGATCATCTGGGGGTGGGGAGATACTGGCATTCCAGTTCATAAGTGAAGATCTCTCAGTTGCCTTACTCCTTCTCCCCATGGTGATGATCTTCTACAGAGGACCTAACCACATAACAGGGCATCGCTGGTCATTTAATACTGTCATGAAACTTACCCCCAAATCTCAAAACCAAACCAAAGCCACTGCAACTTAATGAATGAGTGTCTACCATAGGAAAGATGGCAGTTGTGAAGTCAAATGCCAGAGAGGAGATTTCTACCCAGGAACTTAGGAGGGGCACTGGGTTTCTTACCAGCAGAGGGATGAACCCCTCTGCTCTGTCCCCCATTCCTGGGCCGTGGGTTGGTTGCAGGTGCAATGGACAGCGGTGTGGGTTCCAGAATTTCCCCAAAGGAGAGGCATGGGGATATAATCTGGCTGGAAGAAAAGGTTAGGTGTGTAAATCAGGTTGGAAAATTCTTCCTTAGATGCCATGTTTCAGGTTAATAAAATGAGCAAGATGCTTTTATCCACATTTTCATAAGATTGAGAAAATCAACTTTAATCCAACAATATTATCTTCCCTATCTCAAGGGGTGGCATTGACATTGCTGTTAGAAAGTAGAGCAGGGACTAGCATGTCTGGGTCCCCAGACCATCTTGGCTGGACAGTTGGAAGTAGCCATTTTCCTTCTGCAGCCAGTGAGAGGCTCACCCCTGACAGAGAGCTGCCCTTGTGACTGTCAACGTGTCCCCTTTGCAAGACCCAATGCGAACGAATGGCTCTTATGTCCTGTATTTTCCACCTTCCCTCTGCAGTCTGCAAAAGCAGCCTGTTTGGTGTGCGAGTGCTGTCACTTGATAGCTGTGGGTGACCTTGAACAAGTTGCTTACCTTCTCTAGACCTCAGCTTCCTCATCCACAAAATGGGGAGTGGAATGATCCCTACCTTATAGGGTGTTGCTCAGATGAAGTAGGATAATGCTGGGAAAGCAGTTGCCCCAGAGCCTGGCATATTTAAAATGTTCTTAAATATTTTAAGAATATTTAAATGCTGGGACACCTGGGTGATTCAGCTGGTTAAGCAGCTGACTCTTGATTTTGGCACAGGTTGTGATCTCACCGTTCGTGAGTTTGAGCCCTGCATTGGGCTCTGCGCTGACAGTGCGGAGCCTGCTTGAGATTCTCTCTCTCCCTCTCTCCCTCTGCCCCTACCCTACTCGAGCTCTCTCTCCATCTCAAAATAAACAAATAAACTTAAAAAAATGTTCTCACTGCATAGTCATTAGTAGTAGTAGCTGTGGGTGTCCATACATGTGCTGTTTTCTGCCCGGCAGCATGCAGTAGAGACAAAGGTCTTGGCGTTTCTAATGTGCTTAGAGGTACTAATGAATTGCCATCTTTGCTGGGTAAAAAAGACTTTATCTCAGTTGTGTTTTTTCCCCTGGGATAGTTCACAAATGCCCATGTGAGATTTGGGGCAAGTGCACACTTTTAAACTTTGAGAAACACAAGTTAATGCTTTCCCCCAGAAGACCGTGGCAGCAGTCAGGACAAGCTAGGCTTCTGCTGTTGTGACAGACAATCCGAAAGCCTCGGTGGCGTGACAGGTGAAAGTTTATTTCTTGCTCACTGCACGCCTGCCTTATGGGAGCAGCGGCAGGGGCTCCGCTCTGTACTATCACTCATGGTCTCTGCCAAGACAGGAATTGCACGGGGGCTTGTCACTGTCTCAGCCTGGAAGGGACACATATCCCTTTTGGTTGTGTTTCGTGGGCCAGGACATTTGGCCAGTGGGATTTATTGAGAGCAAGAGTTGACAAACACGTGCTAAAGAGCCAGGGGATAAATATTTCAGGCTTTGTGGCCATAGAGTCTCCCACTCACTCGCCTGCTCAACTCTGGAAAATGGTCATAAACCATGTGTAAACAAATGGACTGGGTTCCAATAAAACTTTATTAACAAAAACAGGTGGGCCAGACTTTGTGACTCTGGCTTAGAGTGGCCCAGGGCATCCTATAGAAAGCCAAAATTGTGTGTTTGATAAAAACATAGGATTCTAAGCGAAGCCCCTCAGTTTGTCAGGTGGATAGGGCCACGTGAAGAGTGGGGTGGACCGAGGGAGTGTCATTGTGCCAGAAATGGCCACAGTCAGGGGTTTGGGAACTAAGGGACCCATAGATCCTTAAAGGACTTCAGTCGTTCCTATGACTATCTATCTATCTATCTATCTATCTATCTATCTATCTATCTATCATCTATCTACTTATTTATTATTTTATTTTAGAGAGAGAGAGAGAGAGAGAAAGGGGAGAGGGGCAAAGGGAGAGAGGGAATCCTAAGCAGACGATGCGCTCAGTGCAGAGCCCAAAGTGGGACTCCATCCCAACACCCTGGGATCATGACCTGAACCGAAATCAAGAGTCGGATGCTCAGCCGACTGAGCCACCCAGGCGCCCCTCCTGTGACTTTTTAAAGAGAAGCAAACTATCTCATTATTTTGGAGCTGTTACTGTTTTATCTGAAATGGCCAAACATGATATTTATTTTTTTCATATTAAAATTTTTTAAAAATATTGTTTTATTCATTTTTGAGAGACAGAGTGCGAGCAGGGGAGGGGCAGAGAGAGGGGGAGATACAGAATCGGAAGAAGGCTCCAGGCTCCAAGCTGTCAGCACAGAGCCCGATGCGGGGCTGGAACCCACGAACCGTGAGGTCATGACCTGAGCCGAAGTCGGACGCTTAACCGACTGAGCCACCCAGGTGCCCCCAAGGGCTCTGGTGATTTAGAGGCACCCCCTGCTCCTGGTACGGCGAGGAAGACACCCTTATACGTGGAGATTGCCTCTTATAAATGTATTTTATAAAACTGTAACTTTGAGGCCCCTGGGTGGCTCAGTTGACTGAGCATCTCACACTTGACTTTGGCTCAGGTCACGATCCCAAGGTCATGGGTTCAAGCCCCACTTCAGGCTCTGCACTGACAGCATGGAGCCTTCTTGGGATTCTGTCTCCCTCTCTCTCTGCCCCTCTCTGCTTGCTCTCTCTCTCTCAAAAATAAATAAACATTAAAAAAAAAACCTAAAAAAACTGTAACTTCAACTCTATTTTTAGAGCTTCTCCCATGTCTGCAGCTTCTCAAAAATAACCAGCTCAAAATAATCTTTCTGCCAAAGAGACCTATTCTGGGGTGGCCCCGTCTCCTACCTTCAACCCTTTTCCCCCCAGACACCTGCTGTGAGCTGAGCCCTGTGCTGGGCAGGGGGACGTGGGTGAGCGAGACAAGAGCAGGGTCTCCATGGAGGTCACCGCTCGGACAGTAAGCACCAAACACAATTCATTTAGATGCCAGCGAGGGCACCAGAAAAGGAAACCCAGTAGGAACGAGGAAGAGTGGACAGTGTCTTTGAGGAAAGCAGTATTTGAGTCTAAATGGATGCTGTCACTCGGTGTCCAGCTGGGGAAAGGCAGCCATCCTGGCTGTGTTAAGCAGGACAAGATCCCAGGGCAGGGACCAGATGCTTTCACAAGCCTTCCAAGGCCTGGGGCCTTCAAACGGCCTGCTGGGAGCGTGACCCACCGTCTCACCATCAGGCAAGTGGGGAACCAGCAGGCAGCGATGGGAGCCCTGGCTTCAGAACGCATCAGAAGCTGGAGCCTGGGATCTAGAAGCTCCTGGAAATGCCTCTGGACACCCATAGCGCTTAGTTTGGCCACTGCTCCCCCCGTAGCTGCCTTGGGACACAGGGAAGTGGTGGGATGCTGCCGTAGGGATGCCCCCACCGCCCCCACCGCCCCCACCACCCCCACCACCAGGGCAGGAGCTCTCCCCCTCCAAATCTCAGGCAAGGACTCGAGTTGGTGGGACCTACTCCTCCTGGAGGCCCAGCCACGGGGATCGTGAGATGTGGGTGTCAGCTTCCCCAGCGCATCGGTTTCCTATGGCTGCTGTAACAAAGCACCACAGACTTGGA
This sequence comes from Puma concolor, assembly GCF_028749965.1. NCBI lineage: Eukaryota > Metazoa > Chordata > Mammalia > Carnivora > Felidae > Puma > Puma concolor. Next base: position 153,786,182 of record NC_141675.1, on the reverse strand, counting down.
TTGCACAGTAGAAATGCACTGTCTCACAGCTCCGGAGGCTGGTGTCTGAGATCAAGGGGTCAGCCAGGTTGGTTCATCCTGAGGGCTTGAATGAATCTGTCTCAGGCTCTTTTTCAACTTCTGGAGGTTTGCTGGCATCTTCGGGGTTCATTGGCTTGTAGAAGCATCACCCCAACCTCTGCATGGCATTCTCCCCGTGCCTGTCTGTTTCTGTGGCCAAATTTCCCCTCTTTATAAGGTCTCATTGGATTAGGGCCACCATAATGACCTCATCTTAACCACCTACCTCGGCAAGAACAATATCCCCAAACGAGGGCACGTTCTGAGGCAATGGAGGTTAGGGCTTCAACATATGAGTTTGGGGGACACAGATCTACCCACAGCACCCAGCCTCCGCAGGAGGAAGGTACCTGGAAGGAGGCAGGATGCACGGTGCTCAGAGTCACCCACTGGCAACCGCAGGCCAGAAGGGACGGGCTGCTGGGGCAGGATAGGCTTAGAGGGAACAGCTGGGGACAAAGGTCTGATGCTGGAATGATCTTGGAGCCGGGATAGGTAGGGCAGGATCGACGAGGGAGCTATGACCACATCACGGGGGCTTTGAGGCCATTTGGACCTGTGGAATTTCCTTCTGTGTGTGATGAGGAGGTGCCAGAAGGTTCTCAGTGGGGTGGGGCACATGATGACTGCATTTTGGGAGGCATGCTGGCTGCTGCCATGAAGCAGCAGAGGAGAGGGTCACGTGGGAAGGCGGGAGAAGGTTCACGTGGCCGCTGTGTCGTCCCCGGGAGAGACTGGCAGCCTGGACCAGGGAAGCAGTGGGCAGAGAGGGAGGATGGATATGGGTTGGGGACAGGTTTTGTTGACAGCTGCCCAGACACACCGAGGATTAGCCTCCAGCCCACGTGCACGTAGGATAGTGAATTCCGCCGGACGTGGCGGAGGGCATCTGATGTCCCGAGCCTTTTAGTGGGTGTTTGTCTCCTGGAGCGACATCCACAGCGATGGGTGCGTGGGTCCCCATTTCGCTTCCAGGGGCCATATTTCCCAAACGCCAGATCAGGACGTGGGGCTGGGCAGGTGAAAGGGATTTACAGGGCGGGGGACATTTTTCTGGAGAACTGGGCCATAAATACTGTCAACATGGGAAGCCAGGCCAAGAGACACAGCTGCTCCGTCCCTCCTGCCACCCAGGGTGTGTGTGGCCCCATGTGGCCGGGCCATGGGCCTCCACTGGACCTGGGCCTGTGAGTTCCCCAAGGGGTTTTTGCAGATGGGGCTAAGTTTGGGATGTGGAGAGGGGGACATAAGCCTGGTGTGGTCACAAGGGTCCTCAGAAGAAGGAGGCAGGCAGGTAAGAAAAAAAAAAACGGGATGTGACACCGGAAGCAGAGAGAGACGCTCTGGTTGCCTGCTGCCTCTGAAGATGGAGGGGCCACAGCCATGCAACGTGGAGCCCGTAGAAGCCAGAAAAGCCCAAGAAGTGGGAGTCGGCTCTGTCTGAACCTTGATTGGGGCCCAGTGGGGCTGCGTTTGGAGCTTCTGACCTCCAGAAGTGTAGGATAACAGATCTGCGTTTCAATTTTTGGTAATCTGCTAAGCAGCATTAGAAAACGAATCGAGACGAAGGGAGGGAAGACGGCAGAACTAAATCCCACCAAGAGACACCGCATGGATCTAAGGGGGTTTGCAGGCACCCATCTGTGTCTTACAAGCCCCAGCTACTTGCGCCGGTGGTAGGGGTCGGGGTGGGGGGAAGTACGGGTGGGACCCCTCTGTCTGGAGTAACGCATAAGTTCCCCAGAGAGACTCAGGGGGTCGTGCCCGGCCCACGGCTGCGGGGTTTGCCGTGAGTTTTTTCCGTAGACAGAGAGAACAGGACTCCAGAAGTGACAGCATGTGTTGGACTAGCCTCTGCCAATCACACACCGGCTAAACCTTCTTTGGCCTGCAGACTCTCTGCCCGTTTGTAACACGCTCAGTCTGGTTGTGCCCAGCAGGCGAATCCCCGCCAGACCTTCGTGAATCACGTGTGATTCTCCCAAACCCCACCTGCAGGCTTGGTGGGCATGGCGGGCTGGACATGGGCTCAGAGACAACGGGGAAGCTCTTATTGTCACAGCAGGACCCCACCCCTCCCTCGGACCTGCTCCCCAGGGGCAGCAGAACACTGGCGGTATTTGAGTTTATTAAGGACGCCTTGTTGTGTGTGGCTGGAAAGATGAAAGACAGATTTCGTAAACTGGTGCCCTGATCTGTTTAGTTTTAGGAGATGCTACTCAAAACACATTTGATGGTTAGAAACGATGGCATCCACATGTTTAGAACATTCACAAGACCTCACTGACTGTGGGTGATGGGGCCACGTCCCTCAGCGACCACATCCCTCAGTGACCGTGGACCGGGGCTCCGCGCGGAGGCTTTCGGAGCCCACGGAGGGGCTACGCAGACGCTGGGGACCCTGTGTGAATCTCGGCACAGGAAGGACATACGGCTCCAGCCACTTACCCACCGTATCCTGAGAGCTGCCACTTGGCTTAATGTCACTGGCGTCTGAATAATGTTTTGGAACAGACATCTGGGCAGACTTGAATTTCATTTGGAAAGAAACTGGAGAAAGACGAAACCACTTGGGGGATTTGTTGCTGATGTTGTTGGGAAATTTTAAAGCCAGCATCATGCCTTATACTCTACTGGACGGTCTCCAAGGAGGCAGGATCCCGCAGAAAAGTGCCATTTTCCCTCGGTTGACTTGGTGTCACTCTGTAAGCATTTGTTGGGTGACGTGAGGAGATGTCAGTCACGGGGCTGCTGGACTATCACCACACACGTGTAACAGGCTACGGCCCAACTGCCTTCCATCTCGGGCTGGCGAGAGCGTTTGCAGGAGCTCTCAGGAAACAGCCGCCTTCAGGGGCCACTGAGGCCGCCATCTTGCCCCAGACGTTCGGGTTCTCTGTTCTCTGCTTTTCAGGACGCTCGATGGCTTCTCTGGCTCTGGGATGAGGACTGTCAATGAAAACTGAGGATGTCAGTTCTGTGTTCCTTGCCTACAGGTCCCTGAGACACTCACTGGGGACTTCCTCTGTGACCTACTGTGTCACTATCAGCCTGAAGCCACTCATTCGAGGAGGCCTTCCCTGACCCTCTGGCGAGGCCAGAGCTCCTGGTGGCTGTTCACGTGACATCCCCACTGTGCTAGTGTCTATTACTGAGGTACTGAGGCACCACGCTTTGTTAGCTCGCAGTTCTCCAGGGGAAAGTGTGCGCTCAGTGGGTTGCCTGTCTGAGGACTGACGGCCCCCAAATCGAGGGCGGTGTCCCCTTCCTCGCCTGGGGTTGCTGCCACAAAGCTCCCAAACCACATGACCTGAAAACAACAGGAATTCGTGCTTTCACTGTTCTGGGGGCCAGAAGTCAGAGATCAAAGCGTGAGTAGAGGGACGGCCCCTCCGAAGTCTCCGGGGCAGGATCCAGCCTTTGATGGCTCGAGTCCCTGCCTCTCCCTTCACGTGGCCCCTCTCTGTGTCCGTGTCGTCCCTTCCGTCTCTCGTAAGGAGTTAGGGCCCACTCTACATCTAGGATGACCTCATCTTGGGATCCTTAACTTAATCACATCGGCCAACCCCGTTTTTCCAAATAAGGTCACATCCAAATGAGGCAGGACATGGGCGTATCCTTCAGGGGGCCACCGTTCAACCACGCCAGCTGCCTTGCTTGGGGCAGGTCTGCTTAAAGCTTCCGCTCAAAGCCTGCCAGGGGTCTCCCTAGGGAGATAGTCTCACACTTGTTTTACTGTGTGCGAAAGACCTCCGGCACAGAAGAGCGGCAGCTTCAGAGACATGACATGGGACTGTGTCCTATTGATTGGAAAATGGTTCAAGGTACAGGTGCAAAACCCGGTTAATCATCACCCAGGTGAGCTCAGTTAGCACCTGCTGGGCTGTTTGCCTTGGAATAATTCGCGTCTGACGGCTTGAGTTTAATTGCTTCTTCATCTCAGGTGACTGATACGTGGCTTGTTTAAAGGTTTTTTATTCTTTATTTTTAAAAATGTATTATTTTTTTATTTTAGAGAGAAAGAAAGTGCGAGGTGGGGGGAGGGGCAGAGGGAGGGAGAGAGAGGATCTCAAGCGAGCCACATGCTCAGTGCCCAGCCCGACTCCTGGCTCGATCTCGCGAACCTGGGATCATGACCTGAGCCGAAATCGAGATTCGGACGCTTAGCCGACTGGGCCACTCAGGTGCCCCTACGTGGCTTGTTTAAAAGAAGTCTACGCCTGCCTTGAAGTTTGGGGATGAGGAAGGAAACCTTTTGTCCACGTTGGACCCTTTTACTTTCTATTTCATTCTGATAAGGCCGAACAATAAACGGTGGAAGACCTTGAAACTTATCGTTGACTTATTCCCAGTCACGACGTAAAAAACAGATTGTCTTTGGAGCAAACAGGAATCAGGTGATACCTTGCTCCCGTGGCAGCGAGGGGAAGTGGCCTTCCTGCTGGGTCAGCCCCCTCAGGACAGGTGTGTGCGCACAGGACAGCCACACGGGAAGGGGCAGGCGTGTGACCCACAGCTGCCATTTCTACCGTTTCCAGCTATTGAGTCCTCCAGCCAAATGTTCCTTCCTGTTAGTAAACGGAGATTGTGACCTAATCCTGGGGCTTGGAGAATGACATTGCCACAGCCCTGGGCACCTGTGAGTTCTGGCCACAGACACGGATAGAGACCTCTGTCGCCCACGGACTGCCCCAGGGAGACTTCTGGGGACTCCTGGGGTCGGGCTGCCTGCGGAGCGCACAATCCGGAGGGATCTCTAATCCAGCTATCACATCCCCATCGGCACAGATAGACCCCGTTCCCCGCCGCACCCCCTGCTCTGCCCCATCATCCCGTACCCCGACTAGGGCCACACTCTCCTCCCGGGCTCTGCTGCCTGCTCCCCGTTAGCCGTGCTGCACACAGCAGCCGGGGTGAGCCTGGGACAAAGCGAGTCCAATCGCCCATTCCCTTTGCGCAGAGTAGTGGCTCCACGCCACTCGGAGTAGAAGCCATGGTGCCCCTGGCGCCTGCCGGGACTTCTGGGGAGCGGCCTCACCTCCCACCCTGCTCGCCCCTTGGCTCAGCTCCAGCCACGCTGCCCCTCCTTCCTGGAGGGACCCCTCTCCCCAGATAAACTCATCGCTCTTTAGCTCTTTGCTCTGACACCACCTTCCCCGCAGCCCCTACTCCTGGCCCTCCCAGCTTCCCCCCCACCACCCCCAGCTCATCGCCACGTGACGTGGTTTCCTCACGGTTGCCTCTCCGTCCCCCGCGAGTGGAAGCCCCAAGGGAAAAGCCGTCTTGTGGTTTTGCACTATGTGTTGCCGATACTTCAGCAGTACCCACCCCAGATCCCCGTGCTCAGCGAGCACTCAGTAGTATTTGTTCAAGGAACGAATGCCTGCCTGCGTGAATGAATGAGGAGCCGGTTGGCTAAGTGTCCTGTTAACCCATCTGTTCAAAAACGGCTTTGTCATTTCTCTCTGAAATGACTCATCTGCTTTGGGGCCTCACGATCCTCCCTCCTTTCTCGCCCACGGACTTTTTTTTTTTTTTTTTTTTAAATGACGAAAGACTAGATCATTTGAAATCACCGTGGGATGTATGCCTTTCCAGCCCTGAGTGGCACTGACCATGTAATTTTCCATGCACTCGTTTAAGGAGGCAGTAGTTTTCCACCAAGAGAGGGAGAAGCTGGTGGCAAAGCGCAGAGTGGCATTTTATTGGGGAAGACCAGAGACGGGGGGTGTACAAAGCCAGACGCAGCCCCAGTGCCGACACCATAGCCATCCAGTAACCAGGTGCAGGGCCTTAATTTAGAAGCTCTCAAACAGCGTGTTTCTTACCTATTACCTGAGATTACACATTTTTCAGTTTACCTGGCCCTAAAATCTATTCCTGAGAAAAGCAGCATTATCTCTAGTGCGGCTTAATGACCCCACTCAGTTTTATTACCTGGAGTGCACCTGTCTACGCTCACCTTTTTAAAAAGGTACTTCTGGGGGCGCCTGGGTGGCGCAGTCGGTTAAGCGTCCGACTTCAGCCAGGTCACGATCTCGCATGTCCGTGAGTTCGAGCCCCGCGTCAGGCTCTGGGCTGATGGCTCGGAGCCTGGAGCCTGTTTCCGATTCTGTGTCTCCCTCTCTCTCTGCCCCTCCCCCGTTCATGCTCTGTCTCTCTCTGTCCCAAAAATAAAATAAAAAAAAAAATAAAAAAAAAAAAGTTGAAAAAAAAAAAAAGGTACTTCTGGCAAACTGGCCACCTTATTTGTTAAGCAAGCTGGTTGGAATGAGGGAAAAGACAAGTGCCCACAGCGTGTTGTTCTTAGAGAACTTTAAAATTTTTTTTTAAGATTTGAGGTTTTTTTTTAACTTTATTTTTTATTTATTTTGAGAGAGAGAAAACAGTGTGGGGGGTGCAGAGAGAGAGAGAGAGAGAGAGAGAGATTGAGAGGGAGGGAGAGAATCCCAAGCAGGCTCTGTGCTGCCAGTGCAGAGCCCGAGGCAGGGCTTGAACTCACAAACTATGAGATCATGACCTGACCAAAATCAAGAGTCAGATCTGAGCCACCCAGGCACCCCTGTTCCTCTTCTTTAATATTTATTTATTTTTGAGAGAGAGAGAGAGAGAGAGAAACGGAACGGGGGAAGGGCAGAGAGAGAGGGAGACACAGAATCCGAAGCGGGCTCCAAGCTCTGAACTGTCAGCACAGAGCCCGACGTGGGGCTCGAACCCACAAACCACAAGATCATGACCTAAGCTGAAGTCAGACGCTCAACCGACTGAGCCACCCAGGTGCCCCTGTTCTTACAGAGCTTTCAAATCGTGTTCTTTCTCCTCATTTCTCTCCTTAGGAGAACTGTTCACCAAGCAGGGGGTGTTACAGAATGGGGAGTGATCTAGATTGATCTGCGAGTTCACTGACCTCCTACAGTGCTTACGGACTGGTTCCGTTTGCACTGGATCACACGCGGCCCCGTGAAATCCATAGCTATTTGGCCAAATGGCATCGCTTGTCGTTCAACCAAAGAGGGTATTACAGACGGTGACAGAGTTACAGACTTCAAATCAAAGACCCAAGTTTACATTCGGTCGCCTGCTGACTGGCTACATAACCTGGCGGGGGGGGGGGGGGGGTATCTTCAAAAATTATTAAGAATCTCGAGATGGCGACCACAGAGCACTAAACGAAGAGTGGGGCACTTCTGGACTGAGAACTGTGGACTCTGTGAACGCAGGTCCACGCTGCAGGCTGGCTTTCTTTTCTCCTCAGCAACAGGGATGGAATTAGGGCAAACCTATTATTCTTGTTATTTGTCCAACTCTGGTAAAATGTACGTGAGCGTCTTGACAAATTCTAAGTGTGCAGGTCAGTGGCATGAAATACGTTCACAGTGTTTTGCAGCCATCGCCGCCTGTCTCCGGAACTCTTGCAGAACTGAACCCCTCTCCCCGTTAAGCACTAACTCCTCATTCCCTGCTCCCCCGGCCCCGGGCACCTGCCACTCCACTTTCTGTCTGTGGGTGTGACTCCTCTAGGCACCTCGGGGACGTGGAATCAGACGGGATTTGTCCCTTTGTGGCTGGCTGATTTCCCTCAGCGCGACGTCCTGAATATTTCTCCGCATTGTGGCAGGTGTCAGAATTTCATTCCTTTCTGAGATTGGTGGCCTCTTCATTGGGCATACACGGCCCGTTTTGTTTACCTGCTCACCTGTCAACGGACACTTGAGTTACTTCCACCTTTTGGCTGTTGCGGACACACATTATTTTTATACAAGTGTGCTTTGATTGCTACCCCCATTCACAGATAGGAATACTGAGGCTTAGAGGAAGTAACTCATCCACACGAGCCGAGACGCAGGCTCCCCACCCCTTTCCATAATTCCTTTTCCTCCTGCAGAGGGGGGTTTTCTAGCATGAAGGCAAACAATGACTGTTTACCTGACGAGCAGCTCAGCGATCTTCATCCCCTTCATGAGTCCTGGGTGAGCTGCTGTTCGGGAGAAACTGGAGACACAGGGGTCCTCTTGTTGGAGCCTTGAGTACACAGCCCCTGCTCGTTTGGATGACCGGGTTTGCTCAGCAGGTGAAGAGGTCGAGGGGCCTTGTGCCTCCCTGGGGCCCAGCCAGCGTGAGGCATGTGACCAGCGTGAGGCATGTGAACGTGGAGGACACGGGCAAGGTGCCACCACGACACGGTTGGCCACTGTGCAGACACCCCTGCAAGGTCCCTTCAGGTGTAGGGGGACAGCAGGCGCTGGTGTGGGGGGACAGCAGGTTCTGGGGCTTCTCGCCTGGTCCCGTCATCACTGACGTGGGGTGTTGCACCAAGCCTTGATTTGCTCACGTTTTTCTAAATAAAAATTTTTAACGTTTATTTATATTTGAGAAGAGAGAGAGAGAGGGAGAACAGAGGAGGGGCAGAAAGAGAAGGAGACACAGAATCTGAAGCAGGCTCCAGGCTCCGAGCTGTTAGCACAGAGTGAGACGTGGGGTTCAAACCTGTGAGCCATGAGATCATGACCTGAATTGAAGTCAGATGCTTAACTGACTGAGCCCCCCAGGCGCCCTGGTTTGCTGACCTTTATTTTATTTTATTTAAAAAAAAATTTTTTTTTCAACATTTATTTATTTTTGAGACAGAGAGAGAGAGCATGAACAGGGGAGGGTCAGAGAAAGAGGGAGACACAGAATCCGAAACAGGCTCCAGACTCTGAGCTGTCAGCACAGAGCCTGATGCGGGGCTCGAACTCGCGGACCGTGAGATCATGACCTGAGCCGAAGTCGGCCACTTAACCGACTGAGCCACCCAGGCGCCCCCTTGCTGACCTTTAAACAGAGGTAGTGAGGACCCAGCTGGGGAATGGAAATCTCTGGCATGGATTTTTTTTAAATTGTGCTCCCCCCCGGCATTTTCCCAAAGGCCCTAGAACACTTAACAATTTCTATAAAAGATCAAGCTCTGAAACTGGCAAAACTGAGGTCGAGATCTTCCAGCAGATGAGCTCATGGGGACTCCACGGGCTTCTCTGCATTCAAGGGTGGGGAGAGGGCCATCCATTCCCCTTCCAGCTACACTTGGTTAATGGACAAAAGCAGGTAGCATGGCGGTTGACAAGGCTTGGGTGTCTCTGTGTATTTGTGGTGACTTTACTGCTTGGCCATCACCAGAAGGTGATATAATGTGCTGTACAGAGAGCTCTAGAGCCCAGAGCGGCTGCCCCTCAGTGTTGCAGCTAACAATGTGCAAGGTCACCACCAAGTCCACTTGCAGCAGCCATGACATCACCCCGAGTGGATACCCACAGATAGGGTGTCACCAGGCTGGCTGCACAGGCTTCCATCATGAAGACTCGATGAGCTCCTGTCCTCCAAGATCTTACAGTCACTGCAGGTTGGCAAGGTACCACGAGACAAGCGGCTGTGTGGGATTACATGGCGCACCATATGGGATTCGGTTGAGATTATTATAAATCTGTGGATCGTAGAGGAACCAGAGGGACTGTGGCTTGGTAGGGGAGGCTCATGGGGAACTGTTGGGGAAGGTCATCCAAAAGACATGATCTCCAGTTGACCTGTGAGATGGACCCAGGCATTCAGAGGCTCCCTACCACTCCTTATCCTTGGAACATGGGTTCTGCTTGCCTTTCCGGCTCCCAGAGTCTGCTCCAAGGACCCGGCCTTGAGATGGTGATGTGTCGAGAACACCCGTGTTCACGTGCACGAGCCCAGATACAGCATCTTGATAAACTTTCAAGATTTGGTGTCAGGGCTGGTGCTGGGATTCATTCATCGTGCTGCCACCCAAGACGAGCCTCACATGTACTTTCCCTTGCTTATTAACACGGCCACCTACCCACCTGCAGTGACCACCTCTTTCTTCGGTCTCTCCCTGCCCTCTACATATGGAGGAACATTTCAGTTCTTGAGAGGGTCGCAACCAATGGAAGGCGGATGGACAGCTGAGATTTGAAGGTAGAAAGATTTGGAAGAGAAACAAGGCAGTTTCCCCCAGCCAGTGAACCACCATGGGGGTAACTCACTGGGGGACGATGGACTGATGAGGTTCCCTAGAGCTGGGCCAGACCCTTGGGCTCCTGGCATCTAGTCCCTGGCCGGTCACCCAGCTTCTCTTGGCCTGCTTCTTCACCTACAGAGCTGATGTACGGAGGTATGTGCCCCCAAAGAATTGGAAACAGGGACTCAGATCTGTACACATGCAGGTTCGTAGTGGTATTATTCACCATCGCCAAAGGGTGGAAACAACCCAAATGCGCATCCGTGGACAGGTGAGTAAACAAAATGTGGTCTATCACACAACAGGATATTGCTCACTACAAAAAGCAATGAAGTTCTAAGACACGCTACCATGTGGGTGAGCCTTGAGAGCCTTGGCCAAGCAGGAGAAGACATTTTCCAAGACCACATAGCATACGATTCATTTCTTTGAAATATCTAGACTAAGTGATTGCTCGTGGATGGTGGCCATGGGTTAGGGAGAGTGTCTGCTAAGTGGTTGTGGGGCTTCGGGGGTGGTGTGTGAAAATGGTTTGGAGCCCCACAGATGCAAGCACGACGTGGTGGAAACGTTGAATGCCACTGAACTGTTCACTTTCAAATGGTTAATTCTATGTTAGGGGAACTTGCCCCGAGTGACAAAAAGGAAGGGGGAAAATGGGGTATTGTACTAAATCTGAGCATTTCCGACTTTCCTCTGGAACCCGACGAATTCTGGCGGGGAGGCCTCAGGTGGCCTCGTGGGGTGGTGGAGTGTTTACGAGGCCTGGCCACTGTCCGAGCTCTGCTGAGTATTTATTGCTCTGGGAGTCCGTGGAAAGGTTCATGTGAAGCAGAGCCCGATAACAGTATATTTCTTTAATTGACGAAAAGTGAGATCATCCCTCCAGTGTCTTTTCCAGACCAAAAATTCATGCGGGGATTGGCCACATGTCAATTTTCAGCATTGCTTAGATTTCTTCGCGTTGTGACGGGTACGCTGAGCCTGCAGACCTTCTAAATGAAGGGCAGGTGAAAATGGCAGGTGTCCCTGGCTTGGTGTCTTCAGAGAAAGTCTGGCCATAGAGTTTTCTAGGCATCCTGAAACTCACTTTCCAATGGGAAGTCTGGATGGGATGGCCGTGACAAGCTCCTCATTGGCTGGACAGATGGGATTTCTTCCTCCAGGCGTGTCAGGGACACTGACACATCAGCATCATGGGGAGCTTGTTGGAAATGTGCGATGTCAGCCCCACCCCCCACCTGGATCTGAATCGGCGCTGTCACATGGTCCTGAGGCTTGTCATGTTGCTAGAAAGGACTGTTCAAAGGCTGAAGGTCAGCCACCTGCCTCCATTCCCAGGCAAAGCTCCCAGAGCCGCCATGTCCTTGTGATAAGAAGATGGAAATAACCATCCTGGTAGAATCTAGCTGGATTCGGCAAGAGACGCCAGACCCAGCTCATATCAAACACACAGGACTCACCTTATGGAAATCTGTTTATCTAAGTCTGACATCTGGGATTCTTAGGGTTTACTAGGATTTCTGCAAGTGGCCTTGGGTCTAAGGTTCAGTCCTGATGGAAGTTTCCCATTTCACCCCACATTCGGAGTTGAAATCCAACGTTTGGACTGAAAGATACTTCGTTGGGTTTTTCTTAAACAAACATGACCCAGGAAATTGAAAAATATAGGCTCACGGACTTACAAAATAGAGCTACTTAATAAGTTGGTGTTTCTGGATAGTCTTTAAAGGGCCCTTTACAGCTTGTGCAGATAACACTTACCAGCAATGTACTCTAACTGTCCCATAAACCGGGAAGGGCACGTTGCCTAATAAGCCATTGTCCCTGAACGTTCAGAAAATGACTACTTCCGTGATGAATGTGACCCTGTCCTTTCATATGTAATTTGAGTAAATGATAAAAGTAGCAATTAAGTTTTAATAGGAAATCTTTACTCCCCTTTTTTAAACCAATGCCAATATATACAACGAACGGTCTGTATATCTATTACCTTCAAGATGGAATCTAGGTTGCTTTTATGGTAAACATAGGGAAACTTGCTCTACTTCAAAGATTTTCTTTTTCCACCTAATGAGGTTTTTCATTAACCAAGGCTTTATTTTGGTTGATCCATTCTTGCTGTTACCGAAATGATAGTTTCCTCTCGACAAAACATTTCTAATACAAACAGAAAATCTAAAAGCTGGTGGGATACCTCTGAGATTGTACTTGTGTGTTTAATTTTTTTAATGTTTATTTATTTTTGGGAGACAGAGAGACAGAGTGTAAGCAGGGAAGGGGCAGAGAGAGGGGAGACCCAGAATCCGAAGCAGGCTCCAGGCTCCGAGCTGTCAGCACAGAGTCTGATGTGGGGCTCAAACTTATGACCTGTGAGATCATGACCTGAGCCGAAGTTGGAGGCTTAACCAACTGAGCCACCCAGGCGCCGTTGTACTTGTGTGTTTAAAGAAAAAAAAAAAAAAGGTAAAAAAGAAATGTTTCTGAGATCCTAAGTGTAATAAAAATCTTCCGAATCCCACTGTGTCTCAGGGTCACAACTGGCTAATTAAAAACTGCTGACATTATTTAGACTACAGATTAAAAGTTGCTTTTCAGTTGTCTCTAAGCTTTTGAATGTTTGTAATGTCTGGGTTTTCTTTGCTGTAACTTGAATTGTTCCTTATTCAGCAAATTTTCATAATAAATATACTACTATCCTGCAGCTTACAAATAATTCCATGGCGTGTGAAACCAAGGACAAGGTCTTCCACTTGGAAGGTTTCGAGGAATAACTATGATGAATAATAGGTTAAGATCAAAGAACATTCTCACGTATCTGATTCCTGTCGCCCATATTCTTTCAACCATAAATACCACTTACGGAGCGTGTGCTCTAGTCCAGGCCTTGAGTCAAGCCTAGCAAAGGAGCTGAAAATCTGAAAAGTCACCAAGAGCTTTGCAAATCTTACACTCTAGATGCTTTCTCCGAATCAAAGAACATTAAGTGAGTAATTCATTCTGTGCTTGGCCAGTGGTGTGGACAAAGCCTGCACTGGGCGCTCTGAGCAAGCACAGGCCACTTCTGCTCACACAAAGATACTCCCCCAGCCCGTCCTCCATGCTCAAATCATACTGCTTGTTTGTTTTTTTTTCCCAAACACCAAAATATATCTCCAGATTCCAGTTAGAAAGAAAGTCTGCATTTGGTATTGTTCTTCACGTTCGTGCTGAGGAAATGCAAATCCTGGATCAGAGAGCATCTCACTCAATTAATGGAAATTAAATAGCATTAAGACCAATTAGGTCTGGAGATGCTGAGGTTTCACAGAGGTGACTAATACTATCTAGATCTGAACAGTCAAACTGCCTAGATCAGGATTCCTTCAGGTACAAGTGACAGAAATCGAGTTCAGACTGGGATAAGGAAAAGAAACAAAAGAAAAGAAGAAAAGAAAAGAGAAGTGAAGAGAAGGGAAGGGAAGGGAAGGGAAGGGAAGGGAAGAGAAAGAAGAGAAGAGAAGAGAAGAGAAGAGAAGAGAAGAGAAGAGAAGAGAAGAGAGAAGAGAAGAGAAGAGAAGAGAAGAGAAGAGAAGAGAAGAGAAGAGAAGAGAAGAGAAGAGAAGAGAAGAGAAGAGAAGAGAAGAGAAGAGTGGGTCATCAGGCCCAGCTGGATCCAGGGTCTCAGATGATGTCACCAGATCTATCTCTCTTCCACCTGTCAGCTGTACCTGCTTCTGCTTAACTTCAGCCTCAAGCAGATGTTCTCCATGTTGTTGTAGGATGAGGACATCTCTAGTGGCATTTCCTTGTCTCAGTCTGCCTCTCTCTGTTCCCAGTGTCCTATCTCCATTTGAAATCAGGTGCCCCTTCTTCAAAAGACACCTCCTCTCCTTGCAGATGGAGGAGGTCCCATCCCTGCCTCCCTTCCTGGGTCTTCTACACGTGGGTGCTTCAGCTGGGGGTACAGAAGTAGTTGGTCCTGGGCTCAGGTCAGTGGTCTCAGGGGGGAAGGGTGTGTGTGATTTTGCTCCCAGGGGATATCTGGCCATCTCCGGGACATTTTTTGGTTATCACAACTGAGATGCTGCTACCAATCCTGATCCTGCACGGCACAGGACAGCCCCACCACAGAGATGTGTCCAGGCAACAGTGCTGATGGGAGGGGGGTCAGCACGGAGGCTGTTGGGGCGAGGCACTCGTGTCGGTGGCCCATAGGGCTTGTGTTGTGGCCACTGCAGAAGAAAGATCCCCTTGCCTGAGCCCGGCTGTCGGCATCTGGCGGGTCCCTGCGGACAGCATCTGGCTGTCCAGGACTGTCCCAGCCTCATTGACCTTTGGGGAAAAGCACTGGCCTCTGGGAAGGGGGCGTTGCCTGGAGTGGTGCCAGCTCTTACCCTCACCTGGACCTGCTCCTGTGCGGTTCTCCCCTTCCCCCTGTGTGGCCTCGATGTACCCGGGGACACGCTCACACAAACTCTAAGTGGAGGTATTTTTGTTTTCCAGGGACACGACCACTTGCCCACAGCATGATATGTGAGGCAGAGTTTGCTGTTTCCCTGAAATATCTTTCTTCCGAAGAATAGAAATTTTAGCCGGGTACGTGCCGCCTCGAGGAAAGACTACATTTCCCTGCCTCCTTTGCGGCGAAATGAAGACATGTGACTGGTTCTGGCCAATGAGACAGCAGCAACAGAGTCTGGCGCAGACCCCGGAGCCTTCCTACTGATTGGGATGCCGAAGAGGCGCCATTGAGGACCGCGAGACTAGGACCCAGCCACAGTGGTGACCAGCTGGAAGGACAGAAGGACGTGGGCCTTAGGGCCTGGTGGAGTGGACCTGGACCACCTCTCCCAGACTTTGCAAGAGAAGGAAGCCCCCGCGCATGTGTTTAAACCACTGTTATTTGGCGTCTCTGACATCGACCTCATCCTAACTTATGGAATATGTAAATCCTTCACCTTCAGACTTTTACCATTTAAAGCTTTTTTGGACTAAAACGGAGGGGTCTGAATAGTGAGTGCAGACTGGTGGTCCGCCCACAAGGTGCCCAGGGTGCAGACATCTAGAGAGGCGCGTGGCCTCGCCTAGACTGACGTCCTTTGTTGTCCGCGTGTTCCCACAGCCTGCTCGGCCTTTTGCTGCAATCTGGAAAGGAAGATCCCCTGGATCACTCAAGAGAACATGGTTGACATTTATGGTGCCTGAAAACACCCCAGAGACGCTTCAAGGGGTGTGCTGATGTCCAGACGTTCCATACAAAGGAAAAACAAAACACTGGCCACAAACCTAGCCCCCAGGAGATGCGGGAGGTCTTCTAAGTGATTCAACCCAAGTTAGAGGAGCAGGACACCAACCAACAGGGGAGGGATAGTGTCTGGGAAGGTCCCACAACACCCCCTTCCTAGCAGCGTCAAGTACATAATGAACTGGGTCGCTTGTTGGCCCCGGGGGGCTGGTCCAGATGCGCGTGAACCTCCGCTGCATTCCTGACTGGCTGGTGCCCGGCTGTCCTCTTCCCAGTGGGTGGCCCAGCTGGGACGGAGGAGGCAGAGAAGCATGGGGCCAAGGCGGGGCATCTGTCCCCACTCCTCAGTGTCTCTTTCTGAAAGGCCTGGGAGAGGAAGAGAAAGAAGGAGGAGGGATTTCTTTTTCAACAGAGGGAGGCCTTGAGCTCTCCCCAAGTCCTGACACTCTCCCCACGCACAGCCCTCTCCACCACCCTCTTCCCCCTTCTGTCCCACTGTGAACACGGCCCAAGCCTGCCATCCGAGCCCCTCCACGCTGGGTGCTGCCTTTCCCTGGTGATCCGGGCACCCTGCTCATCGCCCCTGCCGCAGCTCAGCCCCCTTCACCTCTCCTTCTGAGAAATCACCCCCTCCCTGCCCCCAGGACAGGAGGAACTGGGCCTCAAACCCAGGATTTCCTTTCTTAAATATATTTTTACTTTTTTAAGTTTATTTATTTATTTTGAGAGAGTGAGAAAGCATGCCTAAGCACAGGAGGGGCAGAGAGAGAGAGAGAGAGAGAGAGAGAGAGAGAGACTCCCAAGCAGGCCCTGTGCTGTCAGTGAAGAACCAGATGTGGAGCTTGATCCCATGAACCATGAGATCGTGGCCTGAGCCTAAACCAAGAGTCAGACAATCGACTGAGCCACCCAGGCACCCCTCACACCCCGGATTTCTAATTCCCAAGGTGGTCCTCTCTTTCTCTCTCCCTCCTTTCCTTGCTCTCTTCCTGTCTCCATGTACCACAGTTCCTTGGGCTGTAAGATATTTGGATAATATAGAAATACAGAAGGTTTTGACCAATAGCGAATATGGTCGAAATTTAAGATGCTTAACTAATTAATTATTTTTTTTTTGGTGACGACGAAGGTCTAGGTTTCCTTTTTTTTTTTGGGAATGACACTATAATAAAATGCTATGATTAGGAGCTGAATCACAGTTGTTTAAAATTAGTTTCTTTAGCAGAGCCAATTAGCAACGCTAAAATTACCTGCAGTGTTCTTGAATGACCAAGGGGTTTGGAAACACAAGGTCCCTGAGCAGGAGAAGGAGACAGTAAAGTGTTCTTTGAGAGGAAAAATCCAGGGGCAGCTGGGCGGCGGCTCAGGTGGTTGAGTGTCTGACTCTTGATCTCTGCTCAGGTCAGGATCTCACAGTTTTGGGAGTTCGAGCCCCTCACTGGGCCCTCTGCCCTGACAGTGCAGAGGCTTCTTGGGATTCTCTCTCTCTCTCTCTCTCTCTCTCTCTCTCTCTCTCTCCCTCTGCCCCTCCCCCATTCATGCTGTCTCTGTCTCTCTCACATAAATAAATAAAACTTAAAAAAAAAAAGAGGAAAAATCCATTCTCAAAAAGTGCCCGCCCAACAAGTGGGAAAGGACTATCCGCCTGAGTGGCAGAAATGCTTCTCTGAGCTGTGGGGCGAGTGTGAGTCCCAGGAGGTTGTATCCAGGGGGGGACACGCACTGTGTCTGCAGCGCTGGGGGGGGTTACATCAGCAAAGGGGCGCTCTGCCCGGCTGAGAGATGCATTACCTCGCTCTCTAGAAATAATGGCCATTACCACTTAATCCCTGGCACACGGTGCCGATAATGTACCAATTAATGACTAATTAGGAAGATTTTTTCCAGAACATTAGGTTTTGGGAGAAAGACTTATTTGAGAGCCCTGGCTCCAATCTCTTCTCTTTTTTCCTGTGGTTTTCAGCTCAGCAGGCCGCCAGCAATTCTGGCTTTGTTTACAGGGACTCCGTGGCTCTTCCATTCACTTACTCTGTTAAAGCAGCTCCAGTAAATCAGGCTGCCCTGACCAGGGTCACCCTAGAGCCCAGGGAACGAGATGTTAGCCCTGCTCTCCCACTGTGAGATGGATTTCTGTTTGATTCCTCCCAGTGCAGAATTCCCGAATGCCTTGAGAGCCAGGAAGGAAGGCAAACAAATAGTCCTTTTTGGGAGGGAGGGGTTGGGAGGACAGAGGTGAGCGGAGGAGGGTGGAGACCAGGGTGGGGGGACCCATGCGCAGGGATGCGGTGCCCCTGTGGGCCGTGGAGGGGAAGCGGGAAGAAGAAAGTTCAACATGATTCCTGAGAAGGAAGAGGCAATGGTGGGTGACCAGGGACCAGCCAGTTATGGATGGACAAACACTTCTGAGTCCTAAAGAGTGATCTACGTTCCCCTCGGTCGGCATCTCCATGGAGCTCCCACGGTGTGCCAGTAGGCACTGGGACGTGGTGGCAGAAAGCAGATTGTCCTCATGGACTGTGTAGTTTAAGACAGTCTCCCACCCCCAGCCCTGCTGACATGTCAGGCAGGACCATTCTTTGGCGTGGGGGGGCTGCCCTGGGCATCGCGGGGTGTCCAGCAGCATCCCTCGCTTCTACCTGCCTGATGCCAGGAGCACGGTAGCGTCCTGCCTGTCCTTGACCGTCCAGATTGTCTCCAGATGGCGCCATCTGTCCCCGGGGGGTGGGGGTGGGGTACACATCATGGCCTCCCGCCCGCCATTGGTCTAATAGAAAAGCCAGACGATAAATAAAATAAATACGACAAAGCAGGGGTCAGGGGGAGGGCCACGGTGGGTCTTACCGGGAGGTGCCAGTTGAACGAAGTCCCCGAGGGGAGAGAAGCAGTGACGGTGGACGGGAGCTTTCTGGGTGAAGGAGACCAGGGAGAGGGGCAGGCCTGGCACGTACTGGCCAAGCAGGGAGCTGGAGGAGGGCGGCCGGGCTGTGGAGGACAGACAGAGGCCAGGGGCTCCGGTGCTGTGCGGACAGGACTTGACCGATGCCCTGGGGCTCAGGGAGGTCCGTGCAGGCAGGGATGGGCCTTACGCCGCTGGTCATCTCACGGATCCGTGGGGCGGAGGGCCAGGGGGGTTCGCTGCTTTCCCCGCTTGGGGTCTCGCAGGAGGGAACCAAGGGTGGGCCAGCTGGGTTCCTGCACCAAGAGGGAAATCCGCTTCCAAGATCTTCCATGTGGTTGGCAGATCCCGGTTCCCTGGGCCTGTGGGGCTGGGGTCGCGTCCCCCCCCCCCAACCACAGCTGTCAGCTGGGGGCCCCTCGCCAGCCCTCGCTCCCCGTCCCTGCATCTCGGAGCCAGGAAAGGCATGATAAATGCTTCCGCTTCTTGGGGTCTTTCTGTTTCTCCGTCTGCTGCCTGTTCCTCTACTTCTTGCGAGAGAAAGTTCTCTGTTGTCAAGGGCTCATGGGAGTAGATCGGGCCCATCTGGATAATCCAGGCCATTTTCTCTATTTTAAAGCGTGTGCCCCTTAATTGTATCTGAAAAGTCCCTTTAGCCTGGAAACACAATACTCACGGGTCCCAGGGCTTAGGACGTGGACATCTTTGGGGACCGCTGTTCCCACCGCAGTTCTGAAACAAGGGTGTGGTTTCACTGGCCTGCGTATGAAGCTCTTACAAAGTGAGCGCTGCTGGGAGCTTACCCAGGGCATGATTCCTTTTGCCGGTTTTTCTCAGCGACTCTCCTTCACACCCTCCGCGACCAAGGCAAGGCGTGTATGAACTACAGGGAACACGTCCTGGACATCTGCACTCCCTGCCGGGCCTGGTGGTGAGGGTCCCCCCGACCACGCTTAGCACAGGTGTCTCCTGGGGAAGCAGGTTCAGGGAGATGGGCCTCGCTCACCGACTGTAGGAGAAGGTGCCCATGCCTGAAATCACATTCTTTTTTTTTTTTTTTTAAAGTTTATTTATTTATTTTGAGAAAGAGAGAGTGCATGAGCAGGGGAGGGGCAGAGAGAGGGGGAGAGAAAGGATCCCAAGCAGGCTCCGCCCTGTCAGCACAGAGCCTGACGTGGTGCTCGAACTCACAAACCGTGAGTTTGTGACCTGAGCTGAAATCGAGAGTTGGGCGCTTTACCGGCTGAGCCACCCGGACGCCCCTGAAATCATGTTCTTCTGTGAAATTCTTCTCTCCTAGAGCAGCCCCCACACATCACCCATCACTTTTCACTCCTGTTCACCAAAAGGGGAACAGGAAGAACCAGCAGCCTGTGCTTCTGTGATGAGAAGGTGCTTTAGGGAGAGCCCAGTGAGGCCCAGCAGGCCAGTTCTGGGAAAGAGGAAATGTTGGCCTTTCTAAAGCCCCATTGTCTACATTTTTATCGTTATTGAGCTACAGTGGCTCCGCTTGTGAGTCAAGGGAAAGCACAGAATTCGAACAACGACTGAAATCCCAAGGCAGGTGGGGGAACCGGTGATGGGAATGGTCCAGCCTAAGAGGGAGGCTGTGACCGAGAGCCCGGGGATTCAAGAGGGAGAGGCTTGGGAAACTCCAAGGCCCCCAAAGGGGTTTGAGCTGAGAAAGGGGCAATGAAGCCGAGGTGACGAGATCCACCATGGGGGCTCAAGGTGACACATCACATCACCCACGAAGATGAAAAGGAGCACACGTTCCATAGCAACCAGACCGAGAAGGGACAGGTGTACGTGGGTGTGTGCAGCTGTGAGCAGAAGGTTCTGCTGAGTTCTCAGGGCCTGGGGGCCCAGCACCCTGCTTTGTTATCCCCATTTCAACCAGGCTTTTCCAGCTGTGACACAGGTGTACCTGTTTAGGACGGAGCAGCGCCTTCGAACGGCACCGATGTGCGTACCCTCCCCACCTCTGCACAGCACGGCAATTGTGGGCGCTCAGCGCACATCGCTTCCTGCCTCCATCTATATGCAGTTTGTGTTTGACCTCGTTATGAAGTTCTAGAAAAGGGAAATCACGTCCAGTGTCAGAGAGCCATTCAGTGGTTGTCTAGGACCAGCAGTGGGACTGATTACAGAGACGTACGAGACACTTCAGGGCAATGGGACCAATTCTATGTATTTCCTGGTTCTGTTGATTATGTGTTTGCATTGGTCAAAACTCATCAAACCAAACAAATGAGCTGGATGCATTGTGTCGCGTGTAAATTACGTATATACCGATCACATCGATTTAAAACCCAGGGAGGGCCATAGTCGCTCAGGAGAAGGGAGAACCGCAAGACCGAGTTGAATTCGGGTCCTGTCACAGATGACCGTGGTGAGCCTGGGCCAAGTCGCCGAGCTGCCGAGGCACTTCTCCATCCTCCGAAAGAAGCGATGTCCCTGACCCCGTCCCAAGGCACGGGGCTGGGCTCGTGTGCTCGCTGGCCATCACGCGGCACTTAGAACCGATTACCGAGTGTGGCGTAAACGCTGAGTGGCAGCCTTGCTCGTAATGATGGACCTGTTGGGGCAGGTGGCTATTAAGCGCCTACCTGGATAAAGATGGCCCATTAGATACGGCTGCTACACTTTTATCTGATGCCGGTTTGGTATCTGCACAACAGGTGTCCTTTGAAGGATGAAAAATAAGCAAGCAAAGTCAGGGAAATCGGAGTTTCCTTTTCGACTCTAACACTTTGTGCCCTCCCATTACTGGACGGGGCGGTGAGCTGCCCTGGGGGTTTCCTAAGCAGCCCAAGGCGTGATCTTACCAAACTCCTTTTAGCCCTTTGATGCCTGTGTCCCTACCTGAACCACAGCTTGGGAAGGGCTGATGGTTAGCGCGTGTGGTCACTCTGACAGCCCCGGGTTTGAGTCCTCCCGGACAGCAGTGGTGAGAAGACTAGGCAGGGCCAGGAGCGTGAAGGGGGACCCCCGAGCACGTGAGGGGGGTTGGCTTAGGGACGAGGGGCTGGAGGAGGCGGGGCGCCGAGCCGCGCTACGGAGACTTCTTAGTTCTTCACCTGAAAGTGGGGGGCAGCGGTTGTACCCTCGTCCCGGCATGTGGCGAATATTAGACAAGCTGATGCTTACGAAGCACCTAGAATATTGCTGGGGACGTGAGGACTTGTTAAACAAAGTAAAGGACTAAGCAAATGAGGTCGTATGTGTGAAACTCCTAACACTGGTTCTGGGATTTTGGTGATGCCCAATTTATGCTGGAGAGGGTCCTGCTTCAGTGTCTTCTTTGGTAGAATTAACTAAAACGGAATTAGGTTTTAAATAGCAGCGTCATAGGGGCGTCTGGGTGGCTCAGTCGGTTGAGCGTCCTGCTTCGGCTCAGGTCACGATCTCTCGGTTTGTGAGTTCAAGCCCCGCATCGGGCTCTGTGCTAATGGCTCAGAGCCTGGAGCCTGCTTCGGATTCTGTGTCTCCTTCTCTCTCTGCCCCTCCCCCGCTTGTGCTCTGTCTCTCTCTGTCTCTCAAAAACAAATAAATAAATGTAAATAGCCAGCGTCATAGTGGTAAGCACTATGCAGTGAGCTTCAAGAGATGATCTTCAAGAGATGAGCCTCGGGTTTTAATTTTTTTGCATATGTTTTTTCCCCGCCAGAAAGCCCAGGTCGAGTTCACCCGCTCACCTTTTCATGTGTGAAGGACTAGAATCATCAAAAATAGAGGTGAACAGATGTCAAAATCCTTAATTTTCCTTGCAGATACCTGTCTCTCCTTTTCTCTCTCTCTCCATACTCCATACACATGTTTATCTATACCCATCCAGAGTCTTGTATGTATCCGTCAGTGGATTGAAGTCTAGATCGATATCGATTTATATCTTCTTAATGAGGTCCCACGAGGGGAAAAACACTGACAAGAATGGAGAACATTAGGAATGGTATCTTTCCTGCTTTGGCCGTCCGTGAAGCCTATGGATCCCTTCTCAGAGTAAGGTTTTTCAGCGCGTGAAATAAAACACATGGGTTATAAGGGAAATCAATGACATTAAGATACAATCATAAAACAAGTGAATTCCAGAGCCACCTATCTGCTATATCACAAGCAGGCCCGTGGCGGGACCCATGGGTAGCAGTGACACCTTTGGCCGTTTTGGAGAGGTGATGGGCATAGGTGATGTGTCCAGCTATCTGCAACACACGTGTCACGATGTGGAATGGTCTGTGATTTTTATTGTCGAAATCACAAGGGCTGCATCCTGGGGTTTTTGCCTCCCATGCGTATTGGAAGGAAATGGTGAATTTCATTTAGAGGCTGGTCAAAAAAAAAAAGAAGTAAGGTGCAACTCTTTGTGTTCCTGGATCCAGGCTAGGGGCCCACCTGCTTGATTTGTCTTCCTCTGTTCTTTCCTCCCCTGCCCCCTTCCCTCCTCCCTTCCAGGGCGAGGTCCGGGAGGGCAGGGGCCGTGTCTGCCCCCCGGCCGCTTGGTCTCCCGGCGCCGAAACCCCTACAGGCTGTGTTCTTCCTCTAACGGCGGACGGATTCTCTTCCCAAACACATTAGTATTTATAGGAAATGAGCCGTGGCGCCTGGGTGGCTCGGTCGCTTAAGCGTCCGACTTCGGCTCAGGTCATGACCTCACGGTCCATGAGTTCGAGCCCCGCATCGGGCTCTGGGCTGACAGCTCGGAGCCTGGAGCCTGCTTCGGATTCTGTGTCTCCCTCTCTCTCTGCCCCTCCCCTGCTCGTGCTCTGTCTCTCTCTGTCTCAAAAATAGAGAAACGTTAAAAAAAAATTATAGGAAATGAGTGTGTCTCAGGAGAGGAGGCTGTGGCTGTTTTCTTCGAATCTCACCTGGTACTATTTGGACATAAATGTCTTCTAGCCCCAAATGTGAGAAAGGCCAGAACCGATTCTCGCGCTGCCACGGGGCGGCACGGGTCCCTACAGAGCGTGATGGGCCCTGTCCCTGGGACAATGATTAAGGACCGCCCCCCGCCCCGCCCCCGACAGCAAAGCGGACTTAATTAAAGTGCTTTAATAATCTATGGTGTCGCTGAGGGTAATGAAGGTGATGCCAGCACGGGGGTCAGGCAGGAAGCGGCAGGTCGTGTTGCCATGGCAATGGTGTCCCTGGCCGATCCCGGATATGGTTCAGGCCCGCACGCTGAATGAAGCGCTTTCTGCAAAGTCCTCTGTGGATCTGAGAAGCTGTCTACCTGAGCACAGCGTCCATTTGTTGCCGGGGAGTTAAATAGAATCTATTCGGGGGGTGGGGGTGGGGGACACAGAGAGAAGCCCTAACAGAGAGAGAGAGGAGAGAACAGACTGGGAGAAGCACTTCCGGAGCTGTTGGTGGCATTAGGAAAAGGCACATTTCTCTCTGAACAGGTTTGTAGCCCCTTCTGGGGGTAGAGTGGCGCTTCTCTCTCCTGGCTTCTCCTCTCTGAGTATGGCACCAGGAGGTTTGGCAAAACGAACCAGAGTAAAAACTACCTCTGGTCCACCGCACCCGAGGCTGGTCTCCTTTGTCATAGGGCTGCTATGTCCAGTTGCACAGGTTGAGTACTGCATCAGGCACCCAAAGGAGGGCTCCATGGGGTCGAGCTTGGCTTTGCCCATCACACCATCTATGAGCCCTGACGAGCACCTGGTCTACCTGGAGAAAGGGGAGACTTTTCTAACATGGACAAAGGCACCAGACGGGGTAAACCAGCCTGTTCCCTCCCACATTTTCCATTTTCTAACAAGGAGAACGGGAAGGCTCTTAAAAATATATTTATGGGCAACAGTGGCTTCCTGTCCTCTACCTCCTACCTTCGACTCAGACAGAAAAGGCCAAGTTCCTGACGGGTAAACAGAAACACGTGGCGATGCACAGCTGGTCGCGGCGTCCGTGGAGGCACGAGGTATCCGTGGCTGCGTCCTCTCGGGGTTCCTGTGAGGATCCTGCAGCTTCCGGAAGTGACAGGACATCCGCTCTGCGTTAGGAGCTCGGCAGATGCCTCAAGCGGGAGGCTTCGCTCCTCCGAGCCTCGGTTCGCTCATCTGTACGACGACAGGAACGGCAAGTTCACAGGGAAGGCCTCTGTGAGGACTCGAAGAAGTGAGGTACGTGAAGGGCTTGATCCGCAGGGAGGGCGCACGTGCGTGCGCAGAACCTGACCTCCCAGGTCTGTGTGGGCCACACGCCCATGTGTGTGCGCACCTGGGAACACGGTGGCTGGGGGGCCCCGAAATCGAGGGGCTGCCCTTAAGCCGAGTCCTGGTCACAGATGCGCATGCGATGCTACCAGCTCTGTCCAGTCACCCGAGGAAACCTCCCTTTGCTAAAATCCCCGTCACCCTGGGGCTGACCTGACCCCCGGCCCAGGAAGGGGTGTTCTCCCTTCCTTCCTCCGCGGGGGCTGCGGGCAGCAGGCCAGCTGTGGGGGAAACTGTCGTGTGCAGTGACCGAGTGAAGCGGCCGAGGGGCCCTTCAGAGTGACTGGGCGGGATGGGCTCTTTTGGGAACCGGCCCTGAGAGGTGCCCGGGGAGGGAGCCCCGATTCGGGTTTTTGAAAAGACCACGCACGCCTCCCACTCTGGAGAACGGATGGTGCGAGGGCCGGAAAGTGAACGGAGAACCGGCCGGGAGCTCCTGGAAGTCCGCGGAGAGAGATGCGTAGACGGCGGTGGCCGGCGGGGCGTGGGGAGGCGGACAGAGAGGGGGCAGCCGCAGCGACCCGCTTCCGGCACCCAGCAGTGCCAGGTGGCCTCAGTTTCGTGAATCAAACAGGTGCAAAACCACCCCTCTGGTCTGCATTTGGGGTTTCTTGGCCACAAATGTAGTATTTCTTTTTATGTTTATTGCTTTTGTTTTCTCTGAAATATCAGAAAGTGTGAGGAATCGCATATATATCTGGGGCGCCTGGGTGACTCAGTCGGTGAAGCACCCCAGTTCAGCTCAGGTCACGATCTCGAGGCTCATGAGTTTGAGCCCCGCATTGGTCTCTGTGCTGACAGCTCGGAGCCTGGAGCCCGCTTCCGATTCTGTGTCTCCCTCTCTCTCTCTGCCCCTCCCCTGCTCATGCTCTCTCTTTCAAAAATAAATAAACATCAAAAAATAAAAAATAAAGTGGCCTATCTGTGGTTGTTTGGACTTTCCTTATTTCGTAGCGGTTCTTTATATATTGTGATTCTAATCCTTTTTTGTTAAGTATATTAAAATAATCATCTTTTCACTTTCTTTAAGGTCTTTTATGATGAACAGAAGTTACTAAGTTTGAAAGAATCAACACGGTCAAGTGCTTAATTTATGGTTTGGGCCTTCTGTGTCTTAAATGTTTCCCACTGAGGGTTGATGGGGGGCGGGAGGGAGGGGAGGGTGGGGGATGGGGATGGAGGAGGGCACCTGTTGGGATGAGCACTGGGTGTTGTATGGAAAACAATTTGACAATAAACTTCATATATTGAAAAAATAAATAAATTAATTAAAATAAAATAAAATAAAAACTTGCTAAAAAAAAAAAAAGAAACGCTTCTCATGTTAGGATAAATATTCACCTCACTTTTCTACTTTCCTGCTTTGGGCATTTAAGTCTGAGAGCTACCTGGAGTCATGTGGGCAGTGTGCGGTAAGGGCCCCGTTTTGGTTTCTCCCGTGCGGAGAGGGTCCACCTCCATTTACTGAGCCGTTCCTATCTTCTTCATCCACGAGTGAGCTACGGGTTGCTCGCAGGGGGCACAGAATGGGTGCAGCTGCTTTGGAAGACTCTGGAATGATCTTGAAAACTTGAACATCCACGGCAGGCCCAGACTGGAGAGAAGCTCCTGCCCACATCTGTCAGGAGACACACAGAAGCATCTCTACGTCGCTGTGAGGATGAGCAAAGCCTCGGAAACAACCCCCACTCCTGCCAGCTGGGCAGAGGAGAAACAAATTGTGGCACAATCGCATAATGGGAACCTTCAGCTGTCAGAAAGAATTAACTACAACTATCCACACCGTGCAAAGGAATTGGGCAACCTAACCTTGGGTGAAGAGATATGAATCCTGGGGCGCCTGGGTGGCTCAGTCGGGTAAGCATCCGACTCTTGATTTTGGCTCAGGTCATGATCTCACCGTTCGTGAGTTTGAGCCCCGCGTGGGGCTCTGCGCTGACAGCTCAGAGACTGCTTGGGATTCGTTCTCTCTCCCTCTCTCTCCGCCCCTCCCCTGCTCTCTCTTTTTCAAAATAAATAAATAAACTTAAAAAAAAGAAAGATGAATCCCAGAAAAGTACGTTCAACAAAGTAGAAAACAACGAAAACTGAAAAGCATGTTTCTAAGAACACATCCACGGGATAAAACAATGGTATTAAAAAAGAACAAGGCTAAACACAAGTTTCAGGGTGGGTGGTGCCCGTGAAAGGGGAGGTGCCCGCAAGCCGGAGTGAGTTGCCTTCAAGTTCTGGAGACCTTGTGTTGCCTGGGGACGTTATCAGGGTTGATTCTGATATTGCACACGCATATACACGTTTCCAATCATGACAGTCCGAGGGTGTGTTTCTGCGGGTCTGAGGCTGGAGAGGCGGAGAGAGGGGGAAAGTGTTTGGGGCTGTTTCCCCGGCGGTCTTTCACACTCAGCTGTGTCTAACCCATCGCCGTGGAAGGGAATGCCGTCCGCGTTCACAGTTGTCGGTGACGAACGCCAACAAAGCCCACCGTGTCCCAGGCAGAGGTGCGAGGACTCATCTCTGGGCCTGGGCACGGCAGGTGGGAAGGAGGACAGAGCCGCCCAGAGGTTTCAGCAAGACTAAAAGAAGTATGATTTTGAAGGACGTCAGGACATGCCACCCCGGCACATGCCGCTCTGGTGCACTGATTACTTTGAGCTGAAGCCGCTTGAAAACCGCAGATGCAGGGCAGACTCTCTCTGATCGCCCTTATCTGCCTGGAGACATCTCCTCCAAACGGAGCTCGGTCGTCTTCCATCCCCTCCCGGGAGCGTCTTCAGCAGGGAAGATACAGACTCTCATCGCTGGAGACATGAGACCAGGGGTGGGCACCCCACCCAGACACAGTCTGTCCCAAACTGTCATACATCCCATCTGGTCTTCTGAGAGCCCCCTCCGCTTTCCTAAAACCACCTGCTGTCCCCTAAGTTGTCTACCACCCTCTCCTTCCCTTGTGGAGACGCATTTATAAGCTCTCAAATCTCACCCATATTTGAGGTGTATTCTCTTTTTTTCCCATGACGCCCCTGTGTGCATTATATTAAAAGTGAATACATCTGTCGACCTTTTCTGCTGTGAATGTGTCTGTTGTCTGTTTATTTCATACACCCAGCTACACAGCCTAGGAGGGTAGAGAAAAGTCCTGCCCGCCCCCCCCCCCCAGTTCATAAAATGTCATTTTGTGGCCATAGAGTCCAAAGCTGCTTACTTTTCAGATGAAAGAATTCTCGCTTCGCAAAGGACTATTTCTGGGGTACTGACCACGTGCCCTTGAGGCGTGATTCCAGGACCCTTGTAGGCTGTTAGGTTGTCCCGTCTCAACCTCACGACAAACCCCACCGTGTGGCCCTCCAGGCTGGCGTGGGCACAACTGCTGCGTTGCTCTCCGGTTTGACTTCGGTGGTGCGGGAGATGTTCAAGGTTCCCTCCTGGGGACGCCAACCAAAGGATAACCAAACTGGGATCTTCACACCGTGAGGGATAAGACGTGGCACGTACGAATACACACAAACAGCATGTGCTCTTATTTAAGGAAGTTGAAGAACAGGCAAACCAGTCCATGGGGACAGAAGTCAGGACATTGGCTGCCGCCTTGGGACAATGGATGGGCTGACCGGAAGGGGACACGGTCCGTGCTCTGTCTCCTCATTGGGGCAGGCGCTGCACAGGTGTCTGCATTTGTCAAAACGCGCTGGGCATCGCACTCGTCGAAAAAAAGCTTCAAATCTTGAAACCCGAAGAAGAAGAACGTGTTTTCAAAATCTTCACCGAAGGAAACAAAACCATAGTGCAGATTCTGAAGACAGAATACCGGGGCTCAAATCCTTTCTCTGCTGCATGAGTTTCCTCGGTGGCTGTCCAAAAGCACCACACCTTAGTGGCTTCAAGCGACAGAAATGTATTCTCTCACAGTTCTGGAGGCTGGGAGTCCGAGGTCAGTTTCACTGAGCCGAAGTCAAGGTATCGGCAGGGATGAGCTCCCTCCAGAGGCTCTGGGGGACCATCCATTCCTTGGCTGGTGCAGCACCTGCAGTCTCTGGCTGGTGGCCCCTTCCTCTATCCTCAAAGCCAGTAGTGCCACACCGTGCTTCTGTGGTCCCACGGGAGCCCTCTCTTCTGTCGGATCCCCTCTGCATTTAGGGTACATCTGGATAAACCCGGATGACCTTCCAGGTCAAGCTCCTTAAATGAATGACACCTGCCGAGTCTCTCCAGGTAAGATTCACAGGTTCCAGGGACTACGATGCAGACATCTTTGGGGGTCAGTAGGCGACCCACCCCACGCACCGCCTACTTGCCGTGTGCCTGTAGGCAAGTTTCCTAACCTCTCTGTGCCTCAGGATCCCCATTTTTAGTATGGGGATAATTCTAGTGCCTACATCATGGCTGTGAGGGTTAAGGATAAAGCGCCAAGCACAGGGCCTGGCAGAGAGTAAATGATAGGTATTGGTATTATTTTATTATCATTGTCCTTATTACGCTCTTTAATTGTGCCAGGCACGTGCTAAACGCTGGGAATCTGAAGACGAAGAGACATAGTTCTCGTGCTCAGGAGTTTGTAAGCCAGTGGAGACGCAGAGATGCCAGCAGTTTTTGGTCTTGAGCTCTGGCCACCATAACAAAGTACCACGGGCTGGGGGCTCAGACAACAGAAATGTGTTTGCTCACAGTTCTGGAGGCTGGAGGTCCAAGATCGACGTGCCTCAGGGCTGATTCCTCCCGAGATCCTCTCTCCTTGGCTTGTAGACACTGTCGTCTCCCTGTGTCCTCACATGGTCGTCCCTCTGTGCGTGTCTGTGTCTTGATCTCTTTTGTTTGTTTGTTTGTTTTTTGTTTTGAGAGAGACAGAGAGCATGTTGCAAGCAGGGGAGAGGGGCAGAGGGAGAGAGAATCTTAAGCAGACTCTATGCTCAGCATGAAGCCCAATGTGGGGCTCAATCTCATGACCCTGGGATCACGACCTGAGCCAAAATCGAGAGTCAGACACTCAACCGAGTGAGCCCCCAGGCGCCCCCGTGTCTGACCTCTTACGAGGACTTGGTCAGATTGGAGTAGGGCTCACCCAATGGCTACATTTTATATCAGTCACCTCTTGAAAATCTCTTTCTCTAAATACATTCACCCTTGGAGGTACTGGGAGTGAGAACTTCAATATGGGAATTTGAGATAAATGCGGTTCAGCCCGTAACACAATGTCTGGCAAAATAATTCCAAAAGGAAAGCACAATATGGTCAGAGAAAGGTGGGGAAAGAATGACATCTCGTGCCATTCCTCGGTGCGCCTCGGTGACCCTTTTACAACATGAAAAACCACCAATGGAGGACAAGTGGGGACACGGGCCATCTGAGCACGGAAGGATGGGGGTCATGGAAGCTGTGGGTTACCACCAGTGGAGACAGCTCAGACAGTTCGAAGAGGTTGGGTGGGGGGAGGGCAGAGAGGAGGGAGAAGTCTTGCTTTCCCTCACTTGGTCCCCATCACACGAGCGCAGGGGCACCAGGATCCGGCCCATCCTGAATGCCATCTCATGTTCACATAAGCCAATGGCTCTCAGCCCCTGGAGCCTGGACTGACAGCGCATCATTGCCTGGACATGCGCCAGCAATGGGGAGCCTGGGCTCCACCTGGACCCGCTGCATCAGAAACCTGGGGGGCGGGCGGGGGAGCAGTGGGTGTCTGAACAGTCCCTGGAGGTGACTCATTTTTTTCAAAAAAAATTTTTTAATGTTTATTTTGCGAGAGAGAGAAAGAGAGAGATTGCAAGTCAGGGAGGGACAGAGAGAGAGAGAGAGAGAGAGGGAGAGAGAGGATCCCAAGAAGGTTCCATGCTGTCGGCACAGAGCCCCACGTGGGGCTCGATCCCATGAGCCGTGAGATCATGACCTGAGCGGAAAGCATGAATCAGACACTTAACTGACTGAGCCACCCAGGTGCCCCTGGGCCATTCTGATCCTTGCCGGGAGTTGGGGAGCTATGATTCCACTGAGCTGAACTGAAAGTGAGTGATCGGCACGGACCCTGGACAGAGAACAAGGACCCGGCTGTGGGTGAGTCTCCGTGTGACCTTTGGAGCAAGAGACCCCGGCTTGGATCGGACTCACACGCTGCACCCGCGGAACGGGAACCTTGGCTGAGAGCCCCCGTTCTGGGGGCCACGCCTCGCACGCACTACATGCCCCGTGGAGATTCATCTTCTTCCCTCCCTCCGCCAGCCCCCCGCAGACCACTGGGGTGGTGGTACTATGTTGTGTTTCTTCCACCTACTTTAGGAGAACTTGGGAGAGGAAGGACTTGGAGAGGGCAGCCCATTTTTTCCGCTTGAAAGCTGGTCAAACCCCAAGAGGGCCTTGGTGGTTCTTCCTCAGATCTGCAGCCCAAATCAGGCTTAGGAAACGTCCCGAGCGGCCGTGAGAAGCAGAAGAGATACATGAACTGAGCCAGATGGCAGCTTCTGTGTTAAAGTGACCAAAAGGGGCATCTTAGGGCCTAATCCGGGGCATTCGTTTGCTGGGGTTGCTGCTGTAAGGCCCAGACTGCCACAGAGTGAGACAGAAATTAATTGCCTCGCAGCTCTGGAGGCCAGTTCAAGGGGTCGGTACCGTCAGTCTCTTCTTGGGGGCTCAGAGGGAGACTCTGGCCTCACCTTTTTCTAGTTTCTGGAGGCAGCGGACTGTCCTTGCCTCTCCTGGGCTTGCTAAGTAATACATCCATCTCAGGGTCCCCAGGGTCCCCGGGTCCCCATACTGTCCTCGCTCTGTGTGTCTGTGTCCAAATTCCTTCTTCTTTTTAAAAAATTTAAAAAAATGTTTATTTATTTTTGAGAGAGAGAGAGAGAGAGAGAAAGCAGGGGAGGGGCAGAGAGAGAGGGAGACACAGAATCCGAAGCAGGCTCCAGGCTCCGAGCTGTCAGCACAGAGCCTGACGCGGGGCTCGAACTCACAAACCGTGAGATCATGACCTGAGTCAAAGTCAGACGCTTAACCGACTGAGCCACCCAGGCGCGCCCAAATCCCTTCTTCTTATGAGGATGCCAGTCATTGGATTTAGGGCTCAGCCTGATTCACTCTGATCTATGTTAACTTGATCACATTTGCAAATAAGGTCACATTCACAGGTACTGGGGGTTGAGATCTGAGTACCCTCTTTTGGGGACACAAGTCAGCCTGCCCCACTCGGCACTGACAGAGCGGTGGCTCGTAGTGGCAGGCAGGTGGGCGACAGGCTCTGGCCAGCTGGGGTTCTCTCCGAAAGTGCTAGTTCCTTCCAGGAAGGGGGCTTAGCTTGGGAACCATCAGCTGTACTCTGAGATCCTTACAGAGTCCCGGCTTCTCGGGACCTGCAAAAGAGAGAAAATGAGGAAATGTCTTAGTTCATTTTCTGGAACTGGCTATTGCCTATTTCACTTCATTTAATTGAAAAAAGAAAAAGGAGAAGCAGTAACTTAGATCTTTATGACTTTTGTTTTTGTTTTTGTTTTTGCCTGAGGGCGATTTAATAAAATGAGGGTGGGCGGGAACAATAATGAGGGTGGTCTGAAAATAAATGCCTTAACTGTCCTCTGCATCTGGACGGAATGTACTGGAAGGAAGTCGTATATGTTTAATGATGTGTTTGTTAGTATTCAAGCTCCCTGTGACTATTTGGGGGGGGGGCGCGCTTCTTTAAAGGCATGCTTTTAGGGGAAAAACTGGGGCGTTAGGGGTGGAAAATGCCCTAAGCCAAAACTCCGCAAACACTTTGCAAGTTGCACGGGGCCATGCTCTGACTAAGGCTGCAGAGGAGTGGGCGAGCTCACTTCCCCTAAGCGGTACGTTGCACAACCTTGGGGGAAGGAGGAGGTCTAGGGATGGCGATGTCGCCCCTTCCAGACTTTTTCAAATCTCTTGGATTCTGCTTCCTTCCATAGAGTGGGTGACTCCTGGCCTGACGCAAGGGTCTCACATTCCTAACGCTGTGCTTGTCATTTGGCTCTTATTCCTTTCATTAAAAGCTGTCTTCAAGGACATGTAAGTATCCCTGAGAAAATATTCTGGGCCCACTTGCAAGCTTGGCCCATAAAAGGGTCTATAATACCCGGGCTTCTCGCGAAGGGCCTTCTAATGCACAAGTTGTGTCGCACGATCTCACCACTCTGGCCTCCTGCCCCCCGGGCTGGCTGGTGACCAGGACAATGGCCTGGCACCAGAGGCCTGCGTTGAGGCGTGCCGTAGACTGAAAAATGCCCCTCACCACAAAGATGCCTTAATCCCTGGAACCCGCGACCGTGTTCCCTCGCGTGGCCAAGGGGACTTTGTAAATGTGATTAAGGATCTGGAGACGGGAGAGAATCCTGGATCATGCATGTGGCCACCCCAGGTGTCATGAAAGAAAAATAGAGGGAGATAGAACACAGACAAGAAGGGGAGAAGGTAACGTGTGATGATGGAGGACGTGAGCCGAGGAACGCAGCTCTAGATGCCGAGAGAGGCAAGGCAGCTGGGTCCCCCAGCCCCCAGGGCACAGAGCACGGCCCGGGGAGACTGGCTTTGGACTCTGGCCTGTAGGATTGTGGGAAAATAAATCGCTGTTGTGTTTATCCCAAGAACGAGGTAAGTTGTTACAGCAGCAGGAGGAAGCTAATACACCATGCTAAACAATTCCTTTGTGAAGTCACAAGGCTCCCCCTCCCCTTCCTGGCAGGGATCAGAGACTGCTCAGAGCGAGTGTGCAGAGGAGATGATGACTCTGGGTGGCAGGGTGCACGAGAGAACCCTGAACCCCTCTTGGCTCTAAGGCTGCTGTGTTAGTTTGCTAAGTTGTTTTAACAAAGTACCACAGACTGGCGCTTGAACAACCAAAGTTTATCGTCCCCCGATCGGGGGCTGGAAGTTCAGGATCAAGGTGTGGGCACGGCTGGTTCCTCCTGAGGCCCCTCTCCGTGGTGTGCAGGTGCCATCTTCTCTGCGTCCTCACATGGTCGTCTCTCTGTGCACGTTTGTGAACTCACCTTCCTCTCCTTCTAAGGACACCTGTCATATGGAGTAGGACCGCCCTAATGACCTCATTGACCTCAGTCACTTCTTTAAAGGCCCTACCTCCAAATACAGTCGCATTCTGAGGTCCTGGGGGTTAGAACGTCAGCGTAGGTATTTGAGGGGGACGCAATTCAGCCCCGAGTAACGGCGTTGTCCAAAGACACTGCTGACACATCTATTCAAGGGTGTTTTTAGACACACCCCTGCTCTGGATTTCAGAGCCCCTCTGGCCAAGCTTCAAGGGAAGGGAAAAAAGTCTAAAAGTGAAAACCTCTGATGCCAGGTAGTCCCTACAGCCCTAAGCCTTGCCTCCAGTCACTCCCCCCTCCACCCCACCCCAGGGGGAGGACCCCGCCGGGGGTGTGCCAGCTTCTGGGAGCTCTGAGGGTGGTCTGCCTGCCCACGTTTATGGCTCTGGTCCATTCTGGGGCTTCTCGCCCTGAGGCATGGCAAACCACACTGAGCCGTCCATGAGGCATCAGGCCTCTGCCAGAGAGGCAGCCAAGCAGCCAGAAAACTCACCCCACAAGACAGAAATAGAAGCTCGCTCGTCTTCCAGTGTGTGACAAAAGAGGGAGGTATTTACTGTTGAAAGGAGCTGAGCCAGCTGTCTTCTGGGTCATTTCTTTCCGGAACAAAATCTTCCCCAGCAGTCTCCCTGGGATGGCCTTCCTTCTTATCCGTCTATTGACCTTTTGGATGGGATATTCTCTGTGGGTAGGAGATTGTTCGGTGCACCGTCGGAGGCGGGCAGCATCCAGGACGACCCCCGCCACCTTCGTGCCAACCCCAAACACCTCCGAACGTGGCCAGTGTCTCCCAGGGGGAGAATCGGCCCCGGTTGAGGAGGACTAGTCTGAGTAAACTATGGAGAGAGACAGAAGGGTGGAAAGGATGGGCCGGCGTCCTGGCTTGGCCTTGTCTGTTGAGAAGAAAATAAGCCATAAGTAGTAAGTGGATAATGGCTTAAAATGTTTCAGGTGGGTGGCGGGAATACCGGGGAAGGTTTAAGCCTCCGTCAGTGGTGTGTACGGGCGATGGGAGGTCAGTCTCGCTGGCTGTTGAGTCAGTTCGTCTACTGGCCTCCTGGGTGGGCCCGGGCTCCAGGTGAGAACAGAGAGTGCCCCGGAGGACCCTGGAGTCCCCAGCATCTTTACCTTCCCCCTGCGAGCTCTGAGCGAGGGCACCCCCTCCACGTGCGTGGGCTCAGCCCCCCGAACGGCTCTCCTCCTTTCTGCTCCGACCACACGCTGGGCTGCTCCCTGAACACCCCAAGCCCTTCCTTCCTCAGGGCCTTTGCACTTGCTGTTTCACCCCCACACAAAGCTTGCCTCCGATAGTTCTGCCTTCCTGGCTCCTTTCCATCACCAAAGTCTTAGCTTAGCTGTCGCTTGACCGCCCACCCAAGCTACCGTCTGTTTGTAGACAGGGCCGGCCCTGCCTGACCCTCTCATCTGGTTCTTTACGGTCAAGAGAGTTTCCAAATGTTCAGGACAAGCTTGTGTTCACTGCCTTCCATTCCAGAGCAGAGGACACCCCTCCACACCCAGCCCCCACCCCCTCATTCTGAGCACCAGGGAGGTCTGTTCCCAGCACTCCCTGGAGACTGCGTTGGGCTTTTTTTTGTTTCTGTCCTGGGCTCCAACCATGCCTGCCTTCCACGACCACAAACTGTATATTTTGTTGGAAAGGGTTTTCCTGTGACTTATCTTAGGACCTCCAGAAGAAATGTCATCCTTCTTTCTGCCCAGACTCTAAAGGAGTGCGGACAGGAGTTGGGGGGGGGGGGGGGGGAAGATCAACAGGGTCAAGCTGAAGATGACAATGCCTAAGTTATTTTCCCACCCTTGTGAGAGCTGCTTGCCATGGCTGGTGCAATATGGAGCCCAGTATTGCCTCGCAAGTGGCAATAATCAAATGCAGCTAAGCCCCACGCCCTTGACACCATATTGTGCGGTAGCTCCCACAGCCCTAGCCAAAGCGAGAGCTTCCTAATTAGGTGTCCTGGAAACTGGTGTTAATTGAGTTCTTATCCATCTTGCCCCACCTCCCTTGCCCCTAGGGTACATGAACTCTAGTGGTCTACAAGTGAGGAGGTAAAGTCAACCCGAGAGCTTTAATGTCATTCCAAATTAGCCCCAGTTAAGGAATTGAGAATGGCCTGCATATGAAAAACAGGTGGCAGGCTTTTCACGGGGAAAGTGCATCTGACAACTTGGTCTCTGACTGATACACTCAGCTCCCCGCAGCCCTCACTTCTTCAAAATCCATCCAGGTTCATTAGAAAGAGAGAAAAAGGCAGCTCTTTAAGTACAATGAATCAGATGTTCAGGACAAATCTAGTTAAGAAGATTATATTTAACAAGTATTATCTAGGGGATGTTATCACTGGTCAGTCGCCCGGCTGTATATATCCGTTAACATGAAATTCTGAAATGCGCAACGTGCTTTAAAGGGAAAGCATGAGAATGCCTATGATACGGGTGTTTGTTTATTGCGTCTGTGGTCATGCCAAGAGGACTCTTTCAAAAGCGAAATTCTCAAAAGACTTTTATTCTAGTGGCAAGAACAAAGATCTTTATTTTTTATTGAAAGCCCAAATAACAACACTTCTGAGGTTTGCGGTTAGCACGGTTCGTTGTTCTTCCTGGGCACACCTGTTGTCCTTTGTTATGAGCAACGTCGCTTTATGGGAGTCACCAAAAGTCATCTAACAAACAAAACCCTTAAAAGCTTGGGCTTGCTGCACAGGCTGACGTGAACCACAGAGCTGTTCTTTAGATTAGGGTTACTTTCATGGCCAAACGGAGGGACCTGGGAGCACCCCGTGGTTGTTCATTATGCAAGGCGAGAGGGTAGGTGCGTTAACTTATGTAATGACCACAGTGACTTACACAAATCTCAGGAGGCATCACCTTTCTGCAGTTGGGACTCTTTCCCAGGAAGGAAAGCCTGCCTCCTGCCAAGACTGCCCAACCCAGGCTGTAAGAAAACCACCTCCCTCGGTTGGAACGAGCCAGTTCCGTGATGAAGTAGGACTTAGGTCCGGCCATGTGTTAGCTTGGAAAAGCAAGCAACTTGGCTATTTCTGGAGTGGCGTGGTTGCTAAGATCAAAACCAAGCAGGGGGAAGCTTGTGGCCACGGGCATTTTTCCACATCTGCTCCCCGGGAAAAGGGAACTTTATGTGCGTGTTTGGTAGAATATACATCACAACAATTTGCCATTTTATCCATCTCTAAGAGTACAGTTCAATGACATTAGGTACATTCACAATCGTACAACCTCCACCACTTTCGCTCCCAACACCTTTTCGTTTCCCCAAATTCAAACTCTGGGGGCGCCTGGGTGGCTCAGTCGATTAAGTGTCCGACTTCAGCTCAGGTCATGATCTCACGGTTCCGTGGGTTCGAGCCCTGCGTCGGGCTCTGTGCTGACAGCTCGGAGCCTGGAGCCTGCTTCGGATTTTGCGTGTGTGTCTCTCTCTGCTCCTCCCCCGCTCATGCTCTGTCTCTCTGTCTCTGTCTCTGTCTCTCTCTCCCTCAGAAATAAATAAACATTAAAAAAATTTCAAACTTCATATCTATTAAATGATAATTCCTTATTCCCCACTCCCCACACTCTCTGGGAAGTGCTGTTCTGATTTCTGCCTTTATGAACTTGACCACGCTAGGGACCTCACCTAAACAGAACCATACAGCATTTTGTGACTGGCTTATCTCGCCTAGCATCGTGTCGTCAGGGTTTACCTGTGTTGTAACATGTCTCAGAATTTCTTCCCTTATTAAGGCTAACTAACAGTCCATCAAGTATGTATACCGCATTTTGCTTGTCTATTTATCTGTCAGCGGACATTTGGTGAATACAGAACTTTTTCTATTACTAGCTTGCACGTGGACAAGGCAACGAAAGCTGAAAATAAGGCAAATCGCATGTGCTTAGATATACCAAGTATATAAATGGGGGTGTCGCTTTCCTCCCAGGTTTTTTTTTTTTGTTGTTGTTGTTGTTCTGGGAGAATATTCAGGGTACAGAGTCTGCGTTTCAAAAATAGAATTTATGAGTCTAATCATATTAACTCAACGGAGAGCATAAATGCCAAGACAGCCCGTGTGAGTCATTTCTTGGATTCTAAAAGGAATCGGTTCCAGACAGGAGTCTTCTCTTCTTTGAGGTTTGTTTTAAGGAGTTCCAAAAGCAAACAGCAAAATAACAAAATGCCTAGAGCCACAGATCTCAAAGCAGCACTTCAAAATAGCAGCCCCGAAGCCAGTGATCGGGGGCTCCGGGCTGGAAGGGACTCCCTTCTTCAGGTGGTTCAGGCTTCACCGACCTTCTCCGGGTCTTGCAGTCGTGCTAATTTCACTTGATTTAAGAAACCATGGTGTTGCGGGGGGGGGGGGGGGGGGGGGGGGGGGTTGGTGGAGAAGGGGAGTGGGAGAAAGGAAGTGAAAGGATTCTGGGGGCTTTTGGAAATTCATGGCCACTTCTAAAAATCAGTCTCATCCACCAGCACCGAGTTGATGTACTGACTCTTCTGTTTCTAGTTACCAGCTGAAGTCCAGAGCAAGCTGACACGTAGGGCTTTAGTATGTTGCTACAGAATTGCATCATTTATGCTCCTGGTCGAGCCAGGGCTAGCTTCGGGGTGAGGGTCTGACTTTCTGGTGTCTGAGGCATTTAAACTCTCTTTGCCTCCCCCAGTGCGTTCACAGGGGCTCTCTCTCCCACCAGGACTGCTGGGTGCCGTAACGTGTTTCTCTCTCGTTTCTAAAGCCATCACTAAATCGTCCTATTGGCTCATCTTTGCCCATCTCCTATGCCTGGGGATGAAAACCTCCTTGTTAAGAATAATCAAGCCCGTATCCACAAGGCCACAAATGTGTAGTAAATCAGGGTGGTTAGCCACCAGGTTCTCCAGAACCTGCAAACACAGAACAAGTATCCATTTTCTAGGTGTGTGGGTCAACTACTCTGCTGACATTAGTGACTTATTTTCCCACGATCGAGTAAATTTAGCGATCAGATAAGCTAAGGCAATACCGGGTTAGCCAATGGTAAAGATGTATATTTACTGCAGGAATGATCAGAGATTTAAAGGGCGTTGGGAATCTCCAGGAGACGGGTAAGGGATGATATAACACGTCCAAATGTAGTTGATTATCAAACCCTATCATCAAGGAGCATCTCCCTGGATTAGCGGCCTCAGCACATACTTAGAACACCCCAGTTGAGACACCTGGTACATTCAGGAATTTAATAGGGGTGAACAACATACAGCAGGTAATCAACAAGGTATCAGAAGTGTTGCAAGGACCACAGACTTTATGCACCCAGGATCCCAGTCCTTCTCCAAGGTCCCCCCAGTCTGTAATACCTGCTGGGTCTTGATCTTTTGGTACAGCACAGGGAAAGGAACAGGAAAGGGGTCCGGGAAGGGGAGAAAATGGCGGAAGTTTCAACAGAGAGTTTCGGGAACTGCTGTTGTTGAAAAAGGGAGAGGAAAGCAATGTGAGCATCCCGGGAGAGGGTGGCCGAGTTTGGGGAGGGGAGAGTCTCGGAGAACTGAAATGTGAGATACCCAGAGAGAGACAGAGAGAGAGAGAGAGAGAGAGAGAGGAGAAAGAAGGTAGAAAGAAGTTTTACAGTGTGATGTGATGGAATCTTCCTTTGGTCTTTTGGAAAGACTTCATTTGCTCTTTGATTTATTCTTTGCCTTCTGGGTTGTTTGGTGTTTGAATCGGACACGAGGCCATGCCTAGCTTCAGGGTACCAGCAAATCCACGGATTTTACTGGAGGTTTCACCGATAATAATATTAAGCATTTCCTATTCTTACCATCCTCTTATCACCTCCCCAAGGTCTTCTTGCTTGCTCTCTGAAGAACAGAGTATTGGAACCAGAAGTGTGGATCTGGGTACCGACTCTCAGATGTATGAGGTTTGTCAAATAGCTGACCAGCCCGATGGAGTCAAATGCCACCTGAGGACCCCAAATCTCTAAACCGTAATGGAGAACTGGCCAACGAAAGCCAAACTCAGACAACCCAAGGGATTCCTCTCTCCAGAGACTTGGACGGCAAAGGTGAGCATTTGCTTCTAGTGGGCAAGGCTGACAGGTCCCCTCTGATCTCAGCCCAGGTATCACAATACAGGAGCGCCTCTTAGGGAGGTCAGAGCGGACCCCAACCTGTGCCATCCTCCCTCTCCCGCAAAGAAAAATGATGTGTGAACTGGCGCTTTAGCCATGCCTAGATCTCGAGGGTAACTCTGCACCCAGGGGTCCTGTCCAACTTTATGGAATGGAATGAGCCCATTTTGGTTCCTGCTTATCATTGCTGCCTAAAGCATCTTCGCAGGTGACCTCAAGGCCTGCTTTGAAATCAATCTCCAAAGCACACAAGGATTCTTTTTGTACCTTTTGTCCTCAAGGGGCTTCCAAATCAAGCATCTGATAAGCACAGTTGATGATTAAACATAATGAGCTGGCTACCGGGAGAGCTTTGATTCGCTTTGACAAAGGCTCTTTGAGTTTGGTTGAAAACTAGAGTCTCGATTTTGGTTTTGTTTGTCTTAGCCTTTTCTGTTGAAGATCTGGACTTAGGTCTTGAAAGGACTGAGGTTTGCTGGAAAGCTCTGTAAATTGAGGCATCTGTCCTTGGTGCAGATTTCTGAAGGGTCTAGATGAAATGGTCACCTGGCCACGCTGGGGAGCACCTGGGTGGTGACGCTAGCCAAGGACATTTTTGGAAGTGATTTGTGTATGACGT
This sequence comes from Puma concolor, assembly GCF_028749965.1. Lineage (NCBI taxonomy): Eukaryota > Metazoa > Chordata > Mammalia > Carnivora > Felidae > Puma > Puma concolor. Next base: position 153,746,004 of record NC_141675.1, on the reverse strand, counting down.
ATCTTTCAATATTTTCAATGCCAATTTCTTATTTAATTCTTTTCAATGTTTATTTTTATTTTTGAGAGAGAGAGGCAGAGTATGAGCAGAGGAGGGGCAGAGAAAGAGAGAGACAGAGACACAGAATCCAAAGCAGGCTCCAGGCCTCGAGCTGTCAGCACAGAGCCCGATGCAGGGCCCAAACTCACAAACCGTGAGATCATGACCTGAGCCAAAGTCAGACGCTTAACCGACTGAGCCACCCAGGCGCCCCCTCCTCTGACCCCTGCTGCAATTTCTTATTTTTAAAATTAGAAAGGTTAGGAAACTTGGAGGGGACGCAGGAGAAGGGCAATCAGAGAGAAGCAGCTTGACTATCATCCTGGAACAACTAGTTTTTGCCTTTTTATTGGCTTGGCCGGAGACCCTGAGCAAGGAGGGTATATTCACGTGCTTATCAAACAACCAGCATTGCCTCTGATGTGAATCACACGCTCTCAGACAGACTCTTCTTCTGTTCTTTATTCATTTGTTCATTCCTGTCGTACTGTTCCCTGGTGCTGACGAGGTCTAGCAGTGGTTCGGGCTCACGTGGAAACTTCTTGCGATGCACCGTCACGGGCCCCTCAATGCAGAGAGGCTGACGCACCAGCACGGAGGGGCCCACGGAGCCCTTCAAATATAGACCACGACTTTCTTTTGGAAGCAAGATGTGGCTTGGGGGAAATCAACCCCGGAGGAAAGTTCATCTCGGAAAACAAGTTTCCCTGCCCTACCCTTCTCCACGGCAGTCTAGCTCCGCAGAAATAACCATTTTATGTGAAATTTGTAACCACGACTGTTTTCATTCCTTATGGTAATCCCCACCAGCTTACTAAGTTATATACGTACACCTGTTAAGAAATACCCATTGGTGGCAATATCTATATGTTGCTGTCGTAAAAATTAGCCATGTTCAGTCTCCGCCTCTTCCTCTTGCTAACGTGGTTATTATGTGGCTTTGGTCTCTCAAATGGTTGACTTTGTAAGTCAAAATAACAGATTTGTCGCCTCTTTAATAGTGTCCTGAGGCTCTCACTTTGTGAGGGAAAACTATGAGCGGCCTGGCCTGCCCCTCCTCTCCCCCATCAACTCCATCCCCCCTGACAGCTGGACCCCACCGCCCACCCAGTGGCTCTGGAACACCGTCAGCTCTCACTTGCTCCCCTCTCTAGGAGCTGGCCTCTCCCCTCCCTCCCAAAGGGGTCAGTTATGCCCCACTACTTGTCTTGAGAACTCCGGCTTTGGCATTTGGAGAGCCCTGGCATGCACCTCGTTGGCAGGTGCCTGTGACGCAAGCGGTCCGCAAGATGCACTCTAACCCCTAGGAAGCAGGTGACACGAGATGGCCGTTCCAGCCTGGGCAGTAACAACGCGAACACAGAAAGTTGAAATGGGGTTACGGTTCTGCGGCCGACGCCACGGAAAAGTGGCATCCATTATTATGCCCAGCGATGTCATTCGGGGCTAGAATTCATTCCATAAATATTTACTGAGCTAATTCCTCCTGTGTATAATGCAGCTCTGTCTTTCTTTAGTTTTACTATTCAGATGCTTTTACATATTTCTAATTCCAGGAGTATTTATTCAGTGGACCGCTTCCAGAAAAAGAAGGGCTTCATAAATGGGTGTGACAGGCCACGGTCTGTCCAGGGGAAGTGTCCATGGGCACCGCCAGTGAGGAAACACAAAGCAAGGAAGGTCTTTTCTTTCTTTCTGATTTACATATAGATAGACAGGCTAGCTCTGTTTTAAGGAGTCATGTTTCTTTGGTTAACATAGGCTCATTATGACCCTTCTTTCCTCCCTCCCTCCTTCCCTCCTCCCTCCTCCCTCCCTCCTCCCTCCCTCCTCCCTCCCTCCTCCCTCCCTCCTCCCTCCCTCCTCCCTCCCTCTCACCCTTCCTTCTTTCCTTCCTCCTTTCCCCCTTCCTTCCTTCCTTCTTTCTTCCTTCCTTCCTTCCTCCTCCTTTTTTCCTTTCATCAATCCTTATTTATTTTTACACAGTTTCTTATTGAAGTATAGTCAACATACAATACTATATTAGATTCTGATGCACAACACGGTGATTTGACCGGTCTGTATGTTAGCAATGCTCACTATCGTAAGGGTCGTCACCATCTGTCGTCAATCCTTATTTCTAATGAAAAGATCTAGAAAACAAAAATACAAATTTCAATAACCTATAGGCATTCCTTAGATTATGTCCGGTAAGTAAAATCCCCAAATCATATCATTTGATTTTTTTTTTAATTAAGACTTTATTTATTTTTTAAAATATTTATTTTAAGACAGAAAGAGAGCCTGGGGGAGGGGCAGAGAGAGGGAGAGAGAGAATCCTAAGCAGGCTGTGTGCTGTTACTGAGGAGCCCGACGTGGGGCTCAATCTCACAAACCGTGAGATCGTGACCTGAGTGGAAATCAAGAGTCTGACACTTAACTGACGGAGCCATCCAGGCACCCCAAGACTTTATTTTTTAAAGCATTTTCAAGTTCGCAGGAAAATTGAGAAAGGGGTACAGAGACAGTCCATACGAGCCCTGCCCCCACACATGCACAGCCTCTTCCTTCATCAACATGAGTGTGCATGTGTTACACTCAATGGACCTTCATTGACATTAGCACCCAGAGTCCATATTACATTACAATTCATTCTTGGTGTTGCACATTCTATGGGTTCGGACAAAAGGATACGGACATACCTTGGCGATATTGGCAGATTCAGTTCCAGACCACCGCAGAAAGGCGAACGCTGCAATAAAGCGAATATCACAGCAAAGCGAGGCAAATGAATCGCTTGGCTAACCAGTGTTTATAAAGGTTACATTCACACTATACTCTAAGTGTGCAATAACGTTATGTCTAAAGAACAATACGTGCCTTAATTAAAAAATGTTTTATCGCTAAAGAGTCCTAAGCATCATCTGAGCTTTCAGCAGGTTGTAACCTTTGTACTGGTTGTGACCTCTTGCCCCGATGTTGACAGCTGCTGACGGATCAGGGTGGTGGTTGCCGAAGGCTGGGAGGGCCGTGGCAGCCTCTTCAAATAGGACAGCAATGAAGTCTGATGCATAGACTGACTCTTCCTTTCACGGACGATTTCTCTGTAGCACGTGATGCTGGTTGATAGGATTATACCCACAGTAGAACTTCTTTCAAACTGGAGCCAATCCTCTCAAACCCCTTTGCTATTTTATCAACTAGGTTTATGTAAGACTCTACTTTTTCTGTTGTCATTTCAACAGACGTCATGGCATCTTCATCGGGAGTAGATTCTATCTCAAGAAACGACTTTCTTTGCTCGTCCGTAAGAAGCCACTCCTCGTCTGTTCAAGTTTTATCGTGAGATAAATGAAACGATAAATGAGACATTCAGTCTCCTCTTCAGGCTCCACTTCTGATTCTAGTTCTCTTGCTGTTTCCACCACATCCGCAGTGACTTCTCCCTCTGGAGTCTTGAACCTTCACTCTGTAAAAACCGTGGCATCTGCAAAGTCCAAAGCGAAGTGCAGTAAACGAGGCAACGACATAACCCGCCCCTTCATGTCACAGAGTCTTTTCATTTCCCTAAAAACCCTCTGTGCTTGGGGTGCCTGGGTGGCTCAGTCGGTGAGCGTCTGACTTCGGCTCAGGTCACGATCTCACGGTCTGTGGGTTCGAGCCCCTCGTGGGACCCTGGAGCCTGCTTCGGATTCTGTGTCTCCCTCTCTCTCTCTGCCCCTCCCCCACTCGCTCTCTATCCCTCTTGTCTTTCTCGATCTCAAAAATAAATAGGCATTAAAAAAGAAAAAGGGATGGTTTTAGTTTAAAAATCCCAGTTTAAGCAAGATGAAAATGGATACGATTTCTGGCGAAAGGCTCAGGACAGAGTTCTGGGTGATTCTCATTGTCTCTTCTGAAGTTGTCCTAGAAGTTGTATCTAGCTGCTTCTGTTTCTGTGTCTCTTTTTGACTTCAGATTTATCTTCTCGTTAATGCCCTTACAGACAAAGGCCAGTGCGTTTCTCTGTGCTTCCTATTATGTGCCAAAACAGTCACGGAGACCCGAGACGAGCAGTTAGCCCAAGCTATGAATGAAGAAGCCAATGTAGTTTTCGTTGCCCTTGGTCTTGACGTGGGCTGGTCCTCTTTCAAAGTTTTTCCTAGACGCGTGGACTGAGGCAGTGATAGGGTCTGAGGAAGGTGCCTCCACCAAGTGATAGTATTTTCCATGACAAGACAATGAACTCAGTACATGTTTCCAGTTCCACGGACCAGGCCTTCTGCAGTAAAACCCTGCTGGACACAACTCCTTTCGAGAGAGGACAGACGCTTGCTTCCAAGTAGGGGTTTGAGTGAGGGGAGAGATTCTGCCCAGGACCAACCTTCTAGAAAAAGCCCACACGGCAGATCCTCGAAGCTCTTTCACTTGAGAAAAACTTTCCATCCCCCTGGTACAGAAGCCATCTCCCCACTGGTGAGTTCATATAGGGTGTGAACTTTCCCTCAGACACAGAAAGATCTGTCAGTGTGATGTGTTGGAAAACTCTTGCCTGGGAGTGAGGTGCGTGGATGTGGTGGTAATAATGAATCACCCCTATAAATGAGAAATGAAGGAACCGAATGCGTGAGCCTCTCTGGGCCCGGACTCTGCCAGCACAAGGAAGAGAAGAGGCAGTCGGGCCGCGGCCCCGTGGACACTGGAAGTTCGGGACCCACCCCGTCCTCAGGCCGCCTGTGGCCAAGCTTGGCTGTCCTGGGAGAGCGTGCCCCCCCTTGAGGGCAGAATGTCAACGAGCGGTGACCTCACGTCACCAGCCACCTTGTCTTTCCCCTTTCTTATCCCTTCGCCCCTGGAGAGCCTTGTGTCCTAATTTGACCCGCTTCCCCGAGAGAGGTCGGCGTGTCGGCCGGTCCCCCAGGAGCTGAGCACCCGGGCTGCTGTCCCATTGGGGGACGACGCTCGCCCTGTGCCTGGGGCTGGCCGTTCAGCTCCCTTCCTTCACTGTAACGCGGACAACCGTGCTTCGCGCTCACCGCACCAGCTGGGGTGGCTTCATGAGTTAATGTGTGCGAAGCTCTTGGAAGACACCGGGGCCCCGTGACAGGTGGTTCTGGAGCCGCCGAGAAAGACGAGAGCGTGTGTTCTGGTCCTTCTGGTCGAAGTGTGGGCCTTCGTGTTTTCCTTTTTTCTCTGCAATCCTGATCGGCTGGAAGAAGTCAAGTGACTCTTCTCGTTGACTCTGGATAAAAGGGGGTGGGGACAGGCAGAGTGGGACAGGTGTGGCGTGTGTGGAAGGTGTGTGCGTGTGTGTGGTTCGACCGCGGTGTGTGGTGTAGTGTGTGTGGTGCAAACGCGGTGGGTGTGCGCGTGTGGTGGCGTGTGGGACACGCGTGTGCGCCCTGGCAAGTGCCCTCCGGCATCTGGGCGTCTCCCCCGGGGGGGGGGGGGGAATGGGACAGTGGGACAGGGACCCGGGATGTCGGGGCGGGGACTGAAGCCCCGGGAGGAGGGGGGTGGGGCCCGCGCTGGTGGGGGAGGGGAGCGGGCTCCTCGCAGCCCTGAACTTTTGTTCTAGAACACCACCTACGCCGCCGGCCAGCCGCCAGGAGCTGCGCCGCCCACGCGGAATCAGTCAAGCCGACATGAAAGGAATTCGCTTCCAACTGACAGAGGGATTTGTAATTTTTGTTTGAAACCACCCCGAAGTGCTGCCGTGCGGATTTGCGCAGTCGTCAGGCCGCCCCTGCGCCCGGGGGTGGGGCTCCTGCGATTGATCGCGGACCACAGACCTCTGCCCCGCCCCCGCCCGGGGCTGGCAGCGGGTGGGGTTCGCCCCGCACCCCGCCGGCCCGCTCTCTGCCTACAGGGGAGGGCAGGGCGGCGCGGGCGCCCTGGGGGGACCAGGGGCACGCGCAGGTGACCGGCGAGGAGGGGGTCCTGTGGGGCAGCAGCGGAGCTGCGCCCCGGGACCCCTTTCCTGTGAGAAGTCCCCGTCCTGGTGGCCCTCCTCACCGTCCCCTGGTGGCCCCTGTGGAGAGCCTGCTGGGCTGGAAGCAGAGACAGGGTACCCTCTCCACACCCTTAGTTCCTCCGCACTTCATTTCTTTCTCCCGGTCCCGAGAGGAGACATCCCCCGTGGCTTGGAAAGACCTAGAAGTCACAGGCGGTAAAAGTCACCACTGAAACCACTTTAAGGCGTATACTTCAGTGGTTTCGAGTGTATTCGCAGACTTGTGCAGCCGTCGCCACTAATTCCGGAGCATTTTCATTACTCCCCCCAAGGAAATTCTGTGCTCACTGGCAGTCGCTGCCCGCCACTCCTACACCCCCCACCTGAAGACCCCCGACTGCTTTCTCCCCACGGGGATTTGCCTGCTCTGCCCACGGGGCACGAAGGGAAGGAGGCCAAGGGCGTGAGGTCTCCGGGGACCGCTTCCCCTGGGGCAGCGCAGTGTGGTCAAGATTCAGCTTGCTGCTCGGCGTCCATGCTTCCTTCCTTTTCACACTGGGTGATCGTCTGCTGTGCGGCCAGAGCACAGTTATTATTCGCCAGTTGATGGACCGCTGGGGCTTCTAAGTGTTGTTGCTTTACAGACCCGCCTCACCTGTCCCCACCAAGGGCAGGCCTTGTGTTGTCCCTTGTTTAGAACCTTCCGGTAGCGGTGCAGCGTGCCCCTCATTTCCTTGCCGAGCACATGACCAGAGGATGCCTGGGCCGGAATACCTGGGTCAGGCAACCGCCTGGGCCCCGGCATCCCTTTGCCTCACCCGGCCTCCGTGCCTTCATCGGTAAAATGAAGGGCTTGAACCACATGGTCTGGAACGAATCTCTTCCGGCTCTAACATTTTAAGGCATTTTAGCAAAGCAGTGAACAAAGCAGGCTCCTCTTCCCATTTGAAAAAGGTAGAGAAAAGCCAGCTGTGGGCTACCGTGGTTAGATGCATCCATAACTGAAACTGCTTTATAAATAATTGGGGTCAGTGCACGGAAGGCATTTGTAACAGGCTTCCGAATGACAGCAAATTACCGTGGAGGGTAGGGAAGGAACGACAGGCCAAATTAAAAGAAGAAATGTAATGGGAACAAAATGCAAAGTCTGACATTTGGCTCCCAAACCCATCAGAGCAGCTACCAGCTAGGGAAGAGGAAGCCAGAAAGTGCCGTTTCTAATAGGGTTTTTTTTGGTTCGCTTCAAATAAATCTCATTATGAGCCACTATGAGGTTGAAACGGCCAGTGTGATTTCAGATGATATTAATCATAGGAGTAGAGTGGCTGAAGCAAGGGAAGTGACACTGGTGAGACTGCCACGTTCTGAGAAGAAGGCCACCGAGAAGAGCAAGGCTGGAGGAGGATGGACGGGATGGCGGAATGTTCCAGAACCATGATGTACTGGGAAGCCCAGGGAAGACAGCCAGAGCTTCACGAATGTGAAGGAACATCCCCTAACAAAGGGACTTGACCTCTGCCGTGTGGACCCGGAGGGTGGCTGGAGTTGTGCGGTGGTGGAGTGTCACCGGAGGCAGGAGGAGTGGGTGGCAGTAAAAGTCTCGGGGATGTGGAGTGGCCTGGGGAGGAGCACCGAGGGGGCACCCATTCATCAGGTGCCGTGGCCAGGGAACTAAGTCATGACTTCAAGACCCTTTTCGTGGATGGAGGAGGCACGGAGTCACAGGAGAGCGCCCGCTTTCACTGGGTGCCGCCAGCCCAAAGCAGCGTGCTGCCGACTGGGTCTAGACTGGATACACCGCGCGTTGTTCTCATTCGGTACCTGGAGCTCCCAGAGGTAAATTGCTCGCTGAGGCAACTGCCGATTACTCTGAGGCAATCAGCTGTCTATCTCTAAGTCCGTGCAAGCCCGCATCTGAATCAGATAGGGTGATTCACAGCAATTTGAAGTCTACTTTGCAAGCTGGCTTTTTCCCGAAACACCATTCAGGTGCCCTCGATGACCAGTCAGGCACAGGGCCGGGCTCCCCTGGGATTGGCGAGGCCGGTTGGTGGGGTTGCCTTTTGTACCCTAAGAACTTTGGGAGGAGGGTAGGGAGCCCTGTGGCTGCTTCCTGGTTCAGGGTCTGAAAACCATTGCATTTAGCCACGGTTGGCCCCTTCTCTGCCAAGGTTGCCTTGGGCTTCGTTTCACGGGCAAAGTGTGCGGCCGGCGAGGCCGATAGCCTCGCTTATACTGGAGATGGCCTGTGGCGTTCTCGAGGCCAGTGGTCCCTTTTTACTCACCCCGATAGATGTGGGGACACGAGGCCGGGGTCCGGCTCTGTAGAGGCCAATGTTCAAATGGGAACAATGCCTTCTGACATCGGTAGCTGAGTACCAAAGCCACAGACGGCCAAGGCGAGGTGACACCATTAGCTGGTTGGATACCACGCTCCTCCCTGTCTTGCTCGATGCAAATAAAGGGCCGGGCCCAGGTGGGCCCGAGTGACAAGTGTCACTTCTTTTCGTAAGGAAGAAGGGCTTGCTTCGGGAAAGCTGCACACGGCAAGACTCACCCATAGGATTCGCTGTCTCCCAGGATATCCCCGTGACCGTTTCGAGCAAGCGCAAAGAGGAAATGACGTCAGCCTAGTGCTCTGCGCTGCGAATGGGAGTTAGAGCTGCTTCGCAGGCTGGAAACGAGTGTGAATAATGCAAGGGCAATATCCAGTACAGTGTCTGTAGCACAGAAGTCTAGGGACTTCTGCAGGCGCAGGTCCGTCCGAGACGTGGATATTGAGCAGCTATATGCCAAGGACTGTTCTGGGCTAGAGATTCCGCAGGAACAAGACAAAGTCCTTGCCTCCAAAAGCTTGTGTTTGAGTGGGTTAAGGCTAAATAAATAGTACCTGTGTTTACTACTTCTGTTTTTATTAACAGTTGGACTCGGAGCTTCTCGTCAACATCGTCCTCCGCGGGGCCGACGGATGGTGAACTTCTAGATCAAGGGGAAAAGCCTCTTTTCAGCCTTCACTGAAACACCGTAATAGTCTTCATGCCTTAGTACTATCATTTTCTCACTGTGATTTTGAAGAAGCCAGTCTGAGCCCCGTCCTCACATTTCTAATGAGGAAATTTCACATCTTTCTTCCAAGAGATTATGTAGCCCTCTATGAACTTGGGTTGAGCTGTGATTTGATGAACACACTGCTCTCCATCAAGAATTGACAAGGAGATCCCAAATGGGACAGCGTGGACAGCAGATCCGAGTCACCGAGGCACAAAATAAACGCTTTCACTGCCAATCTTTGCAATTTCAGTTTCGGGTCTCAGCGAGCCGATCGGTACCCGTGTTCTGACCCACTTTTCCTGCTCAACCAAGTGCGGTTTCCCTAGGGGAACAATTCCCAGGTCCGCATTTCGAGCATGGGTCTGTTTTCTCCAGGAAATCTGGAAGCTCCAGATGCCGGCAGGTCAGTCCCGTGAGGGTGCTGGCCCATCTCATCCCGTGGACGCGGGCAGGCGAGGCTGGCCCGATGGCAGGATGGCATCTAGAAAGGGTGCTGGCTCAAGGCCCGGGCCCTGCCTTTGCTGACGCTGGAGCCCTGGGGCAGAGCTGCTGACGTGTACTCCCTGGGCTGGCTGTTTACTAGATTGTTTTTTAACAGCTGCACTTCCAGTAAGACCTGAGAACACGCCATGACAGCCTCATTTACAACCCTGAGCTTGTGTGCTAAGAAAGGGAGAGTCCAGGAAAGGGGAGATTAGCAGGCAGTCAGGTAAATCACCTGATGTGGCTCCAGAGCCGGGGGTAAACCAGATGGCCACATCAGCACTGAGGCTGCCTTGCAGAAAGGCTGATTTGAGCAGAATTTCTTCTCGAGAAGGTCCAGACGGCCGAGGGATCTTGGTCGGGGAACAGGAGCTGGTCTCGGGTCGGCCGACCTCCAGACTGACAAATGGACACATCATTTCTCCTCCTTGAGCCTCAGATTCCCTACCTGTTCAATAAAGGTGTCCTTTCACTGATTCCTTGGCACGCAGCAATGCCACACAGCTTTAGGTATGGGGACCCTGGGTCCCCGTCCTCATCTTCTCAGCTGTGGGTCTGTGGGAGAGGCCTTTCTGTGCGAAGAGGTGGTCTTCTGTGTTAAGTGGAGACATGTGTGGACCTGCTGTCCCTCACGGTCATGGCTGTGTTGCGGGTTTTGTGTGATAAAGCACACAGTGCTCTTAGCAGAGTGACAGGTGCCCAGCGGGGGGGGGGGGGGGGGGAGGGGTTTACAACAAAGGCGCTCGCACCAGCACCGTGAATGGGCGTTAGTGGAGGGCTTGTGTACGTGTGCACTGGGCCCTGGGCCCCGAGGCTCCGCGCCACCTTCCATCTGGAACATTCTGCTACCTGCGATTGGATAAAAGTCCTCTGACTCTCTCGACCCATTCTGATGGAAGTTACCCAAACCTCCATTTCCACTTCACTAAGATTCATTAAAGAGTCAGTCACTTTTAATTTAAAACCATTTCCTAAGGCAAAGGTTAAGCTGTCCACTCGGGGTGGAAGATGATAACAAGAACAATAAATTCCTCTTTGCTTGGTCCTGTAGGCTTGGCAGAGCATTTCTAACTGTGTAACAGGGTCACGTGGACAGATGAGGGGCAGAGGAAGGTCTGGAAGTCATGTCCTCTGGTTCCAAATCTGGTGTCTTTCTACAGCAAAAACAGTTTAGTAGCTGGCTCTTAAAATTTTTTTTGTAATGTTTATTTTTGAGAGAGAGAGAGAGACAGAGTCAGAGCGTGAGCAGGGGAAGGGCAGGGAGAGAGGGGGACACAGAATCTGAAGCAGGCTCCAGGTTCTGAGCTGTCAGCACAGAGCCCGACGTGGGGCTCGAACCCACAAACCGTGAGATCATGACCTGAGCGGAAGTTGGACGCTTAACTGACAGAGCCACTCAGGTTCCCCCAGTAGCTGACTCTTTAAGACGTGAAAAAAACAGCAGAAAGGTTCATGGCTTGTCTTTCCATCTTCGCACATGGTTGGTTGCTGGAGAGGTGGTGGACCCACACAGCCCAGATGTGCTGTCCGGGGCATGTGTGCCTTGCCCTGTGCAGGGGACAGGCTCCCACACTGTGGTGGCCCCTTATGTGTGCCTAGAGGAGGATGCATCCCAGCTGCCACCTGCCACAAAGGAGTCCTGCTCCATGAGTCGGTATTTCTCTTTTTTCTAGGCCGAGAGGAGTGAGCCCTTGAGAAGACAGGAAATCCCTGTGGAAACTGGGGAATGACCCAATCCATGTCTCCCAGGGGACAGGGGGAGATATCCAAGCTCCGCAAATGGAAAAGAGGTAACCTGGTTACTAAAGGCATCTGTGATGAGTGGAGGGAACCTTTAAAAACATTTCTTTAATGTTTTTATTTATTTTTGAGAGAGAGAGACAGACAGAACACAAACAGGGGAGAGGCAGAGGGAGAGGGAGACACAGACTTCAAAGCAGGCTCCAGGCTCTAAGCTGTCAGCACAGAGCCCAACGTGGGGCTCGAACCCACGAACCGTGAGATCATGACCTGAGCCGAAGTTGGACGCTTAGCCGACTGAGCCACCCGGGCGCCCTTAGAAACTGACTTTTTTTTTTTTTTTTTTTAGAAACTGACTTTTGATTGGGAATCGCCAACATGAAAGGTCAGGGGCCGACCACGTGAGAGGGCTCTGCCAGCATGCCGCCACTCCGCGTTCGGCTGGGCCTCCGGAGAGCACAGGCTGCCGGGGCAAGTCTCATCAGGCCGCAGGCCCTTCCCGGACGCTGCCGGTGTCCTGGAAGCAATGCACCTCCTGGCTCACACGTAGGCAGCTTATCTCAGGTCTTGTTTTGGCTTAGAAATCCTTTAATCTCCCAGGATCGTTTTAATGGATCAGCCTCTATTTTTACTCTTGGACGGCAGAGTGAATCAGAGACTCGGCCGACTCCACTGGACCTGTGCAGGCCTGTCCCCGAGCATGAAATTCCTTGCAGCTTCCAGCAAGTTACAGACAAAGCTGAGAGGCTGACATGAAGACAGCGACAGGATGGGGCCTGCTCTTAACCGTGGAGCTCGGTGCATAGTAGGCATTCAGCAAATGTTTGTTGGAAACAAACACGAAGGGATCCTGTTAGTACCAAGTAGCTTTCGGCCCCTGCCGTACAGCATGCGGAACGCGAGACAAGGGCAGCCACCCAGTTGTTTTCCGAATTGATGAGCCGGTGCCTGTAATCCCCCCCGCCCCGGGAAATATTTGTGGATGTGGCTACGTGCTGTGGAACTTTCTAGGCTTCGCCACGTCTTGGGAACCTTTGTTTTCCTCTCCTTGGACAGTGGTCGCTGCATTCACCCTCCACACTCTTAGGGGAGCCCTCGGAGATGGTGGGTGCTCTCTGGAGCCAGCGGGCTCTGTCTGCATTCTTCTTGATGCTTATCGAAATCCATTCTGGACCTTCAAGAAGTGGGATTTGGGGCTTTCTAGATGCCATGGTCTGGGCGCTGGGGACTTACCGGAAACCAGCAAGATTGCTTTTTCATGTTATGCTGTCAATATCCTCCCCAGACGAAAGCCTGGAGAGTTGGACTCTTGGCAGGGGGAGCAGGGACAAGGTGTTCCAAGGAGGGACTGAAGGCGCAGAGTCTGGGGCCCCAGACGTTTGGGGCAGTGTAGTGAGCCTGGAGCAGCCCCAGATATCCTGGGGAGAATGCTCACGAAAGAAGACTTGGCCATGGCCATGGGCAAACACAGACACCCGCTGGATCCCCTGTCTGGCTCAGGCAGTCACGTGCTGAGGCTGTGACTCTCCCACCTGCCATCACCGCCCCTTGTGAAGGCAACTGTTCAGTCCATTGCAAAGCTGAGCGAAGCACTTCTAACCTGTTCCACATTCATGGGCGAGCAGGTCGATGTTAGGATTTTCCGGAGAACAGTAAGATTTAGATCTCTATTTGGTATATAAAGACATTTATTATAAGGAATCGACTCACATGATTACAGAGGCTGAGAAGTCCCAAGATATGAGGCCAGTAAGTTGGAGACCCGGAAGGGCTGATATTTCCATCAGTCTGAATCCTGGGAAAAAAAGGTTCTAGCTCACAGGATTGGGCAGGAGACATTCCCTTGTATTCAGTCCTTTTGTTCTATTCAGATCTAAACTTGATTGAATGAGGGCCACTCAGGTTGGGAAAAGAAATATGCTTTACTCAGTGTACTGATTCAAATGTTAATCTTTTCCAGAAACATACTCACAGACACACCCAGAATAGTATTTAACCAAATACCTGGGCGCCCCATGACCCAGTCAAGTTGACATGTGAAATGTAACTAGTTGTGTAGACAGAACTATTCACAGATTTTATAGGTTAGGGAAATGGGGGATTCAGGGCTGATGTCTCAGGTGTTCTCCCTGTCTTTGCCATCACAGGCTTTCCAGACCACTCCACTCGCTAGGCTAGTCTTCGATGTTCAACACGTCGCTTGTATATGTCCCCTGAGTGGAGGGCTGGGTGGGTGGAGGGAAGAGATAAGCAGAGAGACGCTTACAATGGCAATATTACAGTCATTGTGTATGTTAGCTGGAGGAACATAGAAAAGTACACACTTATTCATTTAATAAATATTTTTTGAACACCTATTATGTGACAGGTAGGGTCCCAGGTGCTTAGGGAGATGCCAACGAATAAAACAAACATAGGACACTAGACTGTGGCGGGGGCAGCAGCCAATAAACAATAAATAGAAGATAGTATAATAAATAATAAGTTAGATACAATAAGGTAATAAACATACTAAAAGAAGTCAGCGTTACAGTGTGGTTGAAGGTGACAAGGAAACTGGAGAGAAAAGAAACCTAGAGCCAGGTACGAGAGCCTAGAACTTGCCCGTGGGAGGACAGATTGCGATTTTAAGTAGGGACGGTCAAGGTCAGCCCCACTAAGAGAACGGTGCTTGTGAAGAGGCTTGCAAGAGGTGAAGGGGAAGATTTGGGGAAGATTGTTCAGGAGGGTGGGACAGCCGCTGCAAAGGTCCGAAGGCAGGCGCATCGAGCATGTTCCAGAAATAGCAAGGAGGCCAGTGTGGCAGAACCTGTGGGGAGGGGAGGGAAGTGGGAGGCCCGGGCAGAGAAGGAATGGGGCAGACCACATGGGATGCTGGGGAGAAAGAGAAGGATCAAGGATGGCCTTGGGCCCGAACAAAAACGTAATAGGCGTCTTGGTGTTTCATGAGTTTAATCAGCCATGGCATCGTCTCGGTGGGGAGGGGAGCATCCCCTTCACGTCCCTCCCTTCTTTAGAACACCACCGTCTTACGGAGGCGTGTGTACTCATGGGCAAGAAGGCAGCCGTCTACATATCCCGCTCCTCACACATGTTAGGGCAGAAAAAGGGTTCAAGACCAATATCGTAAACACATGGAAATTCGCTCACACCTGCTGTTGCCTAACATGTACAAACCCTCCTCTAAGGTGATTCTTTATTTTCATCACTTGTAGTCCAACAAGGGATCTTAACCTGAAATACACTAGACAATGAGGTACAATCTTTAAAAGGCTCTTAAGGGGTGCGTCCGAAAGAAGCAGCTGGGTGTCCCTGTAGAAGCTTTCCGCGTGTTGGTTTCCGATCGCGGAGCCAATGTCTACTTGCTCTGGTTTGGAAGGGGCCAGCCGCTGAGGAGTGGTGACTGTGGTTTTATTCCTCCGGAGGAGGGCCATTTCTGTCATTTTAAATCTCGTTTGAAACATTCTCCATGGCTTCATCTGGGGTTTCTAATATTCCATCTTTCACAGTCATTATGTTTTTGGATTTAAAATTCCCCTTTTGAGTATTTGCAAGCCGCTGTAAGAGGTTCATGAAGAGAGGTGAATTGTACTTTTTCTGGCCTTTCATACCTCTTTAAATTTTTTTTTTTTACTGTTTATTTATTTTTGGGAGAGAGAGACAGAGACAGAGTGCGAGGGGGGAGGGACAGAGAGAGAGGGAGTCACAGAAACCAAAGCATGTTCCAGGCTCTGAGCTGTCAGCACAGAGCCCCATACAGGGCTCACACCCATGAACTGTGATCTCATGATCTGAGCCAAAGTTGGATGTTTAACCGACTGAGCCACCCGGGCGCCCTTGTACATCTTCTTTGGCAAAGTGTCTGCTCACAGATTTTGCCCACGTTTAAAATTATTTGGTTTTTCATGTTAATTTGTAGTTCTATTTATTTCTGCATTTCTCTTTTCTCCCTGGTCACTAGCCAAATTCCTCGAGGTATCTTATCAGTTCTCTCTCTGGTGCCACCATAATTCCTTGTAAACAGCAGGTACTTAGTAAATATTTACTGGATTACCAGCAAACATTAGGCTTTACCTGTGCAGTGGCATCACTTGTTGATTTTATTAAAATAATTCAGTCAAGTTTAGGTGTTTAGTTTTCTGATTGACAGAATCTCTTGCTGTCCAGTTTCCGAATTTGACATCACTCCTTTCCAATGTGTTGACCTTTCACAAACATCCAAGATATTTGTTTCCAAATGTTTTAAGCCAATCTGGTTTATACTACTTGAGTCTGGAAACCATACTAAACTTTACAGTTAATTTTTATAAGACCAGAAGATCAGAAGTTTTCATGATAGGTGGTCCCTTCTAGAAGTTAAAGTGTTTATAGTCTTAAAAAATAGAACATCACGTGTTATCGTCCTATGTTTTTCTTTCCTTCTGCCGTTTATGAGACATTTAACCAAGAACCAGAGCCTAAGGGGCAGAAATAAGGAATATAAATACTTTTATTTGAAGATAGAGATGGTAAGCATAGACAGAGAATATCTGAGGCTTTTAAAATCTTGTCTCCCTTCCAGTTTTGTCAGCCAAAACATTATAAATTTGTGTTCCACTTTGAAAGAACACCTGCAATGAGGTCATGTTCGTGTTCTTAAATTAGATTCTAGGCAGACTGGCCAGCTCAGGAAAGCCAGAGAAACATTTCCACTCTCATCCATTTGAACTTCGTCCAGACCCTTTGCTCTTGGGTATTAATTACCCCATGTTCTAGAGACACTCTCATCCCCAGGTTGACTCAGAGAAGCACAATCTTAAATCTTGAAAGTTATAAGTAGCCAATGAGTGTATTATTTTTCAGTTGACTGGTATTAAACTCAAGACAGTGTAGCACGTTAAACTGTTTCTGACCTCAAAAGTAATATTGGCTGGTTGTAGATAATGCAGCATAAACGTATAGAGAGTACAAAAATAATCTGAAAATCTATTTTATAAAAGTAATTCTTATTGGAATCTCTTGGGTTTGTTTGCAGACTTTTTCGTTTTTATATTTGGGGCCAACGTGGATAAATTTGTATTCTCCAAAAAAGAATCATAGGGAATGAACACTTATGGATCCTGCATTTTGTTTGGTTTCGTGCGGTTTTCCCCAGAATGACGTCCACACATCATTGTAAATTTCTGAGGGCCGTACAGCATTTCGTTGTGTGGTTGTGTGTCATTCGCCCATTACGTTCGCCCTTGTGCCTCCGTCAAGATTGTTGCTCACTTCGTGTCGCTGATGAGAACGGAGTCTTCTCTGCCCAGGAGACTGTGTTTTCTGTTTGGTTCATGTGGGTATATGGAAACGCCAGCGACTGTTGTAGGTTTATTAATTTTTTCCTCTGGCCCCTTTACTACGCTTTCCTTCAAACTCTAAGTGTCTCAGAGTGGATTCTGTCAAGGGTTCGGGTTAATGAGTGGCATCACGGATGTGGAATACGTCTCTGTCTCCTCCTTGCCACTGGTCGTCGTCCGGATTTCTCTTTCAGATCTCGTTACGTGAGCCGAATCTTCTGAAGCCACAAGAGATGGCAGTAATTGAACCGGACACACCTGCTCTGCTTCTGATTGTAAGAGGAGTAATTCGGTGTTTCACTATTAAGTGAGATGTTGGCTATTAGTTTATGTAATTATCACGTGAAAGAAGTAGCCTTGTGTTGTAGTTTTCCCTAAGGATTTTTTTAAAAAAAATTCAGGAATGTGTTTCAGGTGGGGGCTATTGACATAAAGCCCCAGGCCGTCAGATTTCCTAATCTTGAACCCTTTTGCAATCCCAAACTAAGTTGTCCTGGATCATGCTAGAAAATTCTTTTCTTTTTAAAAGTTTATTTATTGATTTTGAGAGAGAGAGGGAGAGCATGAGTGGGGGAGGGGGCAGACAATCTCAGGCAGTCTCTTTGCTGTCAGTGAGCACAGAGCCCTCGGAGGGGCTCAAACTCATAAACTGTGCTATCATGACCTGAACTGAAAGAGTCCATTTGCTTAACTGACCGAGCCAAGCCAGGTGCCCCAAAAATTCTTTTAAGATTTATTTTGCAGCTACTTTATTTAGGATTTTAAAATTACTCCTAAGTGAAGCCAGTTTATATACATTTTTTTCTCTTTTAAATTATCTTTTTAAACAACTTTTTTAATGCTTTTTATTTATTTTGAGACAGAGAGAGACAGAGCATGAGCAGGGGAGGGGCAGAGAGAGAGGGAGACACAGAATCTGAAGCAGGCTCCAGGATCTGAGCTGTCAGCACAGAGCCTGACGCGGGGCTTGAACTCACAAACCGTGAGATCATGACCTGAGCTGAAGTCAGATGCTTAACCGACTGAGCCACCCAGGTGCCCCTTAAATTATCTTTATTAGATGCTGGAATCAGGGTTAATGTTACTTCTAAAATAGATCATGTAGCTTTCCACTTTTTTATGCTTTGGGAGAGCTGATAGAACCTAATGCCTTAAAAGTTTGAAAGAAATCTTTGAGATACGTCGATTGCATTTTAAATTTCCTCTACCACTAGTCATCTATTGACTTGTAACATTTTTTCTTATGTCCATTTTGATAATATCCCCAGAAATGTGTCTGCCCTCCTTTTTTAAAATGTTTGTTTGTTTATGTACTTATTTATAGAGAGCATACACACGTGCACACACACACACACACGTGCATTTGGGGGGAGGGGCAGAGAGAGAATCTTAAGCAGACTCCATGCTGTCAGTGCAGAGCCTGATTCAGGGCTTGATCCCATGACTCTGGGATCATGACTTGAGTTGAAACCAAGAGTTGGAAGCTTAACCGACTGAGCCACCCAGGGGCCCCTCGTCTGGACTTTTTTTTTTTTTTTTTTTAATACATATTATATTTTCCATGGAATAGAACAGCATACTTTCCCATTCACGTTTGTTTCGCTTCGGTTTAATTTCAAAACTTTTTATTATGCAAAATTCAAGAGCATAGTACAAGGTTCTACGGTTCCCATCCTCCAGCTTCCATACTGACTGCCCCCGGGGGCAACTTCATGCTGTCTCTCTCCTCGCTCACGTGCTCACTCCCTGTCCTCCTCCGTCATCCTGAACAAATCCCATTATTGTCATGCCATCTGTAGATATCTCAACATGTATCTGTGAGCTTCAGTCTAAATAATAGCAAAAGTACCTCTACTTACATAAAGCATTAACAATAATTTCTTAACATCATCCAACATCCAGTTCCCATCTCTGCAGTGTTCTTCTACTTTATGATGTGAGTCAATGTCATCTTAAGATGGGTTGATATGTCCCCCTGTATCTTTTTTGATTGTATGTTCCTTCCATTTACCCCGTTTTTCTTGAAATTTCTCTTTCCTCAATTCTTATGTGTGCATTTTCTTCTTGATTCTATTGGCCAGAAATTTATCTATGTTAACCTTTTCTCATTTCCATATTCATTTAATTTCCTGTTTTCTTCATTGTGTTTCCCTAGACTTTATCTATTTTTTAAAGAATCAAGTATTTTATCACATCCTATGTGACCCTGTGCTCTTTACCTCCTCCTAAACATATTTATGTTGTTGCAATTTTGGTTTCCTTAGAATCTTTCCTTTTTGCCCCTAAACTGCTTATCTTCTCATCTTACAGTCTTGACTCATCTTATCCCCCCCGTTTTTTTTTAAATACAGAAACTGATGTTTATTTTCCATTAACCTTACATCCGTTGTCTACGAAAGAACAGCTAAGGCCACTCAGTGGTCGCTCCTCCCCATTCGGTGGCCTGGGCAGTGGGGGTGGTCTTCAGCAGCGACCTGCTCTTCCCCTTGACCTCTCCTGGATCTCTGTTGGAGCAGCCATCGGGCATGGTGTCCCGGGGGTGCTCCTGGGAGACGAGGCCACCATTCGCCCAACTTCCTGGGCCAGAGGCCACCACATCAGACCCATTGAGGGAGCTCCTGGCCATTTTCCGCTTGTTTCAATCCCCCCTCAGAGCTCTCACATGCTAAAATTTCTATCAACCCCCCACTCATTGGGCCAGAGACTCTTGTGGATGTTGAGAACCTTGCCCCTGAGATGGTACACTTCCCACTACCTTTCTGTCTCTAAGTCTCTTCGTTGTTTCCTTTCGCCACAGCTTGTTCTGACATTTTGGTTTTCTGATGTTTCCAGAATACCTATTCTACCATGGGGGGCAAACCATTTCCAGAATACCCTCTTTCTGGTTTCTGTGGTCCTCAGGATTGTTATTTCTTTCAACTTTTTTGACGTTTTTATTCCATTTGGTACCATATTGGCTTTTTCCTTTTGGGAATGTACTCTTCCAAGAAGAAACACTTACCGAGATTTGAGGATGGCTTCCAGAAAAACACGTGAGTCGCCCTCTCGTTTGTTGATGAGGCCACGGGTTGTACTGGTCAAGGCTCAGAGTGACAGCTAGCAGAAGGCATCATAGTTTAAGAAGGAGGTGATTTACCAGAGGGTATTATGAAGCTTGCAGAATCTCTAGGGCATGAGATTTGATCACCACATGGTCAGAAACAGCCACTAGAGAACTGCCCAGCAGCACATTAGCTTTCCTAGTGGAAGCCTGGCTGTTGCCACCACAACTCCTTATTACCTAAGTTAACCAGGAACCAAACTTCTGAAACTCTGCCAGAGCTGCCTTGGAACAACCAACATGCCCGTTGCCCTTGTTTGCAGAGACCTGCAGTTCCCCTACAGTTCGACCTTGGCCACTGACTCCCTGTGCTGACCACCTCCTGGTTCTGAGGGTCAAGATCTAAGGCACATACAACGTCCAGGGTCTTGTAAGCGGGGTTCCCTGGTAGGTAGCTGCTATCCTGGAAGCCCCACTAAGAGGGAGTGGAGATAGCAGCTGGGTGAACCAGTGAAAAATCCACAGCACTAACTAGCTTAGTGATAGACGGAACGCCTCTGTCTACAATCCCAGGTCTCAAAGTGTGGCTTCTGTGGTGGCTTTGCTGTACGGGCGTTGGTCTTCCAACATACCCCTGATTTTCTGTGACTCTGGACCAAACAAAGATATAAAAAACCCCACAGTTCTTTCTTGCACTAAGTCCACAGCGTCTCTCAAATCCCCTTCCACACAAGTTAATTTTCTCAGATGAAATGTTTCACCAGCAGTATTTCCTCAAACCCACCATGTCACGTCCCCTAGGACCCGCTAGTTTTTTTTTGGGGGGGGTACTTAGAGTTTCTGGATGGAAATACAAATAAGTGGGGATACCAAGGAGAAATTAATTCTGGCCACAACATGGTGGCGGACCGGGGGGCACCATTTCTGGGTTGTTATGGGTCCTGCAGGCATGACCTGAGAAGAGAATCTGGGCGAGGATTGTCTTGGGTAAGTCCGTTAACCTGTCTGAAGGCATCTGGACTAAGTTATCTCTCAGCGTATTTCAAGAGATGATGTCCTATGATTTTATGAAATTACAAAGTCATTTATGTACATATTAGAAGAAAAATTTTTTCCTGACAAAAACGATACTTGACTTTTCCACAGATGATGCCGCAACAGCTGGGCTTCCACATGCAAAACAATAAAGGTAGAACACTACCTCATACTCTACACAAAATGAGTTCAAAATCAATCACGGACCTAAATAGAAGAGCTAACATGATAAAACTCTTCAAAGAAAGCACAGGAATGAATCTGGGTGACCTTGAATCAGGCAATAGTTTTTTAGATTCAATACCAAAAGCTAAAGTGATGAAAAAATAAACCTATAAATTGGGTTTCATCAAAATAAATTTTTGTGCTTCAAAGGACATCATCAACAGAGTGAAAAGACAAGCCACAGAATGACAGAAAATATTTGCAAATCATATATATGATGATGGCCTTCTGTCCACAGTGTGTATAAGACATTAGCAACTCAAGAACAGAAAGACAAGTGATCCAATTGAACAAAAAAATGGACCAAGCGTTTAAATAGACATTTCTGCAAAGAAATCATACAAATGATCCATAAGCACACGAGAGGATGTTTGACATCCTTAATTGTTCAAGAAATGCAACTCAGAACCGTAATTTGATACACTTCATACCCACCAGGAAGGCTGAAATTAAAAAAAAAAAAAAAGACAGTAAACGACAGGTTTTGGCAAGGATGTGGAAAAACTAGAACTCTCATCCCTCATAAAGTTGGTGGTACTTTAAAATAGTGCAGGGGCAGGGGTGCCTGGGAGACTTGGTTGAGCGACTGACTTCGGCTCAGGTCAGGATCTTGCAGTCCGTGGGTTCGAGCCCCGCATCGGGCTGTGCTGACAGCTCCCAGCCCGGAGCCTGCTTCAGATTCTGTGTCTTCCTCTCTCTCTGTCCCTCCCCAACTCGTCCTCTGTCTCTCTCTGTCTCTCACAAATGAAGAAACGTTAAAAAAAAATTAAAAAAATAAAATAAAATAGTCCAGTGGTTTTGGAAAACAGTTTAGCAGTCCCTCAAACATTTTAAACATAAAGTTACCATATTACCCAGCTGTTCTACGCCATGAGCATTGAAAATACATATCCACACAGAAATTCAGACACAAATGTCCATATAAGCATTATCCATAAAAGCTAAGGAGTGGAAACCCCCCCAAATCCATCACCTGATGAGTGGATAAGCAAATGTGGTATACCCTTCCTTGGAATGTTATTTAGTGATAAAAAGGAAAAAAAGTACTGATACGTCCTGAATATGGATGAATCTTGCAAACATAATGATGTGTGAAAGGAGAAGGAGCCAGTCACCAAAATGCCACATGTTATACGATAACATTCATGTTAAAAGTCCGTAGTGGGCGAATTCATTGAGACAGACACCAGATCAGTGGTCAGCAGGGGCTTAGAGGAGCCGGGAGGGGAGAGATTACTAATGGCACAGTGTTTCCTTTTGGGGTGGTGAGAATGTTTCAACATAGAATTATGATTATGTTGCACAAATCTGTGACTTTCCTAAAAACCAATGAGAACACTTTTCAAAAGTGAACTTTGTGGTATGTTAATTATATCTCAATAAAACTATTATTGGAAAAGTAATGCATGCCATTATTTTTCTGAATTTCTCAAAAAGCATCGTCCGCCGAGCACAAATGCATTCATAACGGGCTTATTGCATGAGGTATAATCCTAGTTTCAGTTCAAAAAATATTTTTTTTAACTGAGATACAATTGGCATATGACATTATATGAGTTTCATGTGTACAACATAACGATTTGATACTTGTATATATTGTAAAACGATCACCACAGGAAGTCTAGTTAACATCCATCATCATACGTAGCGACACACTTTGTGTGTGTGAGGAGAACTTTTAAGATTTACTCCTTAGCAACTTTCAAGTATACAATACAGTATTATCAACGATAGCTACCGTGTTGTACATTATATCCCCAGGTTTTATTTATCTTACAACTGGAAGTTATAAACTTTGACCACCTTCACCCATTTTGTCCATCCCCTCACCCCCTACCTCTGGCAACCACCAATATGTTCTCTGTATCTACGATTTTTTTTTTAGATTCCATATATAAGTGAGATCATATGGTATCCATGTCTTATTTTACTTAGCAAATGCCTTCAGAGTCCATCCATGTTGTCACAATGTCAAGATTTCCTTATTTTTTTATGGCTGAATAATATCCCGACGTTCCATTATACATACATACATATATATATATACACACACATACATATATATATACCTACATACATATATATACACATACATATATATATCACATACATATATATACCCATATCACATTTTCTTTTCCATTCATTCATCATCATTCATCAGTGGACACTTAGGTTGCTTCCATGTTTTGCCTTCTGTAAACAATACCATAATGAACAATGATCATGGTGGTGCGCACATCTTTTTGAGTTAGTATTTTTTTTCCATCAGGTAAATATCCAGAAGTGGAATTTCTGGACCATGTGGTAGTTCTAGTCTTACTTTTTTGAGGAACCCTCATACTGGTTTTCACGGTGGCTGCACCAATGAACATTCCCACCAGCGTGCACAAGAGTTTCCTTTTCTCAACATCCTTGCCAACACTTATTTCCTGTCTCTTTGCTAACAGCCATTCTAATAACTGTGAGGTGATACTTCATTGGGGTTTTAAGGACTGCACGACACTGGTTTTTGAATTTCACAAAAAGCATCGTTCGGCTGGCGTAAATTTATTTGTGATGGGCTCATTGCGTGAAGTAAAGTCCTAGCTTCAGGGAAAAAAAGAAATTTTAATTAGAAACAATAACAAGTTGAAAGTCTAAATTAAGAAGTTTTCGAAAAGCAAACCAAAAGAAAGCAGAAGAAAGGAATAATAGAGAAAAGCGGTAATTAAGGAGTTACAAATTTAAAAAATAACAGACATAATAAATTCAACTAGTTCATGGAAAAACCCACAATAAAGCAGACAACTCTATTCAAGAGAAAAAGGGAGAAACACAACTATAAACATATAAACGACAAGGGGGAAATAACGATTGAAATAAAGGAAGTTAAAAAACAAATAAGGACTTCTACCTCTGACCATGAAGGAAAAGAAGGTCCAGACTTCCCCTTTCACTGCAAACAATTTGAAAATGGGACAAAGTAGATTAGACAACTGTTCCCAGACACTGGACAATAAATAGCACAGTGCTGCGATCCCTAATAATAGAAAAACAAAAGAGAGAAGTCTTATGATTGCCCAGCTTCCTGCCTACAGGCATTTTTTAAACCCTTGACACGGGAGAGGCAACAGAAACAGAGTCCAGTGGCCTCATGAGTTGAAGAGAGAGCGGTCAGAGTTCAGGGAGGCTGGGGCCACATGAAGTCACAGGGCAGAGTTCCAGATGGGAGGGAGCTTTCCAGAAAAGGAGCTGCAGACATCTGCATACAATCTTCTTGTTTGCGGAGTGCTCAGCCATTCCAGGGTACAGCGAACCTTAACAGAGATCAGAAAGCAGTGAGTGGGGTGTCGTAAACTGACTGAGTACCAGAGTCGCACAGGGAAGGAAGGGGGACATTTGAATTCCGACAGAGTGGAAAAACCTCCCTGGCGCATTAACGGAAGGCCCCAGAGCTGTCATGCCACATTGTTAGGACTGAACTCTTGGTGGAGCGAGGCTATTCTAGACCTTCTTTTGGCAAAGCTTAAAACCAGGCCTCACGAGGATCTGGTCTTCAAGTAACTTAGCTGCCTTCCAAACTAGAGTCCACTACTTTATACAAGAAAACAAGATCCAGACATAAAACATAAAATTTGCAGTATCCAGCAAAGGTTAGAAGAAGCCCCCCAAATAAATGTCCAATAACTGGGAGAAATATCAGTCTTTAGAAGCAAGTCAGAAATGACCGAGATGATGGTATTAGTAGATAAAACAATTACACCAGAAATTATAACAATTTTCAATATTTAAGGGGAAACAAACTTGATAGGAGAGAGACAAGATAAATTTAGAAGAATAAATGGAAATTTAAAAGACAAAGAACATAATAACTGAAAATTTTAAAAAATTAATGGAAGGAATAATAGTGTGTTAGATACGACAGAATAAAAAGTCAATGAACTTGTAGATATAACAATAGAATTTATCTAAAATGAAGCCTAGAGAAAAGAGACAAAAAAAAAAAAAAAAAAAAAAACCCAAAAAACCCAAAGTGAGTTTCAGTGATCTATGGGAAAAAAATCAAGCTCTCTAACATGATGGTAATTGAAATCCTTGAAAGAGAGAAAAGTGGAAAATTATTTGAGGAAATAATGCATCCAAATTTGGTGAAAATTATATAGCCAGAGAAGCCCCACAAATCCAAAGATAAACACGTACACCATGAAACATCATAATAAAATTGCTGAAAATCAGTGATGGAAAATTCTTAAAAGCAAAGAGAAAGTGGGCATATGTACAAAAGAACAAAGGTAAAAATGACTGCAGACTTCTTGTCAGAAACTATGCAGGTGAGATGACAAAAAATGAGATATTAAAGGGACCTAAGTAGACTACTAATAGATCATAGATAGATAGATAATAAGTTCATAAGTTCTGGCTACCTTAATTCTTAATATTCAGGGAAAACAATTCCTTGAAAATGTAAGTAAATTAAATCTTTTTCAGACAAACACAAGCTGCAAGAATTCACTTCCGAGAGATTGATCTGCAATAAATTGAAGCCAAGTTTTATGAAACCTGAAATCTCAGACGTATACAAAGAAATAGAGAATGCAAAAATTTGGCAAATACATGGTAAATATATATTTTTTGCCTCATTTAAAAGATGTCTTCAGAGAATAATTGAATATTTAGGACAAAATGTAAAACTGTATTGTGGGTTTAGTATTATGTAAGAAATAAAATGTGACAGGGGCACCTGGGTGGCTCAGTCAGTTAAGCATCCAACTTCAGCTCAGGTCATGATCTCACAGTTTGTGGGTTTGAGCCTCACATCAGGCTCAGTGCTGACAGCTCAGAGCCTGGAGCCTTCTTCAGATTCTGTGTCTCCCTCTCTCTCTGCCCCTCTTCTGCTCATGTTCTCTCTCTCTCTCTCTCTCTCAAAAATAAAATAAAAACATAAGAAAAAGACATAAAATATGACAATAACAAAATAGCACAAATAGCATATGGAAGAGAGAAGTACAATGTTGTAAGAATTATACATTATATGTGAAGTGGCATAATATTTTTCCTATGTGGACTGTGATAAAATTGAATAACATAAATCTTAGAGTAATCACTTTAAAAATGATAAAACAAAAAGTGTAGCATATCATCCAATAGTATATACAAAAGAACAGTAATATATATATATATATATATACATATATATATATGTATATATATAATCCAAAAGAAAGTAGGAAAAGAGGAAAAAAATAAGAAAGGGATGGGACAAATAGAAAAAAGTAGCAAGATGATAGATTAAAATTCAGTCACATTGGTAATTATAACAAAAGTAATGGTCTACATTCTAACTAAAGACAGAGCTTCTAAGATTAATATACGTGATCGACAAAAACATACTTTAAATGTGATGATAAAGATATGTAAAAGTAAAAGAATGGAAATAGATATACCATGCAAACAATAATCCAAAGAAAGCAAAGTAGCTGTGAAAGAACATGGATTTCAGAAAAGAATATATAAACAGAGATAAAGAATTCACCATAAAAACATGACAATCCTAAGTGTGTACAGGTACAGTAAGTAAATAAAGCAAGAACTGACAGACCTGGAAGACTAGGCAAACTAACAATTATAATTGGAAATTTTAGCGCTCCTTCCTTAATAATTCATAGAACGAGTAAACAGAAAATCAATAAGGATAATTTTATTCACCAGCTTGAACTAATTGACACAAATACATCTACCCAACACTGCAGAAGAGCCATTCTTTTCAAGTACGTGTAGAACATGCACAAAGACAGACCATGTGCTGAGTCACAGAATAAGCCTTTAAAAGGATTGAAATCATACAAAGTTTATGCTTTGCCTAACAAAAGAATTTAGTAAAGAGTCAACAACAGAAAAATGTCTGGAAAATCTCCAGAAATTTGAAATTAAACAACATACTTCTAAATAAACCATGGGTCAAGGAAGAAATCAAAAAGAGAATTAAGGATATTTTTAACTAAGTAAGAATAAAAACATAACAGATCAAAATGTGTGGGATACAGCTTAAAAATTATCTAAAATATCATCTTAAATTTCTAGGAAGAAAAGCAAATTAGACTCAAAAATAGGTAGGAAATAAATATAAAAGTTGAAATCAATGGAATAAAAAACAGAAAAGAATAATAGCATGCATGAAATCCACAGTTGTTTCCTTGGGAAAAAAATTCAATGAACTTGATATACCTCTAACTAGACTTATTCAGAAAAAAAAAAAAAAAAAGACACAACTTACCACACCAGGAATGAAATAGAAGTATCACTGCAGATCCTACAGACCTTAAAAAGATAAGAAGGAAAAAATTACAAGCAATTTTACTCCAACTACTTTAATAAATTAAAAGAAATAAATTCTTTGTCATAATGTTACTTTGGTTGTATTAAAGAATGTACTTATTCTTATGAAATACATGCAGAAATATTTTCAAATAGCTCAGCAAAATTTTGTATATTTGAATGTTTTGTTGAACATTTGTATTTTCATAATACAAAGTTGAGAAATATAAACCAGGCACAAACTCTTATCAGTGGAGAGGCTCTCACTCCAGGCTTGTCATTTTAAATTTTTTTTCAACATTTTTTATTTATTTTTGGGACAGAGAGAGACAGAGCATGAACGGGGGAGGGGCAGAGAGAGAGGGAGACACAGAATCGGAAACAGGCTCCAGGCTCCGAGCCATCAGCCCAGAGCCTGACGCGGGGCTCGAACTCACGAACCGCGAGATCGTGACCTGGCTGAAGTCGGACGCTTAACCGACTGCGCCACCCAGGCGCCCCAGGCTTGTCATTTTAAACAGGCTGATGACAGGAAGGACCGTGTCATGACCTTTCACCCAGAGAGCAGTGTCACAACCCTCCCTCTGGGTCAGGATGAGGCTTCTCCGTGGTGCTGGAGCCTCCTACAAGATGGACACAGACAGGAAGGACCTAGGTCACTGGAGGCCAGGCTCGCCCTTCCATCAGTAGCGAGGGCCAACAAAAATAGTGAGCAGCTTTCTGTAGATGTGTAGCCACTAACAACAACCTGTAAATGGCCGGGCAGTCAGCATGGGCCTTGCTCTGTAAACAAAGGTCTGACCTGCTTAGTTCTTCCCAGAGGTCAGAAAAAGAGGCCTTGACTCCCACAGACATGAAACTGTGGTCTAATTGGATACTAATTACTCATAAGAGCTTTGTTTACCCAAACTTCCCATATCCCAAGTTTGGTAGTTGAAAGGAGGGCATGCCTGAAGAAGCAGAATCAGTGCTAGGAAAATGGCACCGATCTATCCAGTCCTGAAAGTCCTTTTCCAGAAATGATGTCGCTACTTGCGCAACAATAAACAATACTCGGTTGATAAACCCCACATTCAGGGGCTGGGAACAGCTTTCTTATGTTCCCAAGGGGCTGTCTATTTGGAATCGGGTAACATTGAAAGTAAGAGTCGTTGGCCATCTAAGGCCAGGTTGGATGAGACCAGAAGTTCCCATATTTTGGAATATCTCTTTGTGATGAGAGCATCCGTGAAGGACCCAGACTGTGGGGAGTTCCCAACGTTAGGAACCTACAAGACGAGGCCTGATACCACGAGTCTCCTCTTGGCCTCAGGTCCTGCCTGCCGCTGCGCATCCAGCCGCCCTCTTCGTCTTGAGGGGACGCTTGAGAGGGAGCGATGGGTGGGAGGAGACCCAAAATATCTCTGCAGATGAATCCAGCTACTCATTTCCTGATGACCTGCGTGTTCAGCAAATGGGGCACCTCAGTGGTTCTATGCTCTCACTGCTGCAGGTGCAGTGGAGAGAAAGACAAAATACACTGCAGCTTTTATGCAGCTCACATTATGGTGCATATGGTAAAGTCAAAGTTATTTAAATAAAGAGAAGATGTGAGGAAGACTTTGGAAAATCTGGGCTCTCATGCCAGCTTTGAAGCTGGCTGGTTGGGGCCTGGGTGAGGAGTCCCCTGACCACCCACAGACCTCAAGGTCTCGTCCAGATTTCCAGGAGCAGCCCTTCCAGCCCCATCTTTGAATGAGGGCCGTCTTCCCCTCCATCCCTCTGTCAGCGGATGCCCAGCCTGTAACGCGTTTGGTTAACGATGGAAGGGGGTCCCTCCCAGCTTCCCCACTCTGACCATCTTTGGCCTGAAGGACTGGAAACTTTCCTCCAAATGGAGAAAAGTCCCGGTGGCATGTACATTCATTATCCACACAAGGTGACTGTTCCTTTTGGGAAATGTGTGCCTTTTAACAAGTCAGGGCCGTTTTTAAGGCAGCCTGTCCTGGCATGACGGGTCGCCGCAAGAGGCACAGAGGGACACAGGGCTCTGGGTTTGTGTGGGGCACTGTGTGCCACTCAGGTGATACGGCAGCAGACAGGTCTCCTGGGTACCTGTGTCGACAGGGAGGCTCCCTGCGACAACCATCATTTCATCCCTTGGGGCCTCAGGGTGGAAACATCAAGGACAACGCTATAGAAACGGTCCAATATACCATGATTTCTTTAATTTCCAGAACATGATAAATATTGTAATGCTAATGTACAAGACTGGGATCCAGAACTCATAGACAACTTGTACAGATTGATAAGAGAATTCAAACAAACCAGTTTAACCGTGGGCAAACATCCGGGTAGCTGCATTACACTAGAGCAGGGGTCAGGAAATGAAAGTCCCAGAGGCCAGATCTGACCCCTCAGCCTCTTTCTAAATAAAGTTTTATTGGGGCGCCTGGGTGGCGCAGTCGGTTAAGCGTCCGACTTCAGCCAGGTCACGATCTCGCGGTCCGTGAGTTCGAGCCCCGCGTCGGGCTCTGGGCTGATGGCTCAGAGCCTGGAGCCTGTTTCTGATTCTGTGTCTCCCTCTCTCTCTGCCCCTCCCCCATTCATGCTCTGTCTCTCTCTGTCCCAAAAATAAATAAAAAACGTTGAAAAAAAAATAAATAAAGTTTTATTGGTACACTGCCTGCTCGTTCATTCATATATTGCCTACAGCTGCTTTTCCCTACAACAGAGGGACTGGGTGGTTGGAGCGGAGACCAAACGACCTGCAAACCCAAGATATTTACTATCAGCCCCCTACAGGATAATATGCAGACCCCTGTAACAGAGAAAACCCAAGAGGCCAATAAGCATAGGGAAAGGTGCCCAACATTATCAGCCAACAGGAAAATGCAAATGCGGCCCACAGTGAGATACCCTTGCACACTCACCAGAATGGCTAAAATGAAAAAGACCGCCACCAAGTGTGACAATGACGGGGAACAACGGCAGGTCCCGAACATCGACGGTTGAAGTGTAAAGTGGCACAACTTTGGAAAACAGCGTGACCGTGTCTCGTACAGCTGAACATACCGATGTCCACGGCCAGCATCCCTGGGTGTGTACTCGGGGAAGTGAGGGCCATGGCCGCCGGGGGACATGCATCCAGTGGTCATAGCACCATTGTTTATGACAGCCCCAAACATAAAAGCAACTGAGAGGTCACCAACTGCAGAGGAAATCAACCTCATTGTGGTATAGCATGCCACGGGACAGTATACAGCAATAATAATAATTTTTAAAAAGCCAAACTATTGCCATACACAAGGACATGTCATAGACACAATGTTGAGCATGAGAAAGCAGGTCCTGGAAGGCATAGTGGATGATTCCACCTCTAACTTTTAAATTAAGTAACACGTAGTGCCAGAGGTCAGAGCTGCAGTTTCCTCTAGGGTTGGGGGGGGGGGATTAGTTATTGAGGAGGGGCCTGCTGGGCCTGGCAGACTTGGCATCTTTCTCTGGAAGAAGCTTCCATGACTGCAGAGCTATGTAAAAGGTCACTGGATAATAGTTAAGTGACCCGAGATTTGAGCACCCACGGTAGAAGTGGTATCTATCGATAAAAACTAGAAATACTAAAGGAAAAAATACGGGGAATCCATCTGGCCTTGAACCTTACGCCAGCAGGGGATACTGCAGAGTGAAGTTTTTTTAATTTTTTTAATTTTTATTTTTTTAATTCCAGTTAGTTAACATGGAGTGCTGTTAGTTTCAGGTGTACAATATAGCGATTCAACACTTCCATACATCACCCTGTGTTCATCACAAGTGCCCTCCTTAATCCCCATCACCTATTTCCCCCATCCCCCCACCACCTCCCCTCTGGTGACCATCAATTTGTTCTCTGTAGTTAAGAGTCTGGTTTTTGTTTGTTTGGTTTTTTTTTTTTTTTTGGTCTCTTATTTTTCTTTGTTTTTGTTTTTTAAATTCTACATAGGAGTGAAATCATGATACTTGTCTTTTTCTGACTTATTTCATGTAGCATTATACTCTCTAGCTCCATCCATGTAGTTGTACATGGCAAGATTTCATTCTTTTTTATGGCTGAGTGATATTCCATTTATATCTTCTTGATCCATTCATCGACCAATGGTTACTTGGGTTGCTTCCATAATCTGGCTATTGTAAATAATGCTGCAATTAACACAGAGGTGCATGTATCTTTTCAAGTTAATGTTTTCATGTTCTTTGGATAAATACCCAGTAGTGAAATTACTGGATCATATGGTAGTTCTATTGTTAATTTTTTGAGGAACCTCCATATTGTTTTCCAGAGTGGCTGTACCAGTTTGTATTCCCACCAACAGTGCACAAGCGTTTTTTCTCCACATCCTCAACAATACTTGTTGTTTCTTGTGGTTTTGATTTTAGCCATTCTAACAGGTGTGAGTTTTGATTGTAGTTTTGATTTGCATTTTCCTGATGATGACTGATATTGAGCATCTTTTCATGTGTTTCTCGGCCTTCTGGATGTCATCTTTGGAGAAAGGTCTATTCATGTCTTCTGCTCATTTTTAATTTGATTATTTGTTTTTTGGGTATTGAGTTGTATCTGTTCTTTATATATTTTGCAAAATAACCCTTTATCAGCTATGTCATTTACCAATGTCTTCTCCCATTTGGTAGGTTGTCTCTTAGTTTTGTTGGTTGTTTCCTTTGCTGTGCAGAAGCTTTTGATTGATGTAGTCCCAAGAGTTTATATTTGCTTTTGTTTCCCTTGCCTCAGGAGACATATCTAGAAAAATGTTGCTGTGATCTCCACTAGGAATTTTATGGTTTCAGGTCTCACATTTTGGTCTTTAATACATTTTGAGTTTAGTTTGTGTATGGTGTAAGAAAGTGGTACAGTTTCATTCTTTTGCATATTGCTGTCCAGTTTTTCTCCATACTATTTGTTGAAGATACCAGCTTTTCCCCATTGGATATTCTTTCCTGCTTTGTCGCAAATTAATCGACCGTATAAATGTGTGTTTCTTTCCGGGCTCCCTGTTCTGTTCCATCGATCTTTGTGTCTATTTTTGTACCAGTACCATGTTATTTTGATTACTACACTTTCCAGTTTATCTTGAAATCTGGGATTGTGATACCTCCAGTTTTGTTTTTCTTCTTCAGGATCGCTTTGGCTAGTTGGATTTTTTTTGGTGGTTCCATACACATTTTTAGGATTCCTTCTTCTAGTTCTGTGAAAAATGCTGTTGGTATTTTGATAGGGGTTGCCCTAAATCTGTAGATCGCTTTGGGTAATATGGACGTTTTCATATTTTTTCTCCCAATCCATGAGCGTGGAGTATCTTTCCATTTGCTGGTATCATCTTCAATTTCTTTCCGCAATATTTTATTGTTTTCAGAGTACAGGTTTTTCACCTCCTTGGTTGAGTGTATTCTGAGGTATTTCATTCTTTTTTGGATTCAACTGTAAATGGGACTCTTTCTTAATTTATCTTTTGCAGAGTTAAGTTTTAACTAGAATTCAAACTATCATACCTTTTAGGTTTTGCCATCAGAAAAAGTAAAATTTCAGAATGTAGCTGTGCATCGGTGCTAAAGTCCTCCATCGTAACCTGTTCTCTTCCCTCCCCATGCCCTCCCCATACTCTCTCCATACCCTCCCCTCCCCATTCCCTCCCCTCCCCATTCCCTCCCTGTCCCCTTTCTCCAAAGTTGAGAGGACTAACGGGGGGGGGGGGTCCCCTGACCCTTCAGCCTGATCTCTGAAGGGGACACGTTTTAAAGCACCTTCTGAGGGCACCAGGGGCCCGGGCTGACGCTGCCCCATGGGCCAGTAACAATCAAGAGCTTTCTTCTTCACTCAAAGGGGAATGTGGCTGCGGTAACAGAACACAGCAGACCACAGAACTGCAGGACTGGATCCTCCCCCTGTTCTCCAGGCCGCAGGGGTGGGGTGAGGGTCCACCCGGGCTGGTCCCTTCTGGGGGCCCCAAGGGAGATCCGTTTGGTGCCTCTGTCCCGCTTCTGGGCTGCTGCTAAGCTGGGCGTTCCTGCAGTCCCTGCCGGGGGCTCGCCTGCCTTCCCCGCTGCGGGTCTGGGTCTCCTTCCTGTGCCTGCAAGGACACCGGTCACGTCGGATGGGGGGGGGGGGGTCCTGCTCTGGCCCCTGTGACCTCATCTCAACTAACTACATCTGCAAAGACCCTATTTCCCTATTTCCAAATAAGCTCACGTTCTGAGGTTCCGGGGGGACACTGATCAAGCCAGCACGGGCACCAAGCACCAACAGGGTATGTCTGTCACCTCGCTCTGCATGTGGCAGCAAGACCCGCCCGTGACCGCATGCTGGAGAACAGGACACCCGTCTGGAAGGTGGGGAGGCCAAGGCTGGAGAGCAGGTTGCCACGGTGATTGTGTCTGGGGTCCATCATGGCCCCCTAGCTCCCGCCGGGTCCTGTCCTACCCCCCTGGGTCTGTCGGTGCACCCTCCACACCGGGCTTGTGGGTGGCCGGCGGCCTTTCCTCCTCACCCGCGAGTCTGGGGTCCATGACGGAGCCTCGGAGCGGCCTCATGGCTCCGGGAGGAGGTAGGAGAGGCCCGTCCTTCTTGGGGGGGGGGGGGTGCTGCCCGAGAGTCCCGGGCGAGGCAGCCCAGGACTTGTCACCCTGGCAACGGACGGAGGCCCCTTCAAAGCCTAACCCAGGGCAGTGATTCACACAGCTGCCCGGGGGTTGGCCTTTGGTGCAAAGACAAGAGTTCTGGGGGGTTTATGTCAGCCGGCGGCAGAGCCTTCGGGGGTCAGTACCCCCCCCCCCCATCACGTCAGGAGGGTTCCGTGGGCTTTGGCTTTGAGAACCACACCCGGGGATCTCCCGGGCGTCCCCGGCAGGGGTGAGGCGGGAGCAGTCTGGGCCGCGTCCGGCAGCCGGGACACTCTCGCCCGTCTCAGATGCACAACTACTCGTCCCCGTGAGCTTTGTCTCCCTCGGAAAGTCAGCCCATAGAGCCCGGCATCAGCTCTGCGGGGAGATCTGTCTCCGGCCTCGTCTTTATAAATCTTAACAGACGGGAGACGAGCGGCCTTTCCGTCTCACCCTTTCGGACCCACACGGGCGCCAGGGCGCCACGGCTCCGCTGTATTCGGCTCCTCGCCTTCCGGCCTGGGTAGCATTTCCGGGGGTCGGAGGACCGGGGCGCCAATCCGGACCTTCTTCCCTTTTCCCTCCAGGCTCCTTGGAGGCGCCCAGCGGAGGACTCCTGGGCATGCGCGGTCGTATCCTCCCCTTCGGCCGCTCAGGGCGGGCGTGGCCTCGGGTCCGGGTTTCCGAGGCCCCGGAGGAGCCGTCAGTCCGAAAGGCGGGGAGAGGCATTGCTGGGGACAGAATGGCCCGGGTCCTGCCCCTGAGGCCTCCCCCTTCCCCAGAGGCTGACCCAGGAGGGGTGGGGGGTGCCCCCCTGCGCACACAGGAGCTGGGAGCCCCCAGGCCCAGGCGCTGCTCCCAGGAGGAGCCCGCCGTGGGCGGGATGGGTCAGCGGCCAAGGCCGAGCCCTCAACTTGCCGTCCCTGCCGTGGCCCCTGAAGATGTTCGGACGCAGAGGAAAACAACGCCCCCCAGGACCCCCCAGGGAGGGGGCAACTGTAATGGACAGTGGGGGGCCCAGAGGGAAGACGTCCTGCAATCTCAGCAACGGGGAAGCTTGTGACCGTCCTCGAACTTGTCAGGTGTGAGCCCGGGTGTGGCCACCTGAACTGCGAGCCGCCTCACCTTGTCTGTTCTGCTGGACTCTGACTCTGGACAGAGCAATTCTACTTAAGACTGGCATTTGCCATCAGAATTATTACAAACAATAGGATTCTTTCACATGCAAGTGGCAGAAACTCATCTCAAAGTGCTTAAGCCTCAGAGGGGACTCAGCTTAGGTCCTTTGTGAGACTAAGACGGAGGCTTCAGGAACAGCTGGATCAAGGGTGCAGATACCAGGATTTTGTTTCTTGCTGTCTTTCAGCTTTACTGCTTCCTCTACAGGGGAAGATACCTTAGCTCTCACAGCATCTCCAAAAGGGACGCAATGGCTGTTGGCACCCCCAGATTATAGGATTCTTGGTGCTTGTGATTGATTTCAGCAGGAGAGAAGTCCCCTGTTTCTTAGTGTCTATATTTGTCTGTGGAAGGGGGCTGGGCCTGGGCCGGCTGGGGTCTCATGCCCACCGCTATACTGAGGGGTTGAAGGCCATTCCCATGTTGAGGAGGGCAGTTCCCAGAAGGCAAGAGAAGGGGGCCAGAGATGCTGAGTGAACCAACTGGGTTCACTGCTGGGTGTTTGGAGACCAGCCTCCCACAGGGGACGAGTTACAGGGGCACCTGCTGAGAGGTCGGAGACAGGGACCAGCGGAGACAGAGGAGGAATATTGAAAGAAAGAAAAAAAAAGAGCCTCTAAAAACCCCACACACCAACAACCTCAGAACTCTGACTCTGAAACTTGGAAATGTTACCTAAATTCTGACAAGAAAGGGCTTGTACATCTCTTTGTGTTCAGAATCGGCTGCTGGAGAACACAGAGCTTTCTCGAGGCTGTGCCCTACAGATTCATTTCGGATTTGACATTTAGAAGAATGTTCCACCCACGGCTTTTCTTTGCGAGACGAGAGTATCTGTGAACTTAATATTCAGGTGGATAAATAGATTGCTTGGAGAAAATGATCCCCTCTGAAATGCTGTCCCCTGGCACTTTTCTTTTTGTCTTGTTTTGTTTTGTTTTCTTTAGGAGAACTGTGAGGGAAAGAAAGCAAAATGCAGAAATCCTCTCTGATATCCTCACTGCCCACGATGTTCCCAGCTCAGATGAGGCGTGAGTTCTCTCCGTCCCCACCCTGCTGCCTCTGGGTGGCTGTTCACCCGGAGCCCAGAGAAGTGAGTCCTCACGGTGCATGGGTGAAGTTGGGGGGGGAAAGCTGTGGTTTTGTTTTCGCCGGCTTTCAACTGAATTGTAGCATTTCCTTTGATTCTTGAGTGGAAGCAAGAACTCAGAGCAGCATTAGCAGGACTGGGGATTTTAGCACCAGTGGGATCACAGGTGTTTCATACCACGTGATTACTCTTGTGGAATCTGGAAGGAATGGTTCCTGATCATCTCTGCCCTGAAATTGCAATCATTATTAGACCTGCCACTGGATCTTACTACGAATGCACGAGAAAAGAGCACACACGTTGCTTTTCCACGCTTACAATTCTACGCCCATTTTGATATTTGTGGGGCTTTTTTTTTTTTTTTTTTTGTCATCCTTCCAAATTTTGTTTTACGCATTTCAGCATACGATTCTGGGAAGGGGTCCGTAAGCCTCGCTGGCCTGCTTGAAGGGAGCCACGGTGTCGCCGGCCACCAGCTCTGTGCTGTGAGTCTGACATGTGTTATTAGGGGAGCCCTCACACGCACGCTGTGAGGTGGGTATTAACAATACCCCCCCCCCCCCCCACTTAACAGATGGAAAGACCGAGTCTCGAAGGATGGATACCTTCCCCAAGGAATGTATCGGAGCCACCAGCGGCAGAGTTGGAATTCGACTCCAGAACACCTGGCCCCCTCCTCCTGACCACCCCACCCGCTACCCGCCTTCAGACACCCGGGAGGCCCCTCTCCTCCCAGAAGCTGCTCTCCCTGTATCACCGGTGAGCGGGGTTTGCCTGAAGTAATTGATTGAACGTTACCCAGAAGCGGAAGCCAACCAAAGAGAGACGGGTAAGTGTTCGGTTCACCATATTTAAAACTTTTCGTTTTAGAGAGAGAGAGCGTGCGTGCGTGAGCCAGGGAGAGGGCCAGAGGGAGAGAGAGAGAGAGAGAGAGAGAATCTCAGGCAAGGCTCCACGCCCCTCATGGAGCCCGACGCGGGGCTGGATCTCACGACCCTGGGATCACGACCCGAACCGAAATCAAGAGTTTGATGTTCAACAGACGGAGCCTCTCAGGTGCCCCCAGCTCACCTGATTTTTCAGAGGCAAACACAGAGCGCTACCCTCCTCGTTACTTAGCAAGCACGTTGCAAGTGCTCCCGGGTCAGGGAGAATGTTCGCGTGCGTCCAAGTGCACAGCGCCTGCCTCACGCTTCATCTGTGCAGGACTGGGTGAGACACTGGGCAGACACGCTGGGGCCGGAAGAGGAGGCGAGGAAGGAAAGGCGGGAGCAGGCTGGGAAAGGAGAGGGCAGAGACGGAAGCAGGAGGCAAATAGACAGACTGTTGTTCACAGGCAAGTCAGAGAAGGAAAGGGGCCCAGACCCGCTCTTCCAGAGACATGGGTTCAAATCCTGCTCCGGCCTCACCAGCTCTGTGAACCGTGTTCTTAGACGGAGACCTCGCCCCTGCCTCAGAGATGAGTGCAGGGTTGTCAACTCTGTGTGTAGACACGGAGCGGGGCCTGGCCCTCCGGCGCCCGGTCCGTGGGGACACAGGTGATGAGGGCCTGATGTCACCTGGCATCCTGAGCCATTGCAGGCTTGGGCTTCGGGGACAGAACTTTGGTCAGCGGCTTATCTCAGTCCCGTGTGTTGCCCACCGAAAACTGCTCTCCGTTCTCCACCTGCTCTTTGCTCAGAAACCATCCCAGTCTGGCGGACCAGGCGCCCGCAACGGCTGCCACCAGCCAGGCACTGCGGCACCGGGGCCGGCACGATGGTCCCGAGAGCGCAGGACCACCCGGCCGTGAGCCAGCACCTTTGCCCCTTAGCACCCGGAGGGGTGATGTGTTGTTCCAGCTCATTCCGCGGACACGCTCAGCATCCTCAGAGCGACCCCCAAATCGCGGAGGGAGAGTTTCTGCGCCGGTCTTCTGACCCTGGGCTTGAACAACAACTTGGTTTCTCATTTCACAGCCGCACTGTCCTTTCCAGAAAACCCAGCCCTGTCCGTC
Source organism: Puma concolor (assembly GCF_028749965.1). Taxonomy (NCBI): domain Eukaryota; kingdom Metazoa; phylum Chordata; class Mammalia; order Carnivora; family Felidae; genus Puma; species Puma concolor. The sequence goes on along the minus strand of NC_141675.1, from coordinate 153,707,985 downwards.
CCTGGCTCTCACTTCCCGGCACCCTCAGTTGCGCAGCTTAGAAACGGTAAGCAGAATGTTCCTCTTCCAAACATACTTTGGCGAAATATGCATGGCTCTGAAAACAAGGCCTGGCCACCTCCCGGGTGGAGCCCTGGGGAACTTGTCTCCTTGGTCTCCTATTCTTGATAACCTGACCCGGCCGCCTGCCCAGGTACAGATTCCCTGCCCTGGGCGTGTGGCCGGTTCTCTGAGCTCCATGCCTGCTGGGGACGAGGGGCGAAGAGCATGCTGGCACCACGAGCTCAGGAGGGAAGGCACACGGTCCCCCAGGCCAGTGGCCACGGCAGGATGTCTTTCCCGGGTGACTCACCCAGACTCACATGGGTCCCACGTCCCTGGGCGCCAGCTGGGCCCAGATGGCCAAGAGGGGAGGCAGGGTCTTTCCACAGCTTTGCTCAGGATTGATGCTCAAGCCCCAGCTGAGGGACAGGGCGTCCTCGTCAGAAGGCTTGGCAGAGGCTCTCTTTACGAAGGGACTTACCCACGATTGCGGAATGGATGTGGCCTGACATTAAGATGTTTTATGACTCTGATTAAGCAGGAGGGGGGAGCTGGAGAGAGGTGGTGATTAATCCTCCCACGGAGGAGCTGGCCCCCATCATCCCCACTAGACAGAGAGGCTGGACAGCAGGGGATGATTGCCGCTCCCCAAAGAGAAGAAGCCCAGTTTCCACCCGGGGTGTGGGGGGTGAGCCTCGGGCCTGCTGGGCGGGCGCTTTGCGTGTGTTCCCGGGTGGCCCGTGTATGGGCCCTCAGAGGGTCAGACACCTTGTGTAAGACAGAGGACGCCTGTGCCCTGGGACAGCGGTCCCTGAGGGGTCCTGGATGCCCCCTTTGAGACAGGTGTGAGGAGGAATCCCAGGAGGACAGAGCCCATGACGTTCCTCAGGGTCTCTGGTGTGGGCCCCACGGGAAGGCTCTTTGACAGCCAGGCCCCGAGCAAGTCCCTGTTTCTTGCAGGAAGAGTGTTTCCTTCCTGGCCTGGTTCCCCTCTCTGCTTGGCCCAGAAGGCTCAGGACTAAATTTGGGAGTCTGTGTTGTGAGTTCTTGAATTCCCATAACGTACACAGGGCATTCTGGCCCCTCCTCGCCCATCTTTCCATCTTAGCTCCGTGCTCTGATCGCTCAGGCATTCGTGTTTCTGGTGTTCGTCGTAGGGCACACACCTCTGGGTACGTCTCCCATCCTCGTGGAATGAGGTCAAGGGTAATAATGGGCTTGTCTGTCTGTCTGTCCTTCCTGGCTGGGGATGTCTCTGGTGTGTCCCTGCACGGGACTGTCCATATCCTCAGAGGAAACCCTCTCACCGATCCCTCCAGAAGGAGAAAAAGAGGGGTCAGGCACTGGACATGAAGTTGTAGAGACAACCCACGTGCCCACAGGGGCTGGTAAATGGGGTCTTTGTACACAAGACTCTCTTCGGTCTCTCAAAGGAATGAACTAGAGTTGCGACTCTCAACGTGAACAATTCTCCAGAACGGACGACTGAGCCAAAGATCAAGTTCCAGAAGAATATATATGAGATGATATTATTCAAAACCCTTTTTAAAAATTTGAAGTGCTTTTCAGCAGTGTTTGTTGGCTTATTTGTTTTTTGTTTTTTCTTTTTTTTTTTTGTTCGATGGCACTCTGGTCACTGAAATGAGGATGTCTGGCTTCTCAGAGGTCAGGACCTGCCTTGAAGGACCCCAGTCCTTCCTACTTTTTCCAATGGTTCACCTTCATCTGTGGGAATTGAGCACTGGGTCCAGGGGCACAGACTGTGGTCTTTGCCAACACACCAAGTAAAGCCATGTGGGGACACAGGAAAGCCCCCTTTCGGGGTTCCATCAGGAGAGAGCCCTCATCCATGAACAGGGATGGGGCTTCGTCCGGGACCACTCAAGGGAGACTGGGAACTGTGGCCAGGCTCACCTTGGGCACAGAGTCTGAGAGGGGGCCCACTTCATGCTTGTCGCGAGGGCGATTCTCAGAAAACAAAACCAGAAAGGACCAAGGGTCGGTGAGGATGTGGAGAAATCGGAACACTTGTGCTTTGCTCGTGGGCGTGTAGATGCAGCCACCGTGGCAAACCGTAGGAAGCTTCCTCGAAGAATTAAAGATAGAATGACTGTAGGGTCCAGCAAGTCTGCGTATACACTCCAAGGAACTAAAGGCAGATGCTCAAAACAGATATTTGCACACCGATGTTCATGGCTGCATTATTCGCAACATCCAGAAGGTGGAAACAACCAGAATGCCCACTGATGGGCATGCGGATAAACTAAATGTGGTCTAACCATACGATGGGATACTATTCAGGCTGAAAAAAAAAAGAACGTGATTCTGACACGCTACAGCAGGGACGAACCTTGGAAACATCGTGCTCAGCAAAACAGGCCAGTCCCAAAGGACAGACGCTGTCTGATTCTGCTCAGTGAGGTGTCTGGAGTAGTCAGGTTGTTAGACACAGAGAGGAGGCCAGAGGTCGCGGGGGGCTGGGTTGCAGTTTGCGAAGACGGAAACTTCTGGCGATGGATGGCGGGGATGGTTGCACCACAATGGGAATGTGCTTAACGCCGCTGAATTTTACACTTAAAAAGTAGGTAAAATGGAAAATCATATATGTATGTTTTGTAATCATAACAAATTTAAGCGATGCCAAAAAATCTCAGTAATCAAGGCAAATATATGCATTAAGAAGCGGGCGAAGGCATGGCTTTCCTTCCGTGATTTTGCTTCGTCTGTTTTTTTTCATTTCGTTGTTCCATGTGTGATGGCCAGAGGATTCTTTCGGCTCTGTCATCTGGCCTGATAAACTCTGATGATTAAAGTTTCCCTGACACAGCTGTATTCCCTGGTTCATGGGAAACCGAACCAGAGAGGCACTTGGGCACAGTTTGGGGCGGTGGGGGTCTTCTTCCTCCAGGGAAGGGCCAGGGTCACCACCTGCCTCTTGGTCAGGGTCAGCTCCTTCAGGCTGGGACCTTGTCTGTCCTGTTCAGAGCAGTACCCGAATCTGCCTGGTGCCTGGCACATAGAAGGTGCTTAATAAATCAGGGCTGAGTGAGCCAGGCAATGAAGGAATGAAAAATAAAAGTCTAACTAACATGTAACCCTTTATAAAGTACACACAACCTTTCTCGCAGATGTCCTTGAAACTTACACTCGGGGTAATTGTTGGATGAAAAGTTGGTGGTTGAAATGGGAAAGCATATAGGGTTGTGATGCTTTAAAAACCATACCTTAAGGGGCACTTGGGTGGGTTAAGCGTCTGACTCTTGATTTCAGCTCAGATCATGATCTCACAGTTCATGAGTTCCGGCCCCAGGTTGGGCTCTTCACCGACAGTGTGGTGCCTGCTTGGGATTCTTTCTCCTTTTCTCTCTGCCTCTCCACCGCTCTCTCTCTCTCTCTCTCTCTCTCTCTCTCTCAAAATAGTTTAAAAATCCTATATCTTAAGTATTTATATTTGTAAATCTTCAGTGGAGGTGGACACAGTCAAATACATTTTCTTGAACCACAAAAGAGGTGAACATATAATTTGTCACCAAGTACTTAGACATAAGATGTATTTGCATTTGATGTGTCCCTTAAATGCACAGACCATTGAGCTGTCAGACGTCTGCTCATGGGATAGATGAGCTCATGTGCACGGTCTGAAGGGGTCTACTTATCTTCTTCCTTGCAAAGCTGTTTCTGTGCCTGGTCGGAGTGGTGCCCCCATGGCTGGCTTCCCCGAGAGGCACCTCAAGTTCATTGTGCTCCTCTGATCTGGCCCCTGTAGGATAGGAGCCCTGGACAAGGTAAGGGGAACAGTGTGTGTGTGCACAGAGTATGCATCCGTTCTGCCTCCTCCTCCTGCCCTCCCAGCTTTGAGCTTCTGGGCTGCGGAAAGCTAACTACATGACTTGCCTGGCTCACCCAGTCGAGGCTGTTTGGTGCCCTGTGTTTTCGCCTGTGCCCTGTCTTCTGCCAGAAATGCCCCTCCCCCTTCACTTTTCCCCTCTCCTACCCCACACTCACCTAAAGGTCCTTGGCCCTCCATGTCTGGTCCCGGTATCAAGAGCACATGGGGGGAGCACAGGGTCTCAGCTCCCCCCATCACCTGATGAGTCAGAACCTTCTGTGACAAGGTCTTCAAGTGATTCAGATGCCCCTTGAAGCGCGGAAGCACCATCAGTGACTCCTGCTCATCCATCAGTGTTCGGCTCAGAGGCCACCTCCTCCAAAGAGCCCTCCCGGCCTGCTCCCCGCCCCCAGCCTGCAGCACAGGCAGTTGGAGAGCCGGGGTGGCCCGGCAACGGGCGTGCAGGCCACCTTCTCCAGCACTTTGCGTCCCCGAGCCGCTGTCTTCTGTGCCCGTGACCCTGCGGAAGGACGCTTATCGTCTGTCGTCGTTCTGCCGGGGTCGGCGCTCGGGAGTCTGAGCACCCACTTGGGAATCCTCCCCCTGCACTCAGGCCTCTCCTGTAGCCGTGCTTGGGGTCCCTGTTGTGGGAGCCCCTGGGAGGGGAGACCACCTGCTCGCGAGGGCTTCAGGTGTGGTAGGAGCGTGGTGGGAGCCCAGACCGATGCGCCTGCTGCGGACTCCCCTCCTCGGAAAGCTGGCTTCCTGCTGGAACGGTCCGCGCCCTCCTGAGTGTTCAGGGCTCCCCGTAGAGATTCTTCTAAGGGCTCCCCGGGGACGTGCGGACAGCCCTCGGGGTTCTCAGGAAAGATCTGAGGCCTTCTTCCTGGCTCTCCTCTGAGCAGCCCCCCCAGCTGCCCAGACACAGCCCCAGTCTGTCCTCACCCATCACCATGATGAGCACCCAGTGCTCCATGTGGACCCCGTGAGCCCCCTCCCCCTCCCCCATGTCCCCTGTCCTCACAGCCTGGGAGATCTGTGTAGGACACACATCACACACGTCCCCAGCGGCCACCCTCTCCCTCCAGGCCTACCCCTGCCCCTGGCATCCCCCCCTGCACCACAGAGACGTCTGTGCAGTTGCCCTGCCCCCCCCATCCCCTTCCCTGTCACCTTTGCCCCAGTTCCCCTGCCCCAGAAGCACAGCCCTCAGGCCTTTATACTCTTGTTCTCTCTGCCTGGAACGTTCTGCCCCCTCCCCTCCCAGGCTACCTCCTGTTAGCTTTACTCTCAGCCTGAATGTCACCTCCGGGTGTGATCTCTGACCCTGGTTAGCCATCACCCTATTGGAACCGTCTACAGAGCAGAGATTACCATCCTTTGTCCCTTTGGTCTTTGTCACCTGGCCTTGCCCCTCCTACAACGTAAGCTCCGGGGTCCACGGGGTCCACGGGCTCACTGGGGTGTCCTTCCCATCACTGCCTCCCATGCACTGGAACACACATCATAGAAGCTGCACAGACATTTACTAAATAAACAGATGTGAATGAAGGAAGTAACACACACACACACTTTGCATCAAATAGAGTCAAGGGTGCTGGTCCTTCTCTGAATTGCGTCTGGACCCTGTCTGCCTGCTCTGTGTCCGAGGCTGACCCCTCTGCCTGCATTCCCAGCCCCCCGGGGGGCCGTCCCTCTCCAGCAGTCCAAGGGGGACCGGAGGACAGAGGGGGCATTTCCCTGTTCCCTCGACAGCCCCCACTGGGCTCAGCTGAGGCCACATCCCTCTGGACCGAGGTGGGACCAGGTTCCCCTGGTGCTGGTGGCTGGGAGCCCGCCTCCTAGGTCCTGCCCTCATCCGTGCTGGAGCTGGGGACTGTCTCCTCGCCTCGTCGTCCTCTGCACCCTGGGGGAGAAGTGCTCCTGGCTGGGACCCTGGCTGATACACAGGGCACCTGCTTTCTGGGGATGAGATCGAGGGGTCTTTCCTCTGTTTACACATCGCACACACACGTTTTTGCTTTTCAGTTATTTATTTATCTAAAAACAATTTTTAAAATTTTCAATTCTATTTTTACATTTTCAGGTACTCAAGAAAGAACTACAAGAGCCTAGATTCTACACATGTGCACGTGTGTGTGCACGTGTGTGTGCGTGTGTGTGTGTGTGCGTGTGTGTGTGCGTGCACGGGTGCATGGGAGTGTGTGTTTGCCATCGAGAGAAAACTTTTGACTGCATAAAATTTATAAGTGTTCAACAACAGCATCTTAAAACCACAAAGATTAAGAAAAAAATGACAGAACAAGAAAGAAATGGTTGCAAATTCTTAAGTTTTCCCATCTATAAATTTAGGACTAAACTAATCCTATGAATTTAGGACGAAAATATAAATGTAGGGCTAAACGTGGGACTACGCTAATAACAACTTTGTGCAAGTTTGAGTGGGGTGTGGTTTACGTTTTTTTCTCATTGTTTTTAAAACCAACCGAATGTTATTCATGTAAATATTAGGTGACTTCTGCAGATTTGTGACCCTAGTCCTAGGGCGCAGAAGTGGTCTTGTTTTGGACATTTTTATGTCCGACCTTATTCTATGTCAACCTTAGAGAATGTTTGAAGGACGAGTGGTGTCAGTTTAAATCAAAACGCAATACTTCCATGTTTCTAAAGCGTCTGAGGGGGAAATCATGTATTCGTGAGAACATTCACGCAGCTATATCAATATGATGCCGCAGTAAAGCTATGCTGCTCCCCTAGGAAGACAAGTATAGCACGAGTGTAGTGACAGCAGCATAAGGAAAGCGAGGACGATCAGAAATTTGTCGCAGAAATGCGTGCAGGTGTGCGTGGGGGTGTGGGTGTTCAGGGCCCCACTGCCCCAAGCTGAGTCAATCCCACAGGCGACCCCGGATCCCTGAGCCCTCATAGTGGGGACCCTGGTGACCCAGGGGACCCCCCCGACCTTCCCGGCCTCTCTGGGCTGCGGGGGGAGCAGCGGGAGCGAAAGGGCCCCTCGGGAAAGGCTGGCAGCTGGACTCCCAGCGGGCCAGCAGCTGCCTGATGTGGTCGTTTTCTGCCCTTAGCGCCTCGAGCTTCCTCTTGGTGGACACAGCTGCCGCCCAGCTCTTCCGGGCTCTGTCCCAGTGGGCGAGGACCTCCTGGTGACAGTAGGGGGAGTTTCTCTCCAGCTCTTGGCCCACGTCCTGGGCCATCTTCTTGTAGAGGTTGCGAAGCTGGTACGTGCAGTTTATGTCTCTATACAGGTTGGCCAGTTTCCTCTTGATTTCCAAGCACCGCGCTTCCTCTCGAAACCATTTCTTGTGACACTGAAGGATGTGCTTGTCCTGTGCATCCTGCAGGCTCTGAAGTTGGAGCTTCAGCTGCTGAATCTCACTCTCAAGCTGGGAATTTTCACGCTGCAGGGCGGCTTCCTCGGTTTGGAGACTGTTTGCCTGTCCTGTTGGCTCTGCAGTCAGGTGCTGGTCTTCCCGCCGCTGTCTGGCTCTGTCTCGATGCCCCCCTTGGGGACCCCGAGGGGACACAGTGACGCCAGCATCACCAGCGACATCCTTCAGATCACCTGCTGCCCGCTGCAGGGGACGATGGCCATTCCCCGCTGCCCCCCTGTGCTCGACGTCCCTGCTCCCGGCGGCCCCGCCATCTCCAGGGAGGTCAGGCGAGGGGATGGCCCGCAGCAGGTGCTCAGCCCCAGGCCGTGACGGGCCTGCTTGATCTTTCGGGCCCTGCTCCCCGCGTGCCTTCATCCGCTCCAGCCTTTCTTCCCCCTCCCTTTCCTGACCTCTCTGCCTCCGTCTCGAAATTCCTTGGCTGAGCGTTTCCGGACTTTCTGGACAATGAGGGTTTTCGCCCCGATTATGCGTTATTTCCTTCCGACCTTGTTCTCGATCTTTCTCCGATGCCCTCAAGATGGCGTTTTCATCAGTGACTTGGGGAAGTGTAGGAGGCTGGCTCTCGTGTGCCTGTTTCACAAAGCCAACGGAGTCCCGCAGTGAGGCGCTGCTCAGGTGTGTGCCCGTCGCCGAGGAGCGCAGGATTTGTGAGGTGAGTGGGGGCGGCCCGAGGGCGTCATTGGCCCGTGAGGCTGGGCCAGGGCTCTCACGGCGTTCTCCGCAGGCCTCACCGCGGGCTGGACACCTCTCGCCCAGTGTCTTCGTGCTTCTGGGACTGTGTTGTCTCCTCACTGTCAGAACCAGCACCACAGCACATGCCAGCACAGCCCCGGGAAACTCGGGGTGTCTCAGGTTTCCAGAAATCCCCTCCCCGCACCGCACAGGTGCTTCAGGACCAGCTGAAACGCGCATCCCGTGGCCGACGGCGGGCCCTGAATGGCTGCGCGGGCCTCCACAGCTCGGCCTCCGACCACAGCACTGCCTCTGAGGGCCAGCGTCCTGTGGTTCCCAACTGACCACTCGGGAGAGTTCCGTCTCTAAGGTAAACAAGTGCTCGGCAACCGGGGCACGTGGTTGGGCTGGGGGGAGGGGAGGCCAACCAGTTTCTAGAAAACAGCTCTGCCTGACTTTGCTGACGTAGAACGTGGTCTCACTTACACAAGCACCGGGGGAGGCGGGAAGGGCGGATCCCAGCCAGGAGCTCGGCCCATCTGGCCCGACGGCAAACCTAGGCGGTCAAAGCAGAGCCAGGCAGGGTCCCTCTCTGTGCACTGGGGAAGTCGGGGCAGAGTGTCAGGTTCCCGGGCGAGGCCCACCGTCCTGACTCGAAGTTTCCCTCTGCTCCAGGGACTCCTGGTCCTGCCCGCAAAGGTCCCAGGGATCTCCCTCCTCGGAGGCTCCCTCCCTCCTTTCTGTGGTCACTGTGAGCGGGCAGGTCACTCTGGGTCTGTCCCCAAAGCTACTAAGGGACCAGGATTCCAATCCTAACAACTGGGGAGAAATCAGGAACTGGCAGGGTCTTACAATGTCGTGGGTTCTGTGCAGCCAGCCTGTCCTTGTCCAATCCTGGTGCTCCTGTGAGGGGGTAATGCTTCTACAGGGTGACGCAGTGGCCGTTTCCCTCGTGCGGCCCTCCATCCACAGCCATGTCTCCCGCGGTGCCCGGGGGAGGGCCCCCAGTCCAGCGAGTCACCTCGGAAGTGGGCCCCTGGAGGGGCCCAGTATCTCTGCGGCAGAGTCCGGCTCCGAGCCCCTCGTCCGTCCCCTGGGACCCTGATGGAAGAGGCCGTTCCCACTCTCCTTGTCTGAGAGGGGAAGAGAGAAGTCAGTAAGGCTGGTCAGGTGTCCCGAGGGGTTCCAGGCTTAGGCTGTGGGGGCCCTCTGGATGGACAGAACAAGTACTCTGAGCAGGTTTGGTGATGAGGGAGGAGGTGGCCCATGGTCTGAAGCGAGAGCTGTTTAAGTAGACTTTTTAAAAATTATTTATTTATTTTGAGAGAGAGAAAGAGCATTTGTGCATAATTGGGGAGGGGCAGAGAGAGGGAGAGAGAGAGAGAATCCCAAGCATGTTCTGTGTTGTCAGCACACGGCCTGACTAGGGGCCGGATCCCACAACCCATGAGATCTTGAACTGAGCCAGAATCAAGGGTCGGACTCTTAACCAGCTGAGCCACCCAGGTGCCCCTAGATTTTATTTTTTGTAGTTAATTTTACGTTTGAAGAAAAATGGAATGGAATGTATGGAGAGTTCGCATATACCCCCTTGCCTCCCTTGTTAAGAACCCCCTACTGTTGACAACTCGCATTAGTGTAGTATATCCATACTAGTGATGAAGCAGCATTGGTATATTATTATCATCTAAAGTCCATAACTTACATTAGGAATCACTCTCTGTGTTGTGCATTCTCCGGTGTTCGACAAATACACTCTGTCATAAGTGTACCGGTCCAGAGTCTACAGAATAGTTTTGCTGCCCTGAAAATCCCCCAGGGCTCTCCCTGTTCATTCCTCCCTCCCTCCCTCTCTCCCTCCCTCCCCCTGAGCCCCTGGTCATTTTCCTTGCTCTGTATTCAGCTTGTGTGACATTAATACAGTGATCCCAGCTTTTTAAAATTACTGTCACTGTGGTATACCTTTCTCTATCCCTGTACTCTTAATCTGTGTCTTTATAGTGAAAGTGAGTTTCTTGTAGATAACATAGAGTTGGGTCTTGTTTTGTGTGTGTGTGTGTGTGTGTGTGTGTGTGTGTGTGTTTATCCATTCAGTCTCTGTCTTTTAATTCATATATTTAGACCATTAACATTTAAAGTGATTATCAATATTTGTGGGTTGATACCTATCACATTTCTGATTGTTTTCCTTTGTCACCCTTGTTCTGTTTCTTTTTTTTTAAACTCCTTTTCTGCATTCTGTGGTTTTAGTTGAGCAATTTATAGGATTTTGTTTTATCTTCTCTCTTGGAATCAAACTTCTTTTAATAATTTATAGTAGTTGGGGCACCTGGGTGGCTCGGTTGGTTAAGGGTCCAACTCTTGATCTTGGCTTGGGTCATGACCTCACAGTTTGTAAGTTCAAGCCCCCCATCAGGCTCTGTGCTTATGGTGCAGAGCCTGCTTGGGATTCTGTCTCTCCTTCTCTTTGCCCCTCCCTTGCTTGTGCTCCCTCTCAAGATAAAAATAAATAAACTTTAAAAAATTAAAGTAATTTGTAATAGTTGCCCTTGAATTTGTAGTGTACCTCTACCACTGGCCCAAGTCCGTGTGCAAGGACTGGCATCCCCAGGTCTGCTTCTGCTGATTTTAACTTCTTTAGTGTTGGGAGATGTTATGGGTTGAACTACGTTCTTGCAGAATTCAAATATTGAAGTCCTCACTCCCAGGACCTCAGAATGGGACCTTACTTATAAATGGAGTCTTTACAGAGGTAATCAAGTTAAAGTCACGGGCCCTAATCCCGTGGGACTGTGTCCACATAGAAGAGGAAATGTGGGCAGAAACGTGTGGGGAGAGAAGGCAATATGGCGACACTGGGGAAGATGGCCAGTGACAAGACAGGGAGCAAGGCCCGGAGCAGATCCTCCCTCATAGTCCTCTGAAGGGAATCTTGCCCCCCAACACCTTGCTTGGGGACTTCTGTCCTCCAGAAGTGGGAGATGACGGATTTACCTTGTTTGAGCCTCCCAAGGTGGGTATTGTGTGACAGCCGCCCCAGGAAGCCGATAGAGAAGAGAAGAGACGTGGTGACCAACAGAAAGAGGGACAGAGACAGAGGCAAGCAGAGGGTGCTGTGTGCGCATGTGTAAGTGTGAGTGTGCATGTGTGTTTGTGCGAGGATGCATATAAGCATGAGTGTGTGTGTGTGCGCACACGTGTTCGGAGGATCGTCTTATTCCCGGCTGCAGGGTTGAGCTCAGAGACATTTCGGTGAACTTGTGGACCCCCAACACCTACCCCAGCGCCCAGTAAGGTTGATTCCTTGTCACCTCTTGTTGCAATGCCACCGCTGTCACGCACAGCTATTGGAGAAACGCCAGCCACAGGTGCAAGGGTAGCACTGGGACCCAGGCCTTGGTGCTAGATGGAACTCAGTTGCTCTTAACGTCATTACTCCTGGGCTCCTTCACTTAACTGGCTCCTGGAAAAGCATAGAGTATCTGGCTTTCTGTGATCTCTACGTTCCTAGTGGTTGACGTTTAAGAGCTGGTTGTGAATGAATGGTTGGGGGAGGGGTGAATATAAAAATGACTGAATAAAAGTTAACTAAACTGTTGGGGCTCCCCTTGGAGGGTCTTATGGGGTTAATACATTGTTTGGGGAAGCAGAAGCCTAGGCTCGTGTAAATTTGATCAAAAATACTAGTCTGATTGCTCAGGGTCTGAGAGCTCTGGCCAAGGTGCTGTGTCCGTGAGATGATGCACTCCATCCCCAGGGCGGAAAGGCTAAGAACACCTGTACCACTGATGACAATGCCTAGGATGGATGGGGCAGATGAGGGTGACAGTGTTGAGAGCCCGTCCAGCCCCTCGTCTGAGGCGGGGGTGGCTCTGGGCTCCAAGCCCTGGAGGCCTTGACCACCCCCAAGCCCACGGTCAGGACAGATCAGAGGCCACTGCTGAGCCCAAAGAAGCCCCTCCAGTTTGAACATAGGGCTTTAACCTCTCCAAGCCTCCGTTCCCACATCTGTAAAATGAACGTAACGAAACCGACCTCCCGGAATCCCAGGGAGATGATGCCAATGCTATTGTATTTCACAATTGTTAATTACACATTTGTGCTGTGATGAAAAATAACCTCTTTGTTAGCCAGTTTGATGGAGTTTACGAGCAAATGGCAAAGGTGTTTCTCATGGGCTTTACGTGGAGATGGGCCACAGCTGATGCACAACCTTCTTGCTCCAGACCTCATGTTCTTTGTACCGTTTGTTGCCCCCAGCATCCCCAGGACACGTCATTTGCCAGCCAATCTGGGCCATGGGCTCCCGTGAATCAGCATTTCCAGCCCCATGCCATGCAAACACACATGTGTGTTGAGCCCTGGCTGGAGAGTATGAAACCATAGATATGGAAACTGTTGGTGAGGGTCAGATTTGGCAATCCTGGGCTATCTTGCCACTGAACATGACTTGGGGAGGCAAGGAGGGGACAGTTACTCATAGCACATGGACAAAGGCGATGTCCATTCCAGTTGTGAAGGTGTCATCACCAGCTATGACAAAAATCATATTTCCCTGAATGTCAGATTTCAAGTAGAATCACATGTTCAAACCCTGCCCAGGCGTTTCAAAAGAATTACACAATAAGGGGTTTCCCCCTTCACTGCATTGAGCCTCACCCTTTTGTGCAGCTTTTTCAGAAAAGACAGATTAACATCTGGCCCCGATTATGGGATTCACGCATCTGCTCAAACTAAACTAGCCGTGACCAGCTGCTGCGTGTATGAGGACTGTGTGTCCTTTGGGTAGAAGGCTCGTGGATAATTTTAAAATTCAAGGGCTGTGCACTGTGTTCAAAACAGAACAGAAGGAGGAACTGGAAGCTTGGGGGAGCCCCTGGGTAGGATTTATAATGATTTAAACAAAACGCAGCGTGGTTATCATGGCAAGAAAACAGCATCTGGAAACGGAAGGCCTAAGTCTGAGTCCTGATTGAATTAAACGCCAGCTTTCTTGCCAAACTCTGCAGCCTGGGTTTCTTCTTATGAAAACGGAGACATGATGGTCAGGAGCTGTATTTTCTTCACAGACCCCTTTGCTCATGACTTAAATGGAGACCCTCAGGTCACTAACTTCCCACAATCTTAAACAAATGATGGATTCATCCACCCATGACCGCCCCGTGACTCCACTTTATGGAGGGGAAACTGAGGCACCGTGTAATGAAGTCACATGCCCAAGGTCATGCAGCAGTGCATGAACAGTTGGGTGAGAACCATAACCCAAGGGCAGGCCACAGCATGACAAACTCTACCGTCAACTTGATGTTTCCAAAGAGGTGATGAGAGAGGTTACTGCCCTCCCCACCCACCCTGTTCCGTCTCCACCTGCTCTGGCCCCCACATTCTGTACCTCACTACCTCACCCACCCAATGGAGCAGCCCCTTCAGGCTCTGAATCATTATCGCTTTGAGTGTCCACCATTTGCAGATCTGAGGACCTCTGAGGCCTCTGCATGGGGAACAACCAGGACATGGGGTGGGCTGAGTTGTTTGCCTTTCATGACTTCAGTTTTGACTATGTTAAAAATAAACTTTTAAAATGTGAAATACACTACATCCAAAAAAGATTTAGAGAAGAACTTGGGTGGCTTGGCCAGTTAAGTGTTCGACTCTTGGTCTCAGCTTGGGTCATGATCTCGTGGTTTGTGGGTTTGAGCCCCACACTGGGCTCTGCCCTGATGGCGTGGAGCCTGGTTGGGATTCTGTCTCTCCTCTCTGCTCCTCCCCTGCTTGTTCTCTCTCTCTCTCTCTCTCTCAAGCAAAAAAACTTAAAAAAAAGAGAGAGTTGGAGTGACATATGGAAAAGGACAAAGAGTGAAGGACGGTAGGAGAAGGACTTTGAGAATATCCATTTCACCTTATTTCCTTATCAGGTAGAACATTAGATAATCCTTTTTGTTTTACATAAAACTGCTCATCTTAACTGGCTATGAAAGGGTAAGATTGGAAGGATGGACCCTGGATCTGGAAGGAGAAAGGAAAATTCTCTTCACCTGATTCCTGGCCACCTTCTGGTCCCTGTTCCACTCCGTTTTGGGTGAGCTGCTCTGCTTTCCAGAACATTTCTCAAAGTGAGGTCCACAGATATCTGTGGGGCTCTGACACCCTTTCAGATACTTTGCAAAGGCAAAGGTGTGTGAAATTGCTGGGGCCTTAGCATTAACTGTCCCAGCCATCACTGCATTCTTCACCACCATGTACTGGTAGGGAAAAAAAAATACCAGTTCCATTTAAAAATGTCCTTGATAAAGGAGTAAAAAGTAATTTTATTAATGAGTGAATACACATTTTTAACTTCTGGGTAACAGTACACACGAAGAACTGCTGCATGCTAAGGTAGATTGGTTGTCCCGGGAAATGCATCATGCATTTGTATGAGTTGCAAGCTAAACTAACCACTTTATCCATGGATGCCATTTTTACCTGCAAGAACAACTGACAAGTTATGTTTATTCAGACTTGGGTATCTGACAGGTATTTCCTCACAAGCAAATGAAATGAGTCTGTCATTTCAAAGAAACTTAAGACTATTTGTTGCCAATGGTAAAAATTGAACTTTCAAGTGAAAATCTGAAGTTCTGAAAATTTACATTGCCACTGTGAGCTTGATAGATGCTCAGTACTTTCCTGGTGAAATTGGTGATGGTGGTAATTAATGTGATTGTTTGTTATTAGACATTGAAATGTGTCAACATTTTGAAGCAATATTTTCCAAATGACTAATGCGTGATGTTACAAAATCACCCCTGGGTAAATGATCCACTCAAAGTGCAAGACAGACCAATGGAATTTACTGTAATCACAGGGAAGTTTATTGGTATGGTTTCATATTCCAACTGCAGTGAACCTTTAAATAACTTTCATTTGCCAGGTTAGGTTTAGTATAAAATACACACAATTATCCCAAACATCTCCCAAATACTCCTCTGTTCCAATTATGTATCTGTGTGAGACCTGATTTCCTCCAAAATATATTGCAAGAGACAAAATGCAGAAGAAAATATAAGAACCCAGCTCTCTTTTCAACCAGACATCAGAGAAATTTGGAAACATGTAAAACAATGCTCCCTTTGTTTTTTTGGAAAAGTTATTTTTCATAACAATGTTACTTTAAAAAGGAATTGCATTGCAAAATTTGTTCTAATTATTAATATGGTGAACACCGATGCCAGTGGTGTTTTGGTAAATGTTTAACAACCAGCTCCCTGAGGGGCCTTGAAGGGAGCCCTGATTTATAGTGTCCGCTGATTTCCATGGTATAAATGCTCTCATCACGATCACTTTCAAGGTGCCAATATGTCATTGATGCAAAGTTGGGAAGGGACCTGCTCTCCCTCTAGCCTGTGGTGAGAGGGATCCAGCACATCACTGATTATAACCCACCTCTTTGTTGGCATCCTAACTTGTGTTTTTAGCTTATTGAGAGAGAGAGAGAGAGAGAGAGAGAGAGAGAGAGAGAGAGAATACCAAGTAGGCTCCATGCTGTTAGCACGCTGGGTTCGATCTCACAAACCCATGAGATCATGACCTGAGCCACAATCAAGAGTGAGATACTTAACAGACTGAGCCACCCAGGTGCCCTATCCTAATTCTGAAGTGTGTTTGAGAACAGGTGTCCCAGGATCATCACCCTGACCTCAGTCAGCTCAGCAATGTCAGGCACCCTGGAGAAAGTTTTTGAGACTGAAGTTCTTATGTTCCTCACATCAACATCCTACCATCCCCTGTGTTCCCTCTGCCGACCCCTTGGCAAAGACAAGACACCTGTGTCTTTCCATTCTAACCCCTTCTTAAAAGAATTTTTTTTTTTTTTTTGCTTTAAGCAAACACTTTCTCGGGATTCCGTCAGGAAGAGCTCACAGGTGGCTGAGATTTGGTCATGATTTACTAGGTGACCTGTGTGTAAAATCGGTTAAATGGACTTGTGACTCTCAACAGACGGAAAGCTGCTGAGAGGACAATGGATCAGAGCTCAATATCATACCACCTCCCCTCATCCCCTGTCGGGGTGGGAAGAATGAGGACCCTTACCAGGAGGCGTATATATAAACAAAATACTTTATTATTTGCAAGAGAAAAGGCCAGATTACAAAATCTTTATACTTCAGTTCTGTGCATGACCACACCAAAGGTTTATGATGGACTTTGGTTTCTGTAACTTAGGTTGAACCACATGACACTGCCAACTTTGTAAGTTTCTAAAAAAGTCCAATATTGGCAATTTCATGTGGTTCAACCCCATTTAAAATGAGCCAAGGGCTAAGATCCCCTTTGGCAGAAAGACATTCCCGGTCACATGTCTGTTGATGTTATAAACAGATGTCTGAGTGATAAACATGTCCCGCTTGAGAAAAACATCCTGTGCTTAAAGACACTGGAAACGGTCTCGGGTAGGTACTTAGACAGAGTCCCCAGCTCTGGTGTTGCTGTTCCCAGCTGCCCCCCGCACCCAGTTTCGTGGTCTCAATACATAGATGGACTCCTCTCCGGGGACGTCAGCCACTCCTCTGAGTGGCCTCTCACATTGCGAGTGAAGTCGGTGAGGCTCCGAAACCAGGTCGACTCGATCATTTTCAAGCGTCCTGACTGCTCGCGGACCCAGGCACTCCTTCGAAACAACCACGGGAGTCTCCCGTCGGGCGCAAAACATTTCTGCAAGTCGATCCCTCCAAAGGATTCTCTCTCCCGTTTTCTGTGCCCTCTCTTTGCCTCTGGGCATTCAGCTTCCACGAAAATACGAACAAAGACCCGTGCCGCTGCGGGCACTGAGCAGAAAGGAACAGCATCGTGCGTGTCCAGACAGCCCACGACCCGACAGGTGAGCCAGGCCAGGGAAAAAATTCGAGTTTCGTTCATGACCAACAGATTCGTGAAGGTCCCCCTTCCCTCCCCTCCCCGGCCCCAACCTTCAGCTCTGTACAATACGTTTAACTTTACATGGAGTGCAGATAAAAATAAAGCTTTCTTACAAATTGCATTTTTTCCAGTGAATTACTTCTGCAGTAAAAATAGCTGCTACATAAATCCTTCCTGATCTCTGAAAAGGAGCCACATATTTCCAAAAATAGCATTCTTATTTTAATCATACAGAATAATTTGGGGCGCGGAGGTGGACCATGGGAAGGGAATGGCTGGTCAGGGGACGTTAGTCGTCGGGGAAACCCGGTCGAACTAAAAAATAAAAGAAGGTTTGCGTATCAACTGGTTTAAAGGCATGCACAGAAATGGAAAACATATGCCATTCGTCAAGAAAAATACTGCTCTATAGCTTTTACGTTACAATTAAGGAGAAAGCGGAGGCTACATGTGCCTCCAGATAATAACATTAAGTGTTTTTATAAAAATTCCCAAATGTACAAAGTCCTTGCCGGATGATAATCCGGGCAAAACAAAACAAAAAAAAGGGACTGACCCTCTCAGAACTTACACCTGTAGGCATACTGAATGTAAATAACACACGGCTTTACAACTTCTGCGTCTGGCCGGGCAGACACGACGTTTGCAGAATGCCGCGCAGGCTCTGCGTTCCTGCTCCACGTACGCTTACAGAATTATTTTAAATTACAATGTACAGTTTTTGTTAAATAGGACCATTAGAGGATTCAGACAGCAACGAGGAGACTACAGTCATATATACAAACCTGACTCCTGAAACGGCACCACAGTCTCCCTGCACCGCCCCTCCGCCTCTCTGAACCGAACAGAACACCCCTGCCTTTGTGATTCCTGGCTGCCAGAGGCGGAAAGAAACTTACGAGAAACAAACAAACAAAAACAAAAAAAACCCAAAATGCGCGTGCCCCAGACAGGCTCGCTCCTTTGAGACTCTCCGAGAGCCCGGACGTTCCGGTCACACAGCCTGCTCGGGGATGGGGGCGGCCAGGGCGGCTTCCCAGTGCTTCTTTCTCGGCCGTTCTAACGTTAAGAGCGTCATCAGCAGCGTGTTCCAAGTCGGCAGGCTCTCCGAGCGAGAAACCGTGCTTCCTGGTGGCGGAAAACCCGCGGTTTCGGAGGGAACAAGGCCACTGCTCCGCGGCGACTCTCCGGGACGCGATCAACGCCTCCTGTCAGGGTCCTCGGGGTGGGGGGTGGGGGGGGCCCACGCGGGCGGGGCCGGCTCCGGTCGGGGCCCCGCGGGCCTCAGTCCTCCGTGTCGGGCTGGACGCCCAGGATGGCGTGCAGTTCCTCGGGGGTGAACCCCAGCAGGTGCTGCAGGTCGCACACGAAGCGGTACACGTAGCGCTTGCCCGACGTCTTGTGGATGATGTTCTTGTCGTAGTAGTAGCGCAAACCGCGGCTCAGCTTCTCGTAGTTCATCTTGGGCTTGTTTTTCCTCTTCCCCCACCGGCGGGCCACCTGCGGCGGACACGGAGGGAGAGACTTCAACTGGGCAGGTAAAGAAAAAGCGGGGGGACCTTCTCCCCCGATGAGGGTGGTCGTGCCCGCTTACCCGGAGAGAACCGGGCCGGCCCTCACGAGCCCTGGGGGTGTGTGCTCTGTTTCAGGGCACCTGCCGGGGCACCGTGTCTCTGAGGACGGAGGGAGGGGCCCCCACCCGCCGCGCCGCCTCCTGCGGCCTGAAGCGATGGTTCACGGTCAGGCGGCCCCGACGCAAGGGAAACGCTGTGTCCCCCCTCCCCCCGGGCTCCTATTCCAGGCACCCCAGCCAACAGCTGCCGGGTGTGGTCCTGAGCCACGGGACGGTATGCATTCCTCGGTGCTTCTTTGCACCTTCCTGCTGCCAGAGATCACGGGCCTCTCTAAGGCCCGCAGGGGAGGGTCTCGGATCTGCCCCCAGCCTCCTCCTGCAGAGGGGAAGCCCCGAGGACCAGCACGGGGCTGCGGGGGGAAAAGGCAAACTCCCCACGGCATTTGCGAGTGGTCGGGAGAGACCCTCAGTTTACCGCTTGTGCCTCTACATCAGAGGAGAGAGCAAGACGGAGAAGCCTGCCCGGTGCCCACGTGCACACCCACGGGACACTAGAGCTGCTCTGGTTAGTAGCCATGGACCCTGCCGTGTGCCCAGCTGGGCCTAAGGTGAGGAAATCAGGGTTCTGAGCCCAGAGATGGACTTCCCGAGCCCTGGCCATACCTCATCGGGGTCAGCGAGCTTGAACTCCCATCCGTCCCCGGTCCAGCTGATGAACGGCTGGCAGGACTTGTCCGAGAGTAATTCCAGGAGGAACTGCCACAGCTGAATAGGTCCACTTCCTGCGGGGGGAAGGGGCGGGTTACACGTTTTTACAGATTTACAGTTCGGCAAGGCTTTCGTCCTCCTAGTGACCTCGGCTGCCGGAGCCCTGTGAGACCCACCTCCGGACAGGGGGCCAACATGACGACCCGGTTCAAGGGTGGTGACACTTCAACGGCACCAGGCTAGAGACCGAATAGGGCATCTTCCTCCCCGCCTCCCACTCCAGAAACAAGGGGTCACTGGGCCCTTAAGGATCGCCGAGTTTGGTCCTCTGGAAAAAAACTCAGGGCCACCGACTCTAGACATGAAAATTCCTCAGCTCGAGGGCGCCCGGCTGGCTCGGTCGGGGGAGCGTGCGACTCTTGCCCTCGGGGTTGTGAGTTCGAGCCCCATGGTGGGTGCAGAGATGCCTTAGAATCTTTTAAAAAAGATTCCTCATCCTGTTTAATTGTTCCTTATGTAATAAGTTTCAGGGTTTATTTCTAGAGCCACCCAGCAGGACAGGGGCGGGGGTGGCTGAAGGGGCGTTTCCCCACAGAATGAGGCACGCCATTCAAGGAATCCTACGCTGCACCTTCCTGACTTGAATGAGGGTGGGTAAATTGCTTAATCCAGGACTCAGTTTACTCAACAGTGAGTTGGGCATCTGGGGTTGTATCCATTGCTTCACCGTGACCTCTGGTGAGGGATGCTTTGCTTTTCATATACCTTTCCTGGGTAATATTTAGAACCCCCACCTTGTGAAGAGGGTTATCACTGTATTTTATTTATTTTTTTAAAGTTTACTTATTTTGAGAGAGAGACAGACAGACAGAGTGGGGAAGGAGAAAGAGAATCTGCAGGCTCCGCACTGTCAGCACAGAGCCTGACACGGGGCTCGAACTCACGAACCGTGAGATCATGACCTGAGCCGAAACCGAGAGGTGGATGCTTAACCGACTGAGCCACCCAGGCGCCCTGTAACACTCTTTTATTTATTTATTTTTAATGTGTTTTTTTTTTTTTTTTAATTTATTTTTGAGAGTGAGAGCAAAAGCATGAGTGGGAGAGGGGCAGAGAGGGAGGGAGACACAGAATCTGAAGCAGGCTCCAGGCTCCGAGCTGTCAGCACCGAGATCGACGCGGGGCTCAAACCCACGAACCGTGACATCATGACCTGAGCCAAAGTCAGAGGCTTAACCGACTGAGCAGCCCAGGCACCCCTATAACATTGCTTTAAAGAGGAGGTGCGCTCAGATGCCAGGTGTCTTGCCCCGAATCACACACCCATCAAAGAGCTGTTCCTCAAGACCCCATGGCCATCATCAATAAGGCTAGAAAACACGAAGGGCAGGAGTTCTGGAAGCAGACACAACCAGGTTACCTATGTGCCCGGAAAGCTGTCTACTTCTGAGCCAACCGCCCCAACTGTAAAGCAGGTTACTGCCCTCACCTGCGCTGGGCTGTCCCAAGGATCGCCAACCCTATTCGCGCCTAGTTAGCCACAAAGAGCTGACAGTTGGCAAATGGTAACGAATCTTAAAATGAAGACCACCATGGCTGTTTATTTTCTCACCAAGCCCATTTCTGTGGACGTTTGGGACGACAGAAAGAAAAAAAAAAAAAAGGATCCCTCTGTATTCTTACTTTAACCTGTGAGTTGTTTTTCCATAGGTATTTTTTTTAATCCAGTGGCTCCATATGGTCAAAATAGGAAAAAAAAAACCATAAACACCCACACACATTTAAGGACCTATGAAGCAATGAAAAAAAAAATCTTGGTAATTTTGCTCAAGCACTGGAAATATCTGCTTCCAGAAACAGCCTTAATATTTATCCGTTGCCTAAAATAGCTCTCGCCCAAATCTTAAAAATAAGATGGATTTTAGAAACACGAAAAGGTAAACAGCCCCCGTGTTATTGCAGGCGGGCTCCTGTCCCTCCCTGGGCTGGCTGACGTTCTTTGGAATTCCTGGAGGGGGTGAGTCAGAGCTAAGGCCTCCGCAGGCCCCGTGCGTGCGCCCCAGCCGTCTCCCCTGCAGGCCGGCCCTGCACACCCCAGGTGAGGGAGCCGCCCCTGGAAGCGCATCCCCGCCACCGAGCTGGGTGTGCGAAAATCCCTGCAACGTTGGCCGTTTTAGAAATCGGGGATGCGGCCTGCCCGATTCGGGATGACAGCCACGCAGGCAACGCGGGGTGTGAATACAATGTGCTCCAACCAGAAACACCCTGGATAAATAATGCGGCGCTGCGGCCGGGCGGGGCCCGGGGAGGTGACGGGGAGACCCGGGCGATGCGCTCACCTGTGAAGCCGGCCAGCACCGCCGCAGGTATGACTGGTTTGCCCTGCTCCACCGGGTCGCTCCGCTCCTGGATGTAGTCCTTGAAGGACATGGTCGGCTTGTTGAGGCACAGGGACTGGCTGCAGTCATCCTCGAAGCTCTCGAAGGAAGGCACTCGCTGCACATCCAGCAGCGACGACTGGCTGTTCCAGGACTGCAGCAGCGAGTCCGAGCTCTCGAAGCTGTCCGTGCCGTTCTCGGGGGAGTCACGGTCCCGGGGCTTTCCTGGCAAAGACAACCGGGCACGGACGCTGACTCCTCGGGGCAGGGGACCGTCCTGTGTTACTGAGCCGCGAGGGACCTCAGGCTGGTCTGGGGCTTTGCAGCAGCATGGACACCAACCCCCCTG
This sequence comes from Puma concolor, assembly GCF_028749965.1. Taxonomy (NCBI): domain Eukaryota; kingdom Metazoa; phylum Chordata; class Mammalia; order Carnivora; family Felidae; genus Puma; species Puma concolor. Next base: position 153,686,126 of record NC_141675.1, on the reverse strand, counting down.
GGGACTGCTCACAAAGCTCCTCCACGAGGCACTCGGTCCTGATGACTAATGTGCCATACAACCTCAGCACCCAGCAGCAGCATGGCCGAACCAAGCGCAGCTCTGCAGGATGGAATATTACACAGCAATGAAAAGGACAACCGGGGGGCGCCTGTTAAGCCCCCAACTTCGGCTCAGATCATGATCTCCCAGTTCGTGGGTTTGAGCCCCACGTCGGGCTCTGTGCTGACAGCTCGGAGCCTGGAGCCCGCTTCGGATTCTGGGTCTCCCTCTCTCTCTGCCCCTCCCCCACTCACTCTTAAAAAAAAAGAAAGAAAAGGACAATTGTCTGCCACATCCAACCACATGCATGGGTCTCAGACACGATGAGGAACAAAAGGCACAAGAAAACAGAGCGCTAGGATTCCATTTATATCAAGTTCATGGGCAGGAAAATCTAATCTATGATGACAGCAGTCAAGACAATGGTTTCCTCTTGCTGTGTGGACGCTACCGATGGAAGGCACGTTGACGGGGTCTTCTGGGAGGCTGGAAGCTTCTCTATCTCCATCTGGGTGGCTGTTACTTACTCAGGGGCATATATGTAAACAGTCAGCCGGCAGTACAAGCCGAGATTTGTGCGTTGTACGTGTGCGCCTCCATAAAAAGAAATCTGTCATATTCCTACGTTTTCTCCCACATGCAGGAATGTCACATTCCTACGTTTTCTCCCAAAATAGCCCACTGAGTGGAGGAATCCAGCTGCGAGAGCAGAGACCATGCCTTGTTTGCTCAATACCCGCGGTGCCCGGCTCAGAGCGTGAAACATAGCGGGAGTCGATGTTTGCGGAGACCATCTGTCCCCTGCAACAGTGCCCCACAGCACTTGGGACACAGAGGGGACCTGTGCCCTCCTCCAAAGGCTGAATCCAGGCCGAGCTGCGTGAGAAGCTCCCCTCACTGTGCGACTGTCTGAATCAAGCCTGGAGCCCTGACTTACCAGAACCGCCAGCGAGAAGGTTCAAGCTGCCGCCTGGGAAGTCCTGACTGACGGGGCAGTAACTGACGCTGACGGTGTTGAGTCGAGACTTGGGGAGCATCTGAAAGTCCTGCTCAGAACCGAGTGCGCTGGGTGCTGAGGATGATGGACACACGTCCAGGAGGCCACCTTTGGGGTAATTCTGTGTCTGCACGCCATACGCTGCCTGCTCCACGCCAAAGCCTGGGACACAACGATCGGACGGCAGAGTTGTTAGGCAGGAGCGACGTGGTCATCAGAGACCCTCTGTGCCCTCGAACCGAACCAAACACAACCCGTTCTGCGCGCTCTCACCCTCCACGAAACCGTGGGGGGATGTGGGCTTCGGCAACAGCTCTTCTGAAGCCAGGGAGCCCTTTTCCAAAACTCCCCGGACCGAGATGCGGTGCCTCGATGTTAGCATTTCTACGGCTCTGGTTTATCAAATGCTTTCATCCTGCCTCGGAGAGGTCACTGGCTCTTTCAGTTTCTAAGGCTCGGAGGGAGTAAGTGATTTGCCACCCAGCGTGTGCCTTGCAAGGGAACATCCCCTCCCTCTGCTGGCTGGGGAGGGGGGGGGGTGCTGGTGGGGGACCATCTGTAATCTACACTCATCAGTGTCAGTGACCAGAAGGGAAGACCCGAATTCCAGGACACTTCTTTGAACTCCAAAGTTCAGAGCAAATTTAGAATTGCCTTCTACATGCTTCCCGTGCCTGTCCCCTCTTACTGATTGCACCAGCTCTGACTACAACTGTCAGCCCGCTTCGCTCTGCCCCTGGGCTCTACAGAACGCCTTAGACGGCACTGGCCAGGCAAAGATCATGCCAGGCACTCAGCCAACGTTAGATTTTCCAGTAGCCGCAACAGCAAACTGAAAATAAACAGGTGAAATTAATTTTAACCTTTTATCTGACTCAATAGTAATAATTATCGTTGCAGATGTGTATTATTTACCACACGTCTCAACGTGGACCAGCCACGCATCAAGAGCCACGTGTCGTCACCACATGGGGACAGTGCAGGCCAAGACTGTGCGCCAGGGAGTCCAAATTTATTTTTATTTTTATTTTTTTCGTGGGGGTGGAGAGTGCAAATTTAATAGAAAAGCTTGAAACCAAGGTCTTCAGGGCAAGAATCGATTGGACTGACCTAGTGAATTGCTATTAATCCAATGAGGAACGGAGTTGAGGTGTGAATTTTCTTCATACTGATCTTCTGTCTTTTCTTGGTTTTCTGAAAAACAGATACAGGAGGCATAGGATTGCAAATCAAGGTTAAAAACATTTATTCCCAAATTACTATCGTACGGTTATTTTAGAATATCGAAATGCGTTTACGCTTCACGTTTTTTAAAATTTTTTTAAAGATTTTTTTTTTAATTTATTTTTGAGAGAGACAGAGAGTGTGAGCGGGGGAGGGGCAGAGAGAGAGGGGAACAGGATCTGACAGGGGGTTCTGTGCTGACAGCAGACAGCCCAATGCGGGACTTGACCTGAGCCGCGAGATCATGACCTGAGCCGAAGTCGGACGCTCAGCCGACTGAGCCACCCAGGCGCCCCTGTGCTCCACATTTAATCAGACGGTAATCAGTGTCATTTGGTCTTTTTAAAAAACCGGAGATAGCAACACATTTTCTAATAACTAGAGTGAGTTTTCCACCATGAGCGCTGTCACTGGCCAAGCTAAACGTTCTACGGCATCATTTCAAATATCTAGACCGTGAATTTAATTCACCCCTGCCGTCAAGAGGTAGTTAGATATTTATGAAGTTCCATCTGTCCCAGGGGCTGGGAACTTTGAAAAGGAAAAGGTTATTAGCATTCCCTGTGTGTGCTTACTCCCTACAAACACACTGAACCACACACACCCACAAATCCAGGCCCACACACACTCACACCCTGAGTGATGGTCAGACAGGCCCAACCCGCCAGTGAGCAGATTCACCAGAAACTCGTCAAATCAGACTTGTCCAAGTTCAGGAAGGATTTGGGGGTCTTCACAAATAAGCTTCCTTGGCCCCCAGAAGTCACAGCCTAAAAGAAATGGTGGCTGAAACCTAAAGATCCTGGGTCTGTAAAAGGTGTTGAAACACAGTGTTTAAAATCAAGTGAATGAGGACTATTTCTCTGAACTCTACCAATGAACTGATTTTCTTATATTTATAACTTGATCCTTTCCTATAATTTTTTTTTTCTTTTTAACTAGATGTGTTGTTAACATTGCTGCCAACACTCTTATAAGGTCTAAATCAAGACTTTCTGGGGGCGTCTGGGTGGCTCAGCCGGTTAAGCGTCCGACTTCGATTCGGATCATGATCTCACAGTTCACAAGTTCGAGCCCCACGTCGAGGTCTGTGCTGACAGCTCGGAGCCCGGAGCCTGCTTCGGATTCTGTGTGTCCCTGCCTCTCTGCCCCTCCCTTGCTCACGCTCTGCCTCTCTCTCTCTCAAAAATAAACATTAAAAAAAAAATTAAAGACTTTCTATCTGATGAGAGTTCTTTTTATCCAATGGCCAGTTTCTGCAGAACATGTCAGCGTGTAAACATATATCAATCACTTCTGCATTTGTTTAAATAGATAAAACCAGAGGAAATTCTCGTTGTTGCATTCCATTGGGTCTTAGGAAAACTTACTGTAAAATGCACGGAGTGTGTCTGAATAAAAGCTCCCTTTCACTCAGGGCAACTTGCTCCTTCGGGTTCTCTAAGATGCACCCCAGCACCTGGGAATTCTGCTGGCCTCTGTATCTGAGCCAACACGCACTCCTCTGACACATGCCATCTGACCACGGTCAACGAGTTAGTGACTCAGGTCACTGCCTCGTGGCTATGCTCCATTCCACACACACACACACACACACACACACATACACATTCAGTGGATTAAAAACCCTCTAATCACGGCCACACATCTGACTCACTCCGGTGGCATTTTCAGGCACTTTACGTAATTCGGAACCCCAACCATACGATTACAGAGCACCGCTCCCCCTTCCATCCCTCTTCCCTGCCACGGCTCTCCTCGGCGAGCAGGAGCCAGGCCCCCCAGCGGGTACCTTTGATCATCTGCTCCAGATGCTCCCAGAGAATGTCGCCCACAAAATCAGGTGCCAGCTCCAGAAAACGCTCCTTGCCCAGGTTACATAACACGTGGCCATTCATGCCGAACCTCTGGAGATTGACGTTGACCAGGCTGAACTCACTGGTGGCCCAGAGGAGCCATTGGCATACTTGCTGCTCGGTCCACAGCCAGGGGTCTGTCCGGGGGAGGGAAGGACAGACAGACACACACAGGGAGAAAACGGGAGGGAGGCAGTGAGGGCTGCGTCGTTCCCGATCTGCCCGCAAAGTCCAGATGTGTACCAGAGACCGGGCAGAGGGGAAAGACACCCAGTAAACTCTAAGACAGTAACAACGGTGCCGGACTGAGTGTTCGGCCGGTTGACGGGTTTGAAACCCTCACTGGCTCGGGTTATGCACACCCCCGCCACCCTGCAAGCTGCCTGGGGAAGAACCGGCCGTCATCCCAAGCAACGATGGTCAGATTCGTTCTTCCAGTACAACCCAGACTCAGGGAAACTACTGGAAAAAGTGGCCCTTACTCTTTGGGATGCCAAGACGGTGCTGCTCCTTCTTGAAGCCGCTGAAGGTAGCTTTTAAGGCTTGACTCATCACGGCCTTGCTGCACGGCGTTAACAGAGGTAACTCGCAGCTGGATGCATCTAGAAAGAAACCCCATGGGGACATGAGGACTGGAAGCTGGCACGACCAGATACTGAATTCAGGGGAGAAATCTTGTTAAGTTTTCAGGAAAGAACAACTGTGATCTCAAACCCTGACGTAATTCCTTAAGAGAGTATAAATGTTATCAAAAATTTGGGCAGGGAGGGGTAGAAATTCAGAAAATATCCTACATCTCACAGCTACGCTTATGAAAATAAAATGCAAGTTTTATTTTATCTTGCAAATTATTTTGCCATTATCCTTAGGTGAAATTCCTATCTAAATCTCTTTAAAAAAATTTAAAAAGAAAAATTTTTTTTTTCAACGTTTATTTATTTTTGGGACAGAGAGAGACAGAGCATGAACGGGGGAGGGGCAGAGAGAGAGGGAGACACGGAATCGGAAACAGGCTCCAGGCTCCGAGCCATCAGCCCAGAGCCCAACGCGGGGCTCGAACTCCCGGACCGCGAGATCGTGACCTGGCTGAAGTCGGACGCTTAACCGACTGCGCCACCCAGGCACCCCTCTTTTAAAATTTTTAAACAATGAAAGACACTAGGTGGTTTCGGTCAAAGGTTTTAAGGTACGGTAAATGTATAATCTGCCATTTAAAAGAATTTTTTTTTAACTGGCTATTCATTTTTGAAGGAGACAGAGACAGAGCCCGACGTGGGGCTCGAACTCAGGAGCTGTGAGATCATGACCTGAGCCGAAGTGGGACGCTTAACCGACGGGGCCACCCAGGTGCCCCTGTAAATGTACAATCTGAAGTTACCTCCATTCAAATAACAGCAGGTAAAGGGCCTTCTGGTGTAATGCGAACACACAGCATTTAGCCCCGGTCACGTCAGCGCACCTGCAATTTTTATTGAAAACCAATCTTCTCCCGGTTCCCTCAGCAATTTCATGAATGATAAACGACCTCAGGATGGTATACTTAGGCAGGCATCTGTGTTTTAATTAGTTTTCTGGGCTGTATTTTCCAGCACCTACTTCGTATGACAAAGTAATCTCTGGAATGTTTCCAACGAATAACCCTATCCCAGTAATTGTACAGGCATTATCTGACTGCTGTCCCTTTAAAAACAATAAGCCATGACATTAAGAACTACAGAAATAAATACATACGGGCGGGCGGATATTAGCAAGTGTCATTTGTTGCCCCAAGACTCCGGGGTGGGGTGGATGATCTGACTAATGAGGAGACCCCAGACAGAGAAGCTGGGGTGCATTTTAATCATCGGCTTTGCAGGTGCGCCGGACCCAGGCTGGCTACAGTGTTGCAAACATCCCAGTGGAAATCTCAGGGGCTCCCCTACAGGTTGGTCCCAGCAGGGCATTTGCTCTGGCTGGGGGGCGCCTGGCAGTGGAAGACACCAGAGCCAGCATGTTCATAGTGAGAAAACTGTCTTCTCCCAGGTCCAGAGTCACCGACTTTGCATGCCAAAGACTGAAGACACCAACCGTGGCCGCTTGCAAATGGTCGCCTCTTTAGTAACCGAACCAGGGGAAGAAACCAGGCACACTTTGTCAAGTCTGAGTAACAAATTACCGTGAGAAATTGAATCCAAGCCTGTGGGCACTTCCTGGAGTGTCTGCTCTTCATTTAGAGAGGGGAAAACAGCAAACAGGGACCCATCGAAGGTGTCCAAAGCTGGCTGGCGCTGGGAAACAGATGGAAAAGAAAACGGGAATTAATATTTCAACCCATTTAATTACCTGTTTTAAAAGTGGTCCATGGGTAATCGTCCCGACATAGCCTGACGAAACTGGCAATTATAAAGCCACCAATGGACCAGACCACTGAGCGCTCTCAGACCAGACTTACGAGACAGTCAAAGTGATGGGGAGGGTTCCATTTTACTCGGGATCATTTCATTGACCTCGCAGAGTCAGGATAACCCAGGAATTTATTTTTAATGGCTTAATAATTAACTTCAACGAAGAAACGAAGTAAACAAACCTAAAAATAACGGAACTTTGGAAGAACAGGACTGGACCAGACTAAGAGACCCACCTGGTCCAAACACCTGGTCCCTCCACTACATCAGAGGGAAATTCAGTCAGACTGGGCACAAAAGCAAAAACTACCCTCAGTCGGGCAGTTTTAGCTCATTGCCGTTAAAGGGAAGACGAATGACTGAGTGAAAACTGAGAAGCAAACAGTGAAATAAATTACTTTATTTATGGAAGCAGTTATCTTTATGTTTAACCACGAAACACTTTAATTGAAACTAGTTTTTTGTTTTTTTTTTTCACTCATCAACTCCAATGGTCCAGAAAATAGTAATGGATATGAAAAAAACACCTTAAGGTTTACTTTTATAAAAGTTAAGGTGTTGCAAAGACCTCTACCCCACAGCATCTACTAAGGAGAAAGATTTCCAAAGGAAAAAGGTTTCAAGTTCAACTATCTATAGCTTAGGGGAAAAAGAGAATGGCGACACAGAGTAAGATAAACCCCACACTGTGTCGATCTGAGATAATTTCATCTAACAGTTATGAAAGTAGCCTTTAATGGAAGACTTGTTTATAAGTAACAGATAAAGTCTTGATTCATCACTGCCTGACTTGCTGAGTAACAATGTAAAAGATGGTTATGTTTTTCCAACATACACTGGAAATCCCGTGTTATGTGTAATACAATGAACCATCTGTTGAGTCATCAATTTAAAAAATGTGCAACACATTTACAAATAAAATCGGTTTGTGTGCTTTCTTTCTAGAAATGCGGAACAATGAATGACGCATTACGTAAGAGGGCAGGCAGAAGTTGGACCGCAGCCTAAAACACTCAACACAGCGATGTCCCAACGATATGGGAGCCCAGCCCCCCAAAACCCGAGACTCTAATGTCTGACTGCCAGAAACCTAAGGGAATAAACAATCAAGTAAGTTCGAAATCCTCATCTGGATTTATAAACTATACCACAGGACCAATTTCAGTGAAATAGCCAATTAATTAATTTTTTTTTTTTTTTTAATTCCCAGTAACATTTCCCCAGGTGACCAAGAAATGCCTTTCCTTTCCTGGCTGGAAGTTCTTTTTTTAAAGTCAGGAAGCCAAAAGACAATACAAATTCCCACTGAGTGTACCAACACATCAATGTCAGCAACGACGTTTCTTCTCCGAACCCAGAGATCACATGAGCATCATCAGGTTCTTTTAGCGTCTGGAAGAATTTTCCTCTCTAGGGGTGTGGTTTCAAACCTAACACCACGATTTCTTATACAGCCTCTGCCACGTGGAAAACATCTGACCAAATCAAACGAGCAAACTCACTGGCTGGAAGTTTCCTGACCTTCCTAATACGCAAGAAAAGCCTGGGCCCATTTTTGGCCGTCGGGGACTCTCCCGGACTAAATCACCTCCTAAGGATACACAAACGATCATGCAACACGACGGAGCTCCGTCACCGTACGAAACGCTAAGCTTGGTGGAGGCCAATCGAAAAATCCCTGCTTCTACAGGTGTTTACTGCGCGAGGCTAAAAAAACAATCAGGTCTCACTGTCATGTTTGAAGAAAGCAAATGGGAAATTATCAGTTTCTGCTCCTTCAGAATGTTCCCCAAAGGAACGAAGGCAGAAGCTGCCTGGAATTTGGCTCTTAGACACCGGAAAAGCCTCCTTCATCTTTCACCTGTGTTTTGGTTTACCTAGAGAGGCGTGCCGTTCTGTGGCCGTGTGGCAGCAGGCTGCCAGCAGCCCGGTGGGCACAGACCCTTCGGAAGGAAGGACCCCCCCCTGCGGAGGCGGGCCTTCCTCCTCTCCGATCTTCCCTGGTCAGTTCTTTTTTTTTTTTTTTTTTTAATTTTTTTTTTAACGTTTATTTATTTTTGAGACAGAGAGAGACAGAGCATGAACAGGGGAAGGTCAGAGAGAGAGGGAGACACAGAATTTGAAACAGGCTCCAGGCTCTGAGCCGTCAGCACAGAGCCTGACGCGGGGCTCGAACTCACAGACCGCGAGATCACCACCTGAGCCGAAGTCGGCAGCTTAACCGACTGAGCCACCCAGGCGCCCCTTCCCTGGTCAGTTCTTAAACAACCCAGCCCGTGACCCCAGGAAATGCACAGATGAACAGAACCGCAGTAGAGACAGCTTCTCCAGCGCTGTCCCACTGAGAATCCCAGGATTTTTCAGCTGGTAGGAGTCTCAGAAATAAACCACAAAGCCCTCGCCATCGGCAAATTAAATGGTTTCCTAGCGTGGAAGACAAGCAGAAACAAGCATCAGGATACCCATTTTAGAGACTAGAAAACTGAGGTCCAGAGAGACTAAGCAAACAATCCAGAGTCACACAGCCTGTATATTAAAAGGCCGGGGCTAAAGCCAGTCTTCTGGGACCCGGCGCATCGTTTTACGATCCTAGAGATTGAGTTTTCCAATATATTTTTTTAAAAAAACGTTTAAATTAAGACTTAGCTCACTCACCTTGAGTGTCCCTCTGTAACTGTTAGACACAGGGGCTACCTGGTCCATGTTCTTGACTCCAAAATCATTCATCTTAAAAAAAAAAAAAAAAGGAAAAGAAATAAAGTCAGGGGCAACAAACATCACATTTTTAAGAAGTCTTTACTGGCTAGGTCAACCCTAATTCTGGTGGAATCTGTCAACGTCTACAGCACAGGTCATTCAAAACTGAAGGCCAGTTCTTGCTTAAAAGGCCCTTCTCGCAAAGGGTACGCTATTTAAGCAATTAAATAATAATGCTGATTCTCCACCGAATCCACTTAGATTCCAGGCACTTTCTGGCTGGCTGCTCAGGGCCTCCCAAGGGAGCCTGGTTCAGGGAGCTGAGCAAGGACTATAGGACAGGTGGGGGTAAGCTGCTTTCCACGGTCATGTCCCCGGGGCAGTCAGCTCCACCTGGGAGCTAAGGGCCAGCCCCCTGCTCCCACACCCAGGCGGCTCCTGGTGGACCCAGACCTGCATGCTGGAAGGAGCCTAGGAGGCCCTTTCTCCTGCCTAAGCTACGAGTGAACATTCCCAGGTAGGACGTAAAAGGTTCCCAGAACCACTGCTTCAGTCCAAAGCCCCGGATCCCTCCAGTATTGTCTACACACACTCAAAACGTGTCTGCTGTGTGTGTGTAGCTCAGCTGTGTTTCTTCCAGGGGGAGTAATGCTGGGTATGCATCAGTCTTACTGGCTCTGATGAGAGTCTGGGCTTTACCAGGCGGACCTGTGCTGACCACTGTGCTATAGCCACCAGCCCTGCGTGGACTGCCAAGTGCTTGGCCCGGGGCTGGGATGGGCTGAGCTGAGCTCTGCATGGCAAACACACAATATTTCAAAGGTTCTGTAGAAAAAAGCGAAGTATCTCAGTAACGACCGTGGACTGACGGCACGTTTGTATAATATTCTGAAGGTATTCAGTGACTTAGAACATAGAAGTTAACTTCATTTACTTGACTATATTTAATGTGGCTGTTAGAAAATTTATAGTTGCTTACGTGGCCTGCAAGGGGACAGTGATGTAGGCTGAAAACTTATTTGGAGCCCTAACATACAATTGGCGGAGTAAGTTCTATATTAATAGGTGAGAAAGGTACCAAGATCATGTCACCAGAGTGGTAGATAAACATACAGAGCGACTAAAACTCATTTTCAAAGAAGCTGGGTTAGCACCAATAATAGAAACAGGCAAGCCTCACTCACCCCCGCCCCCGCCCCCCAGCTTACAGGCTATGGAACTGAAGGTCTATAGGAAGCTTTACAGGGTACCCCGAATCGTCCTCCCCCCACGATCTCCCCGGGGGGTGCTGCCACCTGTTACAACCAGGAACTCTGAGTAATTAAAGTGTTGCGCAATTGATAGGGCTTATTGGAGGTGGAGAGTAGGACATTTCCCCGTGACTACTTTGAGTTTGTACTTTGTTTCCTCTTATGATCAACATTATGGCTAAACCAGACCTCCCAGCTACTAGACACGCACCTGTGCATGAACGCACGCGGACACACACACACACACACACACACCCTGAACGCACGCAGACACACACACACACACACACACACACCCTGAACGCACGCAGACACACACACACACACACACACACACACACACACACACACACACACACACACACACACACACACACACACACACACACACACACACACACACACACCCTGGGCTAGAGAGGTAGCGTGGGAGGAGAAGTCTATGCCACAGAGCAGGCAAGAGACACTGGAGAGGGCTGTTAAAACCCTCAGAGTGCGAGTAATTATCATGGTGGCCAGTGGAGGCTGGAAAACATTATCATGGTGGCCAGTGGAGGCCGGAAAACACAGACCATAAATTAATAGTCCTATGGGGGAGAAGGGAGCAGAGGAAGGACTGTCCGGGATCAAACGTGGCCACTGTGGCTCAGAATCTCCACTTAGTGGCTCAGGCGCTCAAGAATCAATATTCCCTACTAATGATCCCTGCACTGACACCATCCTAGTTACAAGAGCCAAGCCCAAGCTGGGGGACCACACATTCCCACTTCACTGAATCTTCCCTACGTTTCTGAGAGGCGGATGTCGTAACATTTTACAGTGATGTTGCATCTTACAGGGCAACCGAGGCCCAGAGACCTCCAATGACTTGCCCAGGACCACACAGCTACAGCACGACTACAGTCCAGATCAGTCCTTGGGTGGGTAACCCGAATGATGAGGCCTGGGTCTTTCCCACCACATCACTGTGGAGCCTAGAGAGCATACAAATATTATTAGACCAGGCCCCTGCTCACTCCTCTTTACCACGGGAAATGCTCCTTCACTCACAGCTTTATGTTATTTATCTGGATAAACTAAACGCTGTTACCTGTCGATTAAATCAACCAACCTCAAACAGAAGACCGAAACGAAAAAAGACGCCTTACCTGTTACCAATTCTCTCTCCTGAGCCCACTGGGCCAAGCACTTTTTCTAAGTCTCGTTTGCAGACAACTTGCTGACTTTATTGTACATTTTTTTTTTTCCAACCTCCAGGGATGGATGGAGAATTGGTATGGAAGGCGATGGAAAAAAGCTCGCCTGGTTTGGGGTACAAATATCAGGAGAAAAGGCAGCCTACCATCCCCACAGAAAAAGCTCTGATTACTAGCTACAGAATAGAATTCTTTTGTTGTCCGGCATTTCAACTGTTTTGTAAGAACCACGCAGAATCAAAGTGTCCCCCCAATGGTTTCAGGCAGACACATAACTAATGGAATTTAAATTCACTTATGTTACTCCACAAGGCTTCTTAAGGTGGCATTGATTAAGGTCAAGTTTCTTCACCTGAATCAATTTCATATTTAGGTCCCTTTCAGGTTGCCCTATTGATGGCTGCTTTTGAACAAAAAAAGGAAAAAAAAAAAAAAAAAGGCCGAAATGGAAGATCTGAGAACAATAAAATTTTAAAACAAAGAGAATTTGCCTAAGGACAGTACCCTTACCGGAACAGGATCAGAGCACAGGTCGGTATTGAGGTAAATTTGAAAAACAAAAGCCAAAACAGACCCATAGGCTACTTTTGAAGGCTGGTTCTGCCGTTTCTTTTGAAAGTTATCAATTTAGAGAGAGAGAGGAATGACTAATCCCAGAAATGAGTGAATATTTCCCTGCAGGGCCCATGGCGCTAACTATAACTATACTGTGATATTACTCAGAATTTTAATAAACCTTAACTTGGAGATTTATCTCCCTGATTGGAGGTGGTGCGGACAGGCCGAGGGCGCACGGGCGCTTCCATTGTCCAGGACAAATATAATCTCTTACCGGTGAATTAAAATCAATCACCTCTATCTCCAAAGGGGGGACTGCTCACTTCTTTACTTTCTGAAATAGCAGCACGTCACCTAGCAGTTTAAGCTTACCCCGAAACCGAATACAGGCCAACATCTGAAAAGTCTCCTGGGCTCGAAACCAAAGCAAACAACCCACACACGCACAAACGGCAACCTTTCATTCAAAACCCTTTAAGAACGCGAAAATAAAGGCAGCCCTGCGCACCCACACCCGCGTTTCCGACAGGCTCCCACGCTCGCCTGCCGGCACCGAGGGCCCAGATCCAGAAGTCCCGGGGCGCCCGCGGGGGGCTCGCCCTCCCGGGCGCCTCCCTCGCCCACCGCCCCCGATCGGGCCCCGGAGCGGCGGAGCAGGTGAGCCGGTGCTGGGCACGTTTTCGGGGGTGCGGGGGGGGGGGGGGAGGCGGGTGCAGCCGCCAGGTGTTTCGGGCGCCCGCGATCCCACCGGGCCCGGTGCGCTCGGGTAAGTCACCCGCAAAGCCGGGCGCGCCGGGGCCGCCCCGACACCCTCCGCTGTGTCCCACTCCCCCCCCCTCACCCTCCGCGAAATCGGCCCGCGGGGGCGCCCTCCGGCAGAAGCCCCCCCACCAGACCCCCGTTTCCTTTTAAAAACAAAAGCGAGTGAGGCCAGCGGGCGCGCCCCGCCCGGCGGCTCGGCCGCCGGGGGCCGCGGCCCAAGTTCGCGGCCGGCTCGGAGCGTCACGGCCGGGCCCACCCGCGCCGCCCCCCCCCCCCCCCGCCACCTCCCCGAGCCGCCCCGGCCCCGGGAGCGAGCCCGAAGCCGGGGAGCAGTCGCCGCCCCGCCGCGAGCCCGGCCGCGCCTGGGGACCCGGACCTCGGGGCTACCCGCGTCCCCCGCCCGCGGTCCGGGGCCCCGGGAGAGAAGCCGCGCCGGAGGGCGCTGTCCTGGACCCCGCTCTTACCGCGCCGCTTCGGGCAGGGCCGGCGGCGGCTCGGGGCCGGGCTCCGCGGTGCGCGTCGGACGCGGGCGAGGGCGACGGGGCGGGGGTCCGAGCCGCGGGCACCGGGGCCGGGGGCCGGGACGCTGACCGGACGCGGGCGGGCGGCTCCGGGCGCTCGAGGCTGGGGACGCACTGCGCTCCGTGCCGCCACCGGAGGAAGTAACCGGCCAGTCCCCTTCGCGGCGCGCTCTTCAGAGCCGGGAGGGAGGAGGGAGGAGGGAGGGGGGAGGAGGAGGAGGGAAGACGACAGAGGGGAGGGGAGGGGAGGGGAGGGGAGGAGGGACAAGGGGGAGGGGGAAAGAGAGAGTAGGGGAGGAGACAGGAGGAGAGAGGGGAGGGGAGGAGGCGGGGGGAGGGGCGGAGAGGGAGGAAGAGGGGAGGAGGGAGGGGGAGAAAGGAGGGGTGGAGGAGGGGAGGAAAGGGGTGGGGTGAGAACAGAGGAGGGTGGGGGAGGGAGGGGAGCGGAGGAGTGGGAGGGAAGAGGGGAGGGGTGAGGACTCGAGGGGAGGGGAGCGGGGGCGGAGCTGGCTCCTTCCGGCTGGGACCTCGCTCCGCGCCCGCTGTCACCCGGCTGCGTCCCTCGCCTGCGGTTCTGGGACCGCGGTGGGCCGGGGACTCGAGCCCGGGGAGGTCAGGGGGAGGGCCTCCCCTTGGAGGATCCGGTTTCCTCCCCTCGTCCCGAGGCCTCCACACCAAGCGCGCCTCTGGAAGTGGGCAGGAGCGGGGTGGTGGCACCGAGGGGCTGCGACACTTGGGTAGTGAGGGACTCGCTCAGGCCCCATTCCTGGATCTCCTCCCGGCCTCGGGAGTTCTCATCATTCTGTCACGAAGAGTCTCTAAAAATGCGCCTGAGAGGCTACACGTCCGAACTGGGCCCCTGGCTGGGTCGCCGAGTCTGCCCTGCTCCGGGGAGCCCCCAGCCTCCGGCATCGTGTGAGGGGCGCCCCCTAGAGTTGAGCGGTGCCTGGATGGTAACCAGCCTTGGCTGAGTGGCTCCGGGTGAGTGCTCACCATCCTCCGAAGCATCGTTGTCCCCACTTGACAGTGTGAGGCAATTGAACCTTGGGGAAATAACTTGCGGGGCCATAAAACATATGAATGGGAAATTCACGTTGAAACTCAAGTTTATCTGACTCCCAATCCCGGTCACAACCGTCACCCCTACTGCCGGTTTCCGTTGCTAACGAAGTACTTGAGTCCAGGCCTAGAAATGCGCGCATTTCCTACTTGGGCTCTCAATATTTTGGAGGAAAATTTAGACTCCTGAAGGTGGTATAAAATAAAACAGCCCAGCGTAGGGAAGGCCAAGGGACTGAAAGTTGGCGCATCTCGGGGACTGCAGTGCTGTGAAGAGACAGGAACCATCTCACTCTCTGTTACCAAGGTTCCCGGTTTCCATGGCAACCCTAAATCTGGAGTTACCCGGATAATTGAGATACTATTGCACTTTAATGTTGCCACCGGCCCCTGAGGCTCTTCCGGCATCACCCCTGCATGGGTCAGAGGCAGAGTCTACACCGCTGAAACACCCCCACCCCCACCCCCCCCATGCAGAGGGTGTTGATATTTCGAGGAGACTGATTGGATTCTGATGGCTTCTCAGTTTATATTCAATCCTGGATCAGAAATCACAGATAGGTCAAGAAGGAGTTTCATAAATGGAATGCAGATCCATAGTAAGTTACCATGGAGATGTGAACAGTATGCTACTTTTTTTTTTTTTTTTTTTTTTAACTGTAGCAGAAAATACTGACTCATGGGTGCTGCAGTTTCAGAGAATAGAGGGACTTTTCCCCCAGGCTACTCATCCAGCCCTTGATGGAGCCTGAGAAGTGTGATGCCTACAGCTGTTCCATTAAGTTCAGTCGCCCAAAGTGGGGCTCCTGTGACCACGGGTGTTCGGTCCGAGCTCAGAAGCTCCCCGAGTCATTGATGTCCACTGATGCTTTGGGAAGCCATCTTCCCTCCTGCAGGGGCGGATCCAGGCTGGGGACCTGGAGGGGACCTTTGGTCATGCTGGGCTGTTGGACAACCTATCTGAGCAGAAAGATGTCAGAAGAGGGGCATGGGAGATAATCCGTTCCTGACAACTATTTTCTTCTGCTCTGACTTGTGAAGGAGGTTCTCGCCTCTACCAAAGAAAAGGTGATTATAGAACCTACGTCGTCAGGCTGTGATGAGCAGTCTACACAGAACCAAACGGGTAAAGAACTTATCAGGGCCTTGAGCACATGGTAGAGAGAATCTCAAAATGATATAGCGATTAAGTGTCTTTTTCCAAGCTCTTCTCTTTTCATTTTATGAAAAACCCTTTGAAAAAAATGTCATATATGGGGGGGGGGGAGAAGGAAATTATCCCTACCCTCTCAAATATACTGTGTGAAACCCTATTGAAAATAATCTGGCCAGAGGCACAAATGGCAGAGCTGAAAGAGGTGTGGGAAGCTGGGGGAGAGAAAGTGAGGTCACATGCCAGCCCCAAATCTGGACTCTAATCAAGCCCCTGTCACCCCCTGCTTTCCCTTCCAGGGAGCCCTGGGCCCATCCAAACAGCCCCCTTGCCCTGGGTCCTGTGCCATGACTGATCCCCCTGTCCGCTTGGACAGTCATGTGCAAAGAATAAAATGGCTTGATCCTAGCTCTGGGGCGATAGCAGGGTTCCTAACATTTTTTAACCTTCCTGTTACTAGTTGGTTTCCTAGTTACTCAGCAGAACGAAAACCTGGCTGACTGAATGAAGCCTGTGATTATTCACTATTATGGCTTGATTCACAGGGAACACTGAGCTTTACAGTAAATTAAACCTAATAAAAGGACAGCCCTTGTGCTTCAAGATCAAAAGTCGAACGTGTTAGAAGGAAATTAAAAGAAGGCACGCGGGGTGAAATGATCAGATGCACTATGTCAAACTGAGTTTAAAAGCTATCTTGACTCTTTGCTCTCCAGAAAGAGGGACACTCATAGAAGAGAAGAGGAAAGGAATATTACAGGAGAACATGTGTGTTTAAATACCAAATGTCTAGAGACTGAAATGCAGTCAGGAGTTTTTTAGAATCCAGACATAATTATTAAAAGTGATTAGCTTCCCAAGTCATTCTGTAAAAAAAAAAAAAAAAAACCAAAAAACCCTGAAAAACAACCAAACATGTTTCCTTAGAAACATGTCTGTATTTACCTTGAAATCCAAATCAATAGTCAACATACAGTACGTGTGGTTTCTAGTTGTAATCACAAAAGACGTCATTTGGTCGGAAGTGTCTCATTTACCCAGTCAGCAAACACAGTGTCAGCTGCTGAGAAGACAGAGACCAGTGAAGCCTAGTCCCTGCCCTTAAAGACATAAAAATGAGTCCACAGCATTGTAAAAATCACACAGAAACAGGAAACTTTGGAGATCCTGGGGGCAGGGACAGGATGGGGGAGGGGAAACGCACTTACAGACGGGCATCGCGGAACTCACGCATATTTTGGCACTTGAATTTCCTCTGTTGACTATTTATTTACCTTGCAGTCATGGAGTGGGTGGGGTCTGGCAGCAGCAGGGACCCCACGGATGTATGTTGGGGTCAAGGAAAGGACGAAGTGAAGGTTTATAACCCGCACCTCTCCCCACCTCCGTGTCCTCAGACACCACATTCGCGATCCAAGCGGCTCTTTGTTGTTGCCCATTTACAGGCTGGCATCAGTTACCAGGAAGCTGGGGCGACTTGGGGTCGTGGAGCAGCCTCCCAGCCTCCTGACAGGGTGGTCCCAAGCTATGTAAGAGCAGGCGGTATCTATACTCTTGGGGAAGAGTGTCTAGAACATTCATTTATTGGTTGGGTTCCCCGTGGGTACAAAGGCATTAAAAACTAGATACAGCCTGTGATCTGAACCTCCGAAGGGTAACTTGTAGGGTAAGACTCCCTGGGTCAAAACCCAGTTCAGTCTTTTTCACTAGGCATCCACTGTGGCCCTCAGAAAGTTATTACTTTACCTCTCCGAGCCTCGGTTTCCTTCTCAGTCAAGTTTGCATAATAGCGATGCTGACATTTCTCCAAAGGCTGCCTTGGGATGAAATGAGTTAGTGTTTCTTATGCACGGCCACACAGTCACAAGTCCAAGCCCAAGTGTGTGATAAACCAGCAGCAGATCCTCCGACCATCCCTTCCAGCGCCTTCTGATGGCCGCTTTGCTCTACACTCTGAGCAGGACTTTGGTTCACAACAAGGAATAAAGTCAAGACCAATGCCATCAATAGGAGCCTACGGTTTCCTTCACCATAATTCGCTTGCCTTCGGTGGTGGAATGAAAACACTGAATTTTATTTTTATTTTTTTTATTTTTTATTAAAAAAATTTTTTTTTCAACGTTTATTTATTTTTGGGACAGAGAGAGACAGAGCGTGAACAGGGGAGGGGCAGAGAGAGAGAGGGAGACACAGAATCGGAAACAGGCTCCAGGCTCTGAGCCATCAGCCCAGAGCCCGACGCGGGGCTCGAACCCACGGACCGCGAGATCGTGACCTGGCTGAAGTCGGACGCTCAACTGACTGCGCCACCCAGGCGCCCCAACACTGAATTTTAAAACTGGAAAAAACTTCAGAGATCTGATAAGTGAGATCAGCTCCTGTTTTTATAAGGAAACTGAGGCCCAAGGAGGATCAATCCCTTACCTGCGGTCATTCGGCTATTTCCTGGCAGGGCTGGGGCTGGGGGTTATTTCCAGGCCGACTGGCCCTTGCCGGCATTTTCCCTTATAAGGTATTACTCTCGGAGTATATAAAACACCTTCAAAATCCGCCGTGGTGTTAAACTGCATGATGCCATGCTTTAGGCAAGTCTGAACAACAAAAATAGCAAAAGACCCTTTGTATGCTGTAAAATTGATAATCCCTAAATAAATGTGTCTGCAGTGTGAGTCAGACCGGTACAGATATATGATTTTGGAGTTGCGTGTGCTTTTTTTTTCTGAATCACAGAATGATTCCCACAGTATGCACTCAACTGGATAATGCTCAGATCATCAGCCTGACTGTCTGCCTTGCAAACCCAACACTGAGCCACACTAGGCCTCACACAAGCGAAGAGTTAGTCACTGCTGTGGCGGTCAGCCTAGCAAGTGATTAAGTAAAGGTTAATTCACCTGCCGCTTTGGCGGCAACTGAAACCTGGATTAATGTTTTAAAGCTAAATAATGCAACACACTCAAGCAGGCATGTGAATCAATCGCGAAGATGTTGGGATATTCGGGGGGTGTCCATTCTTTTGAAGAATGGTTTCCCAATTGCCGCAAGGTTTCCCCGACTCCTTTGCACTTAGGAATTTTGGTCTCTTTGTCTATTTCAGACCCACTGAGCTATTAGCACCTCTTGTTTTGTAGCTGTTATGTAAATCACACCTCCTCATGTACTTTGCTCCCAGCTAATGCTTTCTTTTACCTCTTAAATGCCAAAAATTTCACCACTGCACTTGAACATGCCTTTTGGGTCGGGTGGAGGACAAGGAGGAAAGCGATTCTCCACACTTAGCTGTCAAAGGAGAGAAACATCAGCACCCATCTTTTGGAAGAGTCTCACAGAATGCTGTTGGAGTCCCCTGTTTTGGCGAAGAAATACCCTTTCATTAAAACGAAGCAGAGCTGACAGGCAGGTTCATGTGGTAAGAACACCCCCGCCCCCACGGCTGGAGAAAAGGACAGGGTTCCACTTGGCATCTTGAAATTCTTAGTGACTGTCTGAAACAAGAGGTCCGTTTTCATTTTGCAATGGGCCCTCCAAATGATATAGTTGGTCCCGGGGGGGGACGTCTGACCCAGGGCTTTCTGCACCTTCAGGGCCCCATTAGTCACGTCACAGGCAGAGACTGGGTCATCTCGGTCGATCTCTTCAAACTATCCTTTCCTGTGTGACAACAGAGGTTCAAAATGCACTTTTAATAGGCTCTCCTGGGGGGTGCCTGGGAGGTTCAGTTGGTTGAGTGTCTGACTCTTGATTCTGGCTCAGGTTATGATGCCGGGGTCTTGGGATTGAGCCCCGCGTTGGGCACTGAGCACTGAGAGTGGAGCCTGCTTGAGATTCTTTCTCTCCCCTGCTCACACTCTCTCTCTCTAAAAAAATAATAATAATAATAAAAATTTTTTAAAAAGTCTCTCTCCTGGCTGGGCATAAATGCTTCCATTAGGGATTATTAACATTTTTTAGAAGTCACGAAAAAACATTGTGTTTGTGTGTGTGTGTAGGTATGTAGATGTGCACACACACACACACACACACACACACACACACACTCTATTGAGATCTAATTCACATACCATAAAACCGACCCACTTAAAGTACACAATTCAATCGTTTTTATTTTAGACTTTTCATGGAGCTGTACAACTACTATGCAGTTAATTTTAGAACATCTCATCACCTTAAAAAGAAAACCTGAGGGGCGCCTGGGTGGCGCAGTTGGTTAAGCGTCCGACTTCAGCCAGGTCACGATCTCGCGGTCCGTGAGTTTGAGCCCCGCATCAGGCTCTGGGCTGATGGCTGAGAGCCTGGAGCCTGTTTCCGATTCTGTGTCTCCCTCTCTCTCTGCTCCTCCCCCGTTCATGCTCTGTCTCTCTCTGTCCCAAAAATAAATAAACGTTGAAAAAAAAAAAAAAAAAAAAAAAGAAAACCTGTTTCCGTTAGCTATCACCCTATTGTCCCTAAGTCCCAAATAACCACCAATCTGATTTTGTCTCTAGAATTGCCTCTTGTGGACTCTCTGCATGAATGAGATTGTACAGTATGTGGTGTTTTGTGATGGGTTTCTGTCACTCAGCATCATGTCCTCAAGGGACATCCATGTTGTAGCATGTGTCAGTATTCCATTCCTTTCATGATGTAGATATATATATATATATATATATATATATATATATATATATATGATATACACTTCTCCTATAGCCAGTGTCCAGTCTCCATTTGCAGGTACCTGGGGAACTGCTGGGCTGCACAATGAAACTCACCACATCTTCGGACCTCAAGCTGTATTACAAAGCTGTAATCATCAAGACAGTATGGTACTGGTCCAAAAACAGACACTCACATCAGTGGAACAGATCTGAGAGGTTCTTGAGAACCCAGAAATAGACCCAGAAATGAAACGTATGGCCAACTAATCTTTGACAAAGCAGGAAAGAATATCCAATGGAATAAGACAGTCTTTTCAGCAAGTGTTGCTGGGAAAGCTGGACAACAACATGCAGAAAAATGAACCTGGACCACTTTCTTACACCATACACAAAAATAAACTCAAAATGGATGGAAGACCTAAACGTAAGACAGGAAGCCATCAAAATCCTCGAGAAGAAAGCAGGCAAAAACCTCTTTGACCTTGGCTGCAGCAACTTCTTACTCAACACATCTCCAGAGGCAAGGGAAACCAAAGCAAAAATGAACTACTGGGATCTCATCAAAATAAAAATCTTCTGCAAAGTGAAGGAAACAATCAGCAAAACTAAAAGGCAACCGACGGAATGGAAGAAGATAGTTACAAACAACATATCAGATAAAGGGTTAGTATCCAAAATCTATAAAGAACTTATCAAACTCAACACCCAGAAAACAAATAATCCAGTGAAGAAATGGGCGAAAGACATGAATAGACACTTCTCCAAAGAAGACATCCAGATGGCCAATCGACACATGAAACAATGCTCAACATGAGTCATCATCAGGGAAATACCAATCAAAACCACAATGAGATACCACCTCACACCTGTCAGAATGGCTGACATTAACAACTCAGGCAACAACAGATGTTGGTTGGCGAGGATGCGGAGAAAGAGGGTCTCTTTTGCCTTGTTGGTGGGAAAGCAAGCTGGTGCAGCCACTCTGGAAAACAGTATGCAAGTTCCTCAAAAAATTAAAAATAGAACTACCTTACGACCCAGCAATTGCACTACTAGGCATTTATCCAAGGAACACAGGTCTGCTGTTGCAAAGGGACACATGCACCCCAATGTTTATATGTTTATAGCAACACTATCAACAATAGCAAAGTATGGAAAGAGCCCAAATGTCCATCGATGGATGAACGGATAAAGAAGATGTGGTACATATATAAAATAGAGTATTACTCGGCAATCAAAAAGAAGGAAATCTTGCCATTTGCAAGTATGTGGATGGAACTGGAGGGTATTATGCTAAGCGAAATGAGTCAGAGAAAGACAAGTCTCATAGGACTTCACTCATATGAGGACTTTAAGAGACAAAACAGATGAACACAAGGGAAGGGAAGCAAATATAAAAACAGGGAGGGGGACAAAAACATAAGAGACTCTTAAATATGAAGAACAAACAGAGGGTTACTGGAGGGGTTGTGGGAGGGGGGATGGGCTAAATGGGTAAAGGGCTTAAGGAATCTACTCCTGAAATCATTGTTGCACTATATGCTGACTAACTTGGATGTGAATTAAAAAAATAAAATAAAAATACAAGAAAAAAAAAAATTCCAGGAAAAAAACAAGGTTGATTTTGGTTTTGGTAGAAAGATTTCCAAGACATACAGCCAAGTGAAGAAGGCGATTGGCTAAATAATCTGGACAGTATGATCCTATTCATGTGAAAATGATAAATATCCACACTAACCTCCAAAAATAAATAAATAAAAATAAAAAAGAAATTTATGGCATCTTTCGCCCCCAGAGTGGGCTAACGCCTCATGTTCTCTTCCTGGACCAGCCTGAGCAGGGGAGGAAGACACAAAGTCACGTCAGGCAGGATCAGGCTGGGTTTCACCTGACCGCCCACCTGGCCTTCCGCAGCACTGTGGGAGGGAGACCAGGGCAACCCGTCTCCTTCTCAGCTTGGGCGCCGCTAGTTTGAGCTTGGGGAGCAAGAAGATTGTTGACTAAATGTGGTGAGTGGTGCCTTCCTGTTTCTTTATTTTCACCCTGTACTTTGGCATTTGTATAGCAAAACAAGTAGACTATTTCTCTGCAAGAACCATTTGCTATAGTCTAGGAAAAACAACCATTCTATATCTATCTATCTATCTAGCATCTAGCATCTGCTTATCACTTATTCCATTCAGTTTTATTAAGATACAATGACATCATTCGACAATTTTAAACGACTTGCAGTATAACTCGTGAATTGAAATACTTATGCTTATTTCTAAAGACTTCTAGATGTCTATTCTCACAGGCATGCTGTTGAAACATCTGTCATCCTGTCCTTCCCCAGCAGAAACCATCCAATGGCCCGTGTGGCTTGGACGAAAAGCTCAAGAGCCCGCCAGGCCCCTCAATGCCTTGTGACCTGGCCTCCTTCTATGTCTGTGATCTGTCCTCTGTCCCCCATCCTGCACCCCTGCCGGGCACCAGCCTCTGGCCTCCCCCAGATGCCAGGCAGGCTCCTTCTTCTCCTGGGAGAGTTCTTTCCCTTACTGCCTCTGATTTTCCCTAAATAGTCACCTGTGCTGTGACCTTCCCTGGCTACCCCACCAACATTTCAACCACTCCCATCAGACCCACATGATTTTTTTTTTCTTGAGTACATATCATTATTGAATATTCTTTACATCTTTTTTTTTTTTTCTTTTCCCAATTCATTCTCTATCTCTCCAGCCCAAGTTCTGCTCCATTAGGGCAGGGACTGTATCCATTTTCTTCACTACTTTTCTGCAAAGCTCAGAACAATTCCTGATACATAAGACTCAACACATATCTGTTGGGCCAATGACGCTAATGAGTTCCATGGGTGACTTTTTATCGCCTTTCCAGCGAACATGTAGAATGTTGGATAGTAAGTATGGACGCATATGTTAAACGTTTTATCCATAAAAAGATGTAACTACATTATGCAATGTCTTTTATAATTCTTCGCTGAAGTAGGAAAAACCATAATAATGGTAGCATCTGGCATTTATATAGTACTCTGTACCTTTCCTAGACTTGCCTTCTATGACATTCCTTATTTTGGATCGCATTCTTATCTCCACTTCAAGTGACTTGCCCAAAGTCACAGGATGAACTTCTAAGGGATGCAAGACTGAAATCTTTTGAAATTTTCACTGAAGAGTGTTTTTCCCCTGACGCAAACAGAAGGGCACGCCGCTTGTGTGGGTCTAACCCTTCACACTTTGCAGACTGTTTCGCAGACATCAGCTGCCCTGCCCCTGCCCTGTGATAAGCAGAACGCGCCCTGTTAGCCCCAAGTCCCTGGTGAACCAGTGAGGAAACTGTGACTCAGCCTGGCCAGCGTCTTGCCACCCCCCTCCAACCCCTCCAGCTGGCTAAGCTGAGGGCCCACACCAGGCATCTGCTCTTTGTGTGGACTTGACTGCCAATGACGAACAATGACATTGACTTCCTTATTCTTTGCTGAACAAGGTACAGCTTGACCTTTGGTATTTGAGGCTGTCCTATCAGTCAGTTCCATCATCTGAGAGCAGCCCGAAGCCCCGTGGTGGGCTGTGTATGAAACTTGGCTGAAACATGTCTCAGTCGCTGCAGCCACATGGCCAGCAAGGGAACCTCACCCACCTTTCAGCTGCTGTTTCACCTTCACGTGGGTGGGGTCCCCTTCTCTCGGCCTTTGCAGTAACTCTCCCCCAGGGATAACAGCTGGGTTCCTGAAGTGGGTTGAAAGGTAGCTCCCTCCCCGCAAAAAGATGTCTACTTCCTAACCCTTGCAACCTCACGAATGGGACCTTGTTTGGATAAAACGTTTTTGCAGAAGGTAGTAAGTGGAGATCCGCAAGATGAAATCATCCCGGGTTACCCCCGGCAAGCCCTAAATTGATGACAAATGTCCAGGAGGGACACAGGGAGAAGAGAAGACGGTCATGTGCAGACCAAGGCAGAGCTAAGGACCACCTGGAGCGACCAGGAAGGAGGAGGCAAAGAAGGACCCTCACCCAAAGCCTCAGAGGGGCCCGGCCCTGCCGACCTTGACTTTGAACCTGTGGCCTCCAGATTGTGAGAGAGTAAATTTCCGTTGCTCTAAGCCATGAGTTTGCAGTGATCTGTTATAGCAGCTACAGGAAACTCAGACAACCTCCTTGGGAGAAGTGACCCTGAGAGGAGGGCCAGGAAATGGGCATGAGGGATGGAAGTCAAGACTCAAAGCTTTCTCAGGAAGCAAGGGATCCCTTCTGTCCCCATGGATTTGCCTGTTCTGGAAATTTCGTATAAATGGAACCAGACACTTAAAAAAGAAAGAAAGAAAGCGAGGGATCTTTGCCCGAGTAAGAAAGTTTTGAGTGAATTAAAAATGGAGGAAGGAATCAAAAGTTGAATTAGGCGGTGACTTGGGTCTTTGACATTGTCTACAAAAAGGCGAGAGGAAGGGATTAATGAAACCACGGTGGGGGACATCGCAGCCAGTGAGGGCGATGTGCACTTCAAGGTGGCAGTTACGTGTGGGGATGTTAAGTACAATCTGAGGGCTGAGTCACCATTTACAACTCAGGTGGGGGAAAAAATTATAAAGCTAAAAGACTAAGAACTTGTGGATGCAGGGCAATTACTTCTTAACCATAGTGTGAAGTGGTTGATGACCAGAAGATTAGAAGGAACCAGAAGGTCATCTTTGGCCCTCCCGCTCCTGTTCTTTCCTAGCTTCTAGTTGGGTTCTCTGGGGCCCCTCGACTTTGGATCTGATCCAATACCCGTTCTGGAGTTGGTAAGAAAACTGGGCTGGTCCTGTGGACCTCTGGACTGGGATCACAGTCCACCAACCACCAGCCCCGTGGTCTGGCAGGGGGCGGACTGAGTCTCGGCCAGCCCAGAGCCACGGCGGGGTCCTGAGCATCGGGACCTCCTCGTTCCCTCACCTCTGGTCTCTTGAGATGGGGTTTCTGCCTTGGTATTATTTCTTCAATTCAGACTTCTCCGCCTGGCGCCCTCAGCCCCTCCCTGGGCAGAAGCCACGTCCGTGTTCTGCCACACAAGGACAGTCCCACACGGGGAGCGCCTGTCTGCCTGTCTGCTTGCTGTGCATGAGACACTGGGCTTTCCTCGCAGCCCATCTGTTAGCAGTGAGAGTGTTGATGTGCAACACGATCCAGCGTAGACCGTGGGGACCAGAGTCGTGGAAGCAGGGGAGCCGGCCAGGGGACCACAGTGGGGGTAACACATAGGTGAGGAAGGTGGCTTGGACCCAAAAAGGGTTTCACATCTCGGGATCCAGCAGGCACTCAGAGGCCCTGGGAGTCATCCTTGATTTCCAGTCTTCCCTCAGCCCCTAAGACATCAGCAAGTCCTGTGAACTCTACTTCCAGAACATCTTTCAAATCTGATCGCTTCTCGCTCTTTCTGCTTCCATACCCTTGTCGCCATGTCACTCACCTTGACGATGCATCCGTCTCCTGTCAGGCACCCCTCTGCTCCAGACTTCCTACAATCCACCCTCCGCGCGGCAGCCAACACAGTCTTTCAGAAAATAAATCCTGTGATGCCACTGCTCTCCCCAGAATCCTCCAAAAGCTTCTCACCCACATAGAATAGAATCCCACTCCTTCCAGCCCCTAGAAGACCTGCCCGGCCTCGTCTCCCATCCCATCATCCTCTCCTTGCTCCTCACGCTCCAGCACACAAGCCTCCATCTTCTCCCGGAACGCCCCGAAAGTGCTCCTACCTCAGGGCCTTTGCACTTGCTGCTCTGCGGACCGCTCTTTCCCCTGTCTCTGCAAGGCTGCTCTTTCTCATCCTCTAGGATAAATGTCATTGGTTCAAGGTAGTCCTTTCTGACCTTTGGTCAGGAGATGCCTCACCTTCCAGTCACTGTCACCGCATGCCGATAACGCTCTTCCTTGCATTTACCGCTACAAAATTACCGTGTTATCCTGTTAATTTATCTGTTCATTTGATTTTGTTGTCCTTCCCCAGCGTACTAAAACGCAAGCTCAGAGAGAGCAGAACGCTTGTCTGTCTTGTTCGTTGCTGCGTCCCAGCACCTTTAGCAGCATCTGGCTTGTTCTAGCTGTCGATGAATATCCCCTCAGCGAATGAATGAATGAATGAATGAGTGAATGAATGAGTGAGTGAGCGAATGAATGAATCTGGCTAGACTCAGTGCATCACAGTGTCTCCGATCTTTATGACTCCTGAGTTTTCTTATCCAAAGTATCTTTTCATTACTAATTGCTCTGGTAACCTATAACCTTGCTAGGCAAGCCGTTGAACAAATAGTGACTAATGCAAAGCATGTCACTAGGACTCTTCCTCTGGGTGACAGTCACTGACACCTGGTTAGCTCTTTTTGTAGAAGTACCCTCGAAGATACACGACACTGTGTGAAATATCCCGCTTTGGAACGGGTGACATCTGTCACATTCGCCTTATCTGCTTCTCCAACCAGCCTGGCAGGTCACACCCACACAACTGGTTTTCATGAAATCCTGGTGACCCCGAGGCCTTCACTCAGTTGGGTGTGTTTCCTGGCTGGGTCCCACCAGAGCAGATGTGAAGGGTCCGTTACTGTCCAGATGCATACCGCAGACCTGTCTGCACACAGACAGTGGCCTCTGTCCCCGGGCGGGGACGCTTCACGGGTGGCTTTCCATGCCAAGAGTCAGTGCAGAGCCTGAGGACAGAGGGCCAGTGGCTCTGAGAGCCCTCGGTGCAGAGATACAATCCCTCAACCTCCCAGTCACTTAAAATACAACAAAAGCAAACGGGTCTCCCCGCGTGCAGAATGACACTTGCACATATATGTCAGTGACAAGATTCCAAAAATACAGGGGCTTAAGTGACAGAGAATTTGATCGTTCCCTAGTATAACACCTGGGGAAGGTGGTCTGAGGCTGGTTTGGTGGCTCAGTGACCTTGGGACCTAGGCCCCTCCCATCTCTTTCTGCCCTTTGTCCCCTGACTGAAGATGGCTCACTACTGCCTCCCTGTTCCTCCCCTGCAAAGAAAGGAAGGGACTTCCCTTTAAGGGCACTATTCAGAATGGCACATGGTGGTCCTGCTCATCCTTATTGGTCTGGATTTAGTCACATGACTTCGTCCGGCGGCAAGGGAGGCTGGGAAGTGTAGTCTTTAGCTAGATGAGTCGGTGCTAAGAACGGATACCTGCAGGAGAAGCAGAAGTCTCCAGGGCATCCATCCCTGAAGTGTGCCCCTCCTCCCGGGTTATGTCCCGGGGGACCAGGGGCAATCCTCACAGACTCTACTCTCTCTTGCCCAACCCAAGTCAACCTGGAACCAGGGCCTGTGGATTCTGGCTCTTCAATTTCTCTAGCAATCAACCTCTTCTTTCTGTCTTCACGAATCTGAGAGGGACGGCACAATAGGGTCAGGTCGTCACTTCCCAACCAGACATTCTCCTTCTGGTACCTTCCTCTCAATCAATACTACACGGACCAGGCAGATAGGCTTCCCGATGTATTGCTCTGAGTAGGTTATTCCCCTGCTCAAAAGCATTCGGTGTGTCCGTGCTGTGAAAATCTAAACAGCTTGGTGTGGCTTTCATGTGTGTGGCCAGCTTGGCCTCCCACACCCCCACCAGCCTCACCGTGAGCCTCAAGTTCCAGCCAAGAGGAAGGCAAGGGATTGAGGAGAAAAAAGAACAGAGATTTATTGGCCTGTTGTAACGATCATCGCTATGGTCTGAATGTTTGTGCGGCTTCCAAATGCACGTATTGAAATCTAACCCCAACGTGAGGGTATTTGGTGGTGGGGTCTTTGGGAAATGACTGGGTCACAAGCACAGAGCCCTCATGAACGGGACTGGTGCCCTTAGAAAGGCAGCTGGAGAAAGCTCTCTTGTCCCTTGCCCCGTGGGGACACAGTGAGAAGCCAGCCAGTTATGCACCAGGAGCTGGGCTCTCACCCGACCTTGACCCTGCCAGCGTCTTGGTCTTGGACTTCCCAGCCTCCAGAACTGTGAGGAATAAGTGTCTGTTGTTTATAAGGCACCCAGTCTGTGCTGTGTTGTTATAGTGACTCAAATGGACTAGGGCAAGCGTGACTTAAATGCACTGGGTGCCCACCGAGGACCAGGCCCTATTTCGCACCTGGTCCTTACAGTAGCCTCACTGGCTGTCTGAGGTCACCCCTGGGTCTTACCTCCTGGGCGGTGACAGTTTTGCCAGAGTTTCTTCCCAGAGACCGTAAGCTTCCTTAGGGCCCGGAAAATTGTCCTTTCACCTAGGCCCTGAGTGTTCATGGACGAAGGAATCACCTTTCAGAGGAGTTGGTAGGGGGTCATTCCCAGGCGGGGGAGGCTGACAGAGAGGTGAACTCAGTGGGGTGCCTGGCTGGCTGATTGAATCTCTTCATTCCCAGAGATTTCCAGAAGAGGCAGCACGGCCTGATCTGTGGTTGTGGTTACTGAATCATGGACTTACCAGGAGCAAAAGTGATGGGTGGCCCTCAGAGGCACCCCTGACGTAGCTGGAATGTTCCGGGTCTGGTAAACGGGGCCTGACCTGTGCCACCAGGGTGAACTCAGAAGGCTCTCAATGGATTCCAAAGCCTGTGTCTGTTCACAGACTCGGGGCTCCTACACCACCTGTGTGGGTCTGAGTTTCCTGCTCAGACCCTGCGAAGGCCTCTGAGGAACCTGTGCCCTGGGGAAGGGCTGTCCCCACCCCTTTCAGGGTCACCTGGACGTTGGCTGTCTACATATTCCAGTTCTGGCGGGCTTGAACGCCCTTGGGATCTACGGGAAAAGGCACTGCCTTATGGGGGTTGGATAATAGAGTCACGTGACTAAGACAGCTGTGACGGGGAGTTCCGGCTTTGCCCCCTACCATGTGATCTTGCAGGGCCCTTCATTTCCAATGCTTCCGTGTCTCCCATAAAACAGAGGTAGAACACCTTGTTCTGTCAATTATTCAGATAGCAGGAGAGCTATATACCTTCCTCTCTCCCCGCTACCCATCCACCAGTATTCACCAAGCACCTGCCGTTCTGGGCGGCCTGGTGTATATTAACACACAAAAGGACACATACGTCAGCCCTCCTGGAGTTTACGCGAACGTGGGGGAACATATGCATGACAGGTGATAAGCATAATAGCTAAGTATTCTGGGGCGCCCGGGTGGCTCAGTCGGTTGAGCGTCGGACTTCAGCTCAGGTCATGATCTCGCGGTTCATGAGTTCAAGCTCCGCATCAGTCTCGTTGCTGTCAGTGCAGAACCCGCTTTGGATCCTCGGTCCCCCTTTCTCTCTCTGCCCCTCCCCTGCTCCCAGTCTCTCTCAAAAATAAATGAACATTAGAAAAAATAACTACTCAGTACTTAAAATGGAAATAAGTGCATGATGGGGAAAAAGGGGGGGGGGGAACCAAGAGCAAGGCGAGGGGGAACCAAATTACAGAATGGCAAAGGACCCTAAAAATGACGTAGGGCAGTGATTGCCAAGCATTTTGGTCCCAGGATTCCTTACATTGTTAATGTTTCTTGGGTCTGTGGTTTCTACCAATTTTTACCGTATTGGAAATCAGAACTGAAGAGTGTTTAAAATATTTATTTAAAAATAATTACAGTGAAACTATTACATGTTCACATGAATAACATTTTTTTTTTTTTTTTAATGAAAGGGGAACGATGTTGTAAAACAACAGACAATTAGTGTGGAGCCTGGCATTGGTTTGCATTTTTGTAAATCTTAATGCCTGGCTTGACAGGAGGCAGTCGGATTCTCACATCTGCCTCTGCATTCAATCCGTCGTATCACACGTCATAAAGCCTCTGGAACACTCCGTGTGCACCATGGAGCAAGAGTGGACAAGGCAAGTGACTCTTATGAAACGACTTCTGACCCCACAGGGCCCCAGAAGTGGCTCAGGGACCCCCTCCCCCCCAGGGGTTCCTAGGCCACACCTTGAGAACTGCTCTGCTGTATTCTGATCTCATTTTTCAGATGAGGACATCAAGGTCCTGAAGGGGACGGTGTGTTTCTGAGGTCTCCCAGCATGAACCAAGGACCAGACCCGCAACTTTCCACCTTAGCCCGGGATTCCCTCCCCAGTATGATGTTTATTCGCAGCTGGATTATTTTAATGCAAAGCAAATGCCCAGATATTTAATTATGATCACGAGGAAGTTGCAGCTTTTGAAATAAATACAGTACAAGCCCAATGGCCACACACACACACACACACACACACACACACACACACTAAGGTAAGTTGCAGGGGCCCCAGAGCACAGCTGCTAATCGTATGTTTATTACCCCGTCTAGTTCACTGGCTCATATTTGCACAATGGCCCCTTTGTGTGCTTTGACAGCCTGTGTGTTTTAGGTGTGTCCTTGTGTACGGTAAGAGGAGTCAGTACAATAACAGTAAATATTCCTTTTGATGGCTGGAACAAAGGTGATTTAAACTGAATCTCGATGGGAGGAGGGGAGGTCACGAGCTGCCCTGTGCCAGCCAGTCACACTCGGAAGATCATGCTGTCTTCTGGGTGGGTGACTATCATACGCCTTGACCTCCAGTCCCGGGAGGCACTGACTTGGATTCATCAGAGCCAACTAGTGAGACTAGACCGACTCCTCTGGTTTAGGGTCCATGGGGACATGGCTGCCAGTGGTCACCACCAACTTCTGGATTCTATTGGAATGAGTGTGCTCTGAACAAACAGTGCCTTCTCGGAGCTCGCCAGGTGTCGTAGGCATTAGTCATCCAGATGTTATCAAGACGTAGAAAGTTCTGACAGGGCTGGGGATGAGTCACCGGACCCATCAAAGACCCACGAGATAAACAGAAAGTAGAAGAATCAATACGCTGCGCTTTGCTCGATGGGCCTGGCTGGGATTGCACAAGCAGAGGTTTCGCCACCCAGAAGGTGACGTCCCGGTGGCCCCCAGCCTGGCACCCCAGCCTTCGGGGCCGTGGAATTGGTGGGTGTCTCTGACTCTGTGATGGTAGCCCACTGTTGATTCGCCAGTCTCTCATAGTAGATCTGCTTTGGGAATGTGAACGTGTCAAACCAGCCAATGGGCTTCTGGAAAGGAGTAAAGGGAAGGAGGCATCTTCCAGAGAAGGGAATGCTACTGGAAATAAGGTCAACTTCAGAGAGTTTAAAGTTTATTCTTTTTTTTTTTTTTTTTAATTTTTAACATTTATTTATTTTTGAGACAGAGAGAGACAGAGCATGAACAGGGGAGGGACAGAGAGAGAGGGAGACATAGAATCGGAAGCAGGCTCCAGGCTCTGAGCTGTCAGCCCAGAGCCCGACGCGGGGCTCGAACTCATGGACTGCAAGACCGTGACCTGAGCTGAAGTCGGACGCCCAACCGACTGAGCCACCCAGGCGCCCCTAAAGTTTATTCTTTTAACAAACAGCTTTGACTAAGAACCTGTATTTTCCGATTTTATTTAGGTATTTTTTAGACATCTTATTTTTTTAGACATTTTTGACGTGATAAAACAATTTGGTTGATATAGCTTTTATGGCCATTGTAAATTTGAATTATTAACTATTTACCATGTTTATGGAGACTCTGGAGTAGCCATAAAAAGACATTTAATGCACTCTCTTCGATAAAATAAAAAATTAATTTTCCACGTCTCCCTTTCAAATTCTCAACTCTTTAACTGATTTTGTTCATAAAGCAACATTATAACTAAGCATAGATGGGAAAAATCTGGGCCTATAAATGCTATCTCATGCTAGCGTTCCATGCTAATGTCCATGTAAAAAAAGTTGGTGCTTTAGAACTTAGAGGAAGTATATAGACCAAAGTTAGAATAATATGAATAGTTTTGCACCATGTTTAATGCTGATATTGAATAGTTTAAAGAACATGGGCTTATTTCTATTGAAATGACATTTGAATATCCTTCTCTCTCTCACAATAAGAACTTGACATCCTTGTTAGTGACATTGGGTCCTAGAACATCACTTATGATTACTCATATACTAGATGTTAATTTTAGGCTCTCTGCTTCGGGTCACTATCGTGGGTCTAAGATGAGAAGTCTTGCTTTTGTGTTCGCTTGACCAAGTCATTGCTTCTCTTTTCCTGTATCATGAGGACTTGGCCCCGTTACGTAATTTATCATGTTCGTAAGAACATTCTAGATCTACCTGAATCAGATGCCCCGTTTTCCCCAGTGGTATAACATGGCGAGGGTGAAAACGCAGGCCTCTTAGTGATACACGTTCTTGGTTCTCCCTTACACCATTCACTCAGCAGGTAGTAGGGGCTTGGTAGAGATTTGCTGAGTGAAAGCCAGGCACAGATTGCAGAAGGAGCAATAAAATTTGTTATGATGTCATTAAACCATAAATTTTACGAAAAAAAATCCCCATCTTGCTAGAGGACACCTTTCATAAAATAGTTACTTTGTAGTAGCATCAGGCTTATCAGGAAATGCGGGAATTTCAGGAGCAACCTGGAAAAAGTCAGGGGAGATACAGATACAGAGGCTGAACCCCAGCAGTGCTCTCAGCCTTTTTCAGCACGGCCCTCAAGGAAGAAGATCATATAAGGCCCCCGGAACCACCATCGCCCTGGCCTGGAGGGCCAAAGTGGTCACTAAACTCTGCGGCTTTTGGTATTGTCGAAGTCAATTATCGACCGGAAAGAGCTTCTCTTGCCCAGAGACCATGTGTTTGGCAAACCCAAACAGATAACTTCCAGGTTCCTGTAAATGCCCTGCTTGCCCAGAAATGCAATGTACCCAGTCGGCCAATCCCCAAACACCAAGCCAACTCTGGGCTCCGCACTTTACTTCCTCATTTCTTATTCCTTATTCTTTATGCTATAAAAGCTTTCTAACATCTGCCTCATTTCCCAGTTCCCTTGATGGAGACAGACTGTCCTCTTGATAAAGTGTTAACATTTGTATCACCTCACTTGTCTTCTTTAACCATTTAAAAACAAATATCTTCGGGTCCTGTTAACAGATACATGGAGGGATATTAAAAACGTTGAGTTTATCTGAGCAGAACTCTGGACTGGGCAGTGCTAAGCTGGAAGCTGTAATGTGTCCCCCACCACCCTCTCCTTCCCCGACCCACAGGCCCCAGGGGAGAGAGGGTGTGGGAGCAAAGACGGGAATTGGTTGATTGCCTATCACTTAAAGCATGGTTGGCTGTTTGTGACTGGTCATCCTTAGGCTTCTATTTTATACATTTGAGGCATTTCCGGGTTTAAATTTTGTTTTGCTACCTAAGCCGCCAGGGTAGTAGAGCCCCTGCAATCTAGTAGCTTCTTTGTTTAACTTAACAGGCTAAGCTGCCAAGTTTGGGACTGGAAACCTGTGAAAACTTAATTTTTGAACTCAACCTTAAGAGAAAGAGGTGAAAAGCAGCCACATTTGGACCCATATATAGATCTTCCTCAACAACAGGGACACATCCCAATAAACCCACCACAACTTGAAAATATAAGTCAAAAATGCATTCCTACGCCTACCTACCTAACCGTGGCTTAGCTGAGACTATCTTAGACACGCTTAAATGAGAATGCTTAATGTTAGCCCAAAGTGGGGCAAAATTATCTGACATAAAACTTATAATAAAGTGTTGAATTATCTCGGGTAATTTTGAAGCAGCATCATGAGAGAGTATGTGCATATCGCTAGCCTGGAAAAGATGAAGATTCAAACTGTGAAATCTGGTTCCTCCTGAACACACATCCCTTTCACGCCATCACAAAGTCACAGAGTTGTAAGTAGACCCCCATTGTAAGTTGGTGGCCATCTGTACAGTAGGCAGAACTTTGATTTATTTTTGTTTTTCTACAACTGGATATTTTCCTTTTTTTTTTTTTTAATGTTTGCTTATTTTTGAGAGGGAGAGAGAGAGAGAGACAGAGCCTGAGTGGGGGAGGGGGAGAGAGAGAGGGAGACACAGAATCTGAGGGAGGCTCCAGGCTCTGAGCTGTCAACACAGAGCCCGATGTGGGGCTCGAACCTGTGAACTGCGAGATCATGACCTGAGTCAAAGTCGGATGCTTAACCAACTGAGTCACCCAGGCGCCCCTACAACTGTAATTTCCATTAGTGGTACACTAGAATGTAATTCAATTCGGCGGCAACCAGTGGTATTAAATGCTCACACTATACAAAAGCTTTGTTCTGTTTCAGATGTATTTTGATAGGCGGCCAGACAGCATAGATTAGATCCCGGGTCAGATCTTGTCTCTGTCAACTCAGTCGTTGTGTGACCTCAGCTGGGGGCTGACCCTCTCTGGGCCTCAGATGTGATATGGGAAGCACAGCAGCTACCTCAGTGGTGTTGTGAGACTCAGTGGCCATACTGAAGGTGAATGGCTCTGTCTGTCTGCGTATCTATCCATCATCTGTGTATTTGAAAGAGTGCTTCACCTACCTCCATTTTGACCTCAGTCTATTTTTCTAAGTCCTTCCTTCCAGCTTATCTTTGCTGACTTAAAATGAACAAAACTTTTAGAATTGCTAAAAGAAAGAAAGAGAGTTTTCTTTGAGCCCAAGTTGGGACGGCTGTCTGGGAACCATGCTCTTTATGGGGAAGAAAGTGCTCCGGAGAATGAACAGATTTTACAGAGGTATGTGCTTTTTTTACATCTTGTAACAGCTCAAAAGATTATAGATTAGCATATAGGCAGGAATTGCGAGTTTTAACATCAAGGAATGCATAAAGCAGGAGCCCCGATGGATATCTCTAGAACAAGATGGTTGTCCTTTTGGCTGCTCATTCACAAAGCAGGTGTACAGTCCGTGGGGGGTGGATCATAAACCAGGCTCTGGGTTTGAACAAAGTTTATGTACGGTCACGCTGATTTAGAAAGAAATCTAAAATGGTTTCCCTTATATATCAGACTTTTAGAGCGCTTTTCTCTCGTCATTTCTTAACTCGGGCAAAGGACCCAGCGGGCAAAGCATCCCTTGATGGAAACCGAAATTACCCCCTCAAGCCACAGGGAACTGCCCTGAGCCTGCAAGCCCCCACGTGATTGACCTCAAGATAACGATCCACCTGACCTTGGCTGTCCAGCTGCATGTACCCACCCACCCTTGTCCCACATTTCCCTTGTATAAACCTGGAAGTGTTTTCGGTACTTTGGAGACAACCCCTGAGATGTTAGTCAGCTGTCTTCCCAGTGTTGGCGTCCCTGAAATAAATTCCTTTCTGTGTCGCCACCAAACGTCTCTCTGCCTTTGGATTTTGTCAGCGGAAAGTGGCCGAACCTGATCTCTTTGGGATTCCTGGAGCTAGGTGTTCTTATATCCTTGGGCCCCAGTTACATTATCCATCTATCTATCTATCTATCTATCTATCTATCATCTATCTGTCGCATAGTCTATAGACCAGGCCACATGTACAGTGTTTTGGAACAATCTATGCTGGAAACCCACGTGTGGTCATTGGCCACACTGTATCCCCAAATGACCGGATGCTATGCTTTTGTATAAAGTAGCATTGTTTACAGGCCTCTAATTTGAGAGCCTAGTCAATTGTTGGAAATTTGAGAATCTGGTAGAACGTAGTTAAAGTGAAAAACTGAGAAGAAACTGAAGACATTATTTTCTTGTCTTTGTTCTGTCCCACTGCTGGTAATAGAATAGGAGTGACTTTCCAAAGTTCAGTTTAATTACGTCAGACAAAGGAATGAATCAACTTACTATGGTAAGGAGGGGCATACGACTTGGACTGTTAACAGCCTGTTTCTTTCTTTAGGAAGTGGGTCTGGAGTCCTGGACATCCCTGCAGGGCTGTGCCTGGATTAAGGAGACAATGTTCGCTCTGAGCTGAGCTGGGCAGGAGCTAATACTTCAGCAAAGCCTATTTCCCACTTCTCCAAAGACCTTCTTTAAATTATGTAAATAGGAATTATTTTGATTTAAATGGAATCTGATGCTTAGTTAACAATGATTTCTCTGGGGGCACCTGGGTGGCTCAGTTAGTTGGGTGTCCAACTTTGGCTCAGGTCAGGATCTCAAGGTTAGTGGGTTTGAGCTCTGCGTCGGGCTCTGTGCTGACCGCTCAGAGCCTGGAGCCAGCTTCGGATTCTGTGTCTCCCTCTCTCTCTGCCCCTCCCCTGCTCATGCTCTCTCTCTCTCTGTCTCTCAAAAATAAATAAAATGTTAAAAAAATAAAAAAAAAAGAACAATGATTTTTCTGGCAAACTCAAAGTAAACCAATGGGTGAAAATGAATTACAGTCTTGAAAACCTTCCTCTCTGATAAGGACTTTATCAGTATGACAACCATCAATGAGAGAGGTACACGGTCCCCCCACCTCCAACTCCCCCACCCCCTTTCCCCCACAGAACTTTATTTAACTAATGCATACTAGATTTAGGATGCTGAATTAACCCCTTGCTTGTAAAAGTCTTCTATCTATGATTCCAGATTCCTGCAGCCATTTGTAGCCAGCGCAGCTGAAATTCTGAGCAAGGATTTTTGTTTCTAACTGAGATCCTTTCTGCAGGTCTCAGTCTAAATGTCACTTTTCAGGAAGGGTTTTCCTGACCTCAGTCCTGTTCAAATCAGAGCCGAGTGACCCAGAAGGCTTCTAGCAGTGGCTTGATAGGACAGGTGTTCCGGCATGCTCCAAGAGCAGAAAGAAATTTTTGCAAAGTTCAAGGTCGTCCCTCCCCACCACCCCCTTCCCTTTCCTCCCCCGCTATTATAAGTGTCACAGAGGTTTTGGGTTCCACCTAGTTATTTCCTTTATAGGCAGAACCTTCATGCCTGCTTTGTCCTCAGGTGCACGAGCGATGCCCATGGATAGGCCACCTCCCCACAAAGGTCTGGTTTCTGTTACGACGCAACATCTTTCTTCTGGCACAGTGAAGTCAGACGGAGAGCCAGGAATGCAGGTCCGAATTCCAGCC
Source organism: Puma concolor (assembly GCF_028749965.1). Classification (NCBI taxonomy): domain Eukaryota; kingdom Metazoa; phylum Chordata; class Mammalia; order Carnivora; family Felidae; genus Puma; species Puma concolor. The sequence continues at coordinate 153,648,915 of NC_141675.1, read as the reverse complement.
CTTTACGCGGCGGCGCTGCATTCCTGGTACAGACATTAACCACAAGTTGTTACATGGAATGACAAGAGAATTCTGTTAATTTCACCGTATCTGAGTATCTCCTCATTCTCATGAGGAATTAATTTGAGAGTAATACATACACCCAACACAATGAACTGTGATCTTAGCGATTATCTCCTGAATAGACCCCAGGAGGGGTGAAGGTGGTGGTAGATCCGGGTAGTAAGGTGAGCGGAATTGCATTCTGGAAGCATCTTTCTGGCCACCGTGTGGAGAACCGAGGCAGCAGAGAAGCCTGTCGGTGTGAGGCTCGGGTAGGGAAGGGAAGTGGACAAGGGAGCGTTGCTGAGTCCGTGTTGAGGGCAAAGTCTGTATTCTGGAAATTCGTGAGAAAGGAACAAAACAGACCCACCAATTGACAAGCACCAGACCACATTACAGGCTAAGGAACAACTGAAGGTGATGGTTAAAATAATCAAAATAACTAAACAAAATAAGCGAAGTCTACCCAAATGGGAAAAGCCAAGGCTGTTTACTCTGAGGCGGCCATGACGGGGGAGTCGGCCACCATCGCCCTGTCTTGACAGAACCGCAGAGGTGGGTGGAGGAGAGGGAAAGCTTCGTAGTGGAGGAAAGAGAAGGCTCCAGGGGCGCCCTGAGGAAGGCTATCTGCCCGGGGAAGCTTCAGGTTGCTGCCTAGAAGCGGGGCGTCTCCTGTGATTGGTGACAGGCGCCTGTTTAGCTTTCTGGGGTGTGTTGGGCCTAAATCGGAAGGAAGGACGGGAAAAGCGTCAGTTATTGATGAGGCGCTGGCCCCTTTGGGCTGCTCGTTACAGAGATTGTTGCCTGCCTTCCCGGATTGTCGGTGGAGAAATCGGTTTTGCCTCTTGCAGCAGGCTGGCTACCCGGGCTGATTTCTGTAGGTAAGCGGTTGTTTTTCTGGGCAGATGGTTGCAGATTGTGGGTCGTTCTGCTTTTGTACTTGGCGTGGCCCTTCTCCCTTTGTATTTTTAGTGTCTTGCGTCCCGAATGAGAGACTTTTTAAGGAATCCCTTGACGTGCATCCACAAGCCAGCAAAAGCTCTGGAAGATGTGCGCGAGAGGCTGGTTGAAGTCGGGCACTTGCAGGTGGGGGCAGGGTGTGCTGAGCCAGGCGCGGTCTTCGCCTTGAGAGTAAAGCAGGTGAACTGGGGCATCCACTCCTGCAACTTTGGGAGCAGGAAGAGAGCTGGAAACGAAGCCTGGTGCCATCAAAGGTAGGGAGTCCAGCAGGAGGCCCCTGCCACCACGTGAGGCTCCCAACTGGCTGCACCTGTTGCATCCACACGACTCCTGAAACAGAATGCTACGGGCACCAGTGACAGTCACAACAAAGTTTATTGCCACGAGAGGTAAGGCAAACCGATCGATCGGGACCGGAGCTCTTGACCAGAGTGCGGTCTCGAACAGCTGGGGTTCAGAGTTTTTATAGCCGACCACATCGTCTTATTATCACCTGGGAACAGAACAAAGGAATAGTTCCCAGGTAGAAACAGTTCAAACAGGCCCTTGCCCCAATCCAATCAGGCGCTAATCCATCCTTTGACTGATAGGATAAGGCTGTTATCTCTTAACCTATAGTGTTAAAACAAAGCTGTTATTTCTTAAGGCTACAGGTAAGCCCTACCCTTACACACCCTCAGTGCGCAGGTGAGCTAGAAGTGTCACCCACCACAACCACCGGGGAACCACCGGGAAAACAGCCTCTCTCGAGCCCCCCGCTTGGCCCCACAGATGTATAAGGGTCATGGAACCATGACTATAGAATTCACCTTCCTGTGGCTCACACAAAGAATATTTACCCACGTCGTGCAACACGTCCCGGGCTAAAAGACAAGCCCCATGAATTTCAAATGACTAAGTCACACACCACAGTCTCTAGCCACGAGGCTATTAAGTTAGAAATCAATGACCAAAAGGTAAGCGGAAGAGAACCACGTGGTGGTGGTTTAAGAAACACAGTTGTACCTCATTTACGAGTGTTCCGGTCAAACACGTGGTCTTTGCTAGCGCCGCCAGACCAGGCACCACAGACAGGGCAGCTTCGATAACATCAACAGAATTTACCCGTTCCTAAACCCTGCCATTCATTGGCTACTTTTCTCCACATACAGTTTATTTATTTTCTTTCAGAACATAATTTTATGCGTTCGCTTGACTGATCCTGCCTAGATGCTGATAAGACATTATTTCTGGGTGTGTCTGTGAGGGTGTTTCCAGAAGAGGTTAGCCTTTGGTTTGGGAGACTAAGAGAAGAGAGTTGCCTCACACATGGGGATGGGCTTCATCGAACCTGTTGAGGGCCCAAAGAGAAGAAAAAGGCAGAAGAAAGGCAAAGTCTCTGGATTTCTCTTTTTGAGCTAGAACACCCAACTCTCCTGCCCTCGGACATCAGACCTCCCAGACTTTATTTTGGGGGGCGCCTGGGGGGCTCAGTCGATTGGGTGTCTGTCTTTGGCTCAGGTCATGATCTCGCAGTTTGTGAGTTCGAGCCCCATGTCAGGCTCTGTGCTGACAGCTCAGAGCCTGGACCCTGCTTCCGACTCTGTGACTCCCGCTCTGTCTGCCCCTCCCCCACTTGCACTCTGTCTCTGTCTCTCTCAAAAATGAATAAACATTAAAAAATGTTTAATAAAATAAAAAAATCTTTTTATTTTTATTTTTGACAGAGAGAGAGAGAGAGAAGAGAATGAGCAGGAGAGGAATGGAGGGAGAAAGAGAGAATCTTAAGCAGGCTTTACACTCAGCAGGGAGCCCAACTTGGAGCTTGATCCTATGATGCTGGGATCATGACCTGAATGGAAATCAAGAGTCCGACACTTAACCAACTGAGCCACGCAGGCATGCCCTCTGTTAAAATTTTTTGGTAACAGCTTTATTGAGCTGTAATTCACATACTGTACAACTCACTCAGTGGTTTCTACTATATTCACAAAGTTATGCAACCATCACCCCAATCAAGTTTAGAATATTTTCATTACTGCACAGAGAACCCCTGTCCCTTTTAGCTATCCTCTTTTTTTAAAATTTTATTTATTTATTTTGAGAGAGAGAGAAAGAACAAGCGAAGCATGAGAGAGGCAGAGAGAGGGAGAGAGAATCCCAAGTAGGCTCTGCACTGTCAGCGTAGAGCCCGACGCAGGGCTTGAACCCACCCGCCATGAGATCATGACCTGAGCCGAAATCAAGAGTCAGATGCTTAATGGACTGAGCCCCCCAGACACCTCTTCTTCAGTTTTCTTCTACTTCAGACCCCCTTCTGCCCTCCCCTAGACCTAAGCAATCACCCATCATCTACTTTCTGTCTCTATAAATATGACTCTTCTGGGGATCCTGGGATCACACCGTAGGCTTTTCTGGTTCCCCAGCTTGCAGACGGTGTCTTGTGGGACTTGTCACCTCCATACTGCGTGAGCCCCTTCCCATTTCCCACCCTCTCTCATGCATCATACATCTCCTATTGGTTGTTTCTGGGGAGCCCCGGCTACTACACATACTTATCTATTTCGCCTGAGATGCCAGAGTTGGTTTTGATACTTGGAATCCTCAAACCCCAACTAACTTGGACTTGCATCTCTGCTCTACCACTGAACAGCCATACGACCCAGTGTGAGTAACTTAACCTGTCAGAACTTTAAGTCCTTCACCGGCAAAGGAAGCATAATAATGAAAACTAAAAATGCAAAAATGCCGAGGAGATTAAATCGGATAAAACATATAAATGGAATATCCATCACTGTCTCAGAAGGGATTCATAGCTCCCCTAAGCAGAGCCACCGTTATTATTTAGAATGAGCACCATGATTTAGGCTAGATTTCGTATGGATTATTAACCAAAACAGTTGGCTGTGCTCTCTTTCAGAATTGCTAGAGGGGGGAGATTACAACTTCTCTCAGTATACCTTCCAGGAATTCCATCATTTCTTCCTATAAGCTAGATCTTCTAACCCTCTTGCTGTGACCTGATTCTGAGGAAGAACAAGAACATTAGTCACCCCTACTGCTCAGTCAAAATCCTGAATATATTTGAGTACATGGGAAAAAAAATCTTTGCCTTACCACACACATGGCCAGCTCTTTTTTTTTTAAATAATGTTTATTTATTTATTTTGAGTCAGAGAGGAGGGGCAGAGAGACAAGGAGAGAGAGAATCCCAAGCAGGCTCTGTTCCCAACACGGGAGCTGGATCTCATGAACCCATGAATTGTGAGATCACCACCTGAGCTGAAATCAAGAGTTGGATGCTTAACCGACCGAGCCACCCAGGCTCCCCTGTCAGGTCTTTTTAAACTTCTCTCATGGGCATTATTCTCACGTGGGCCATCTTGGTTAGTGGTTTTCTTTGTTCACTATCCAGGTCAAGCCTCTTGTGTTCTTGTGTGTCAGTTGTTAGAACTGTGTCTGTAAAACCTTGTATGAGAAGGTGCTAATGTGTTTTAGAATGTCAGGGTTTATTAACATTATGATCTAGCTGTTGGAATTGTTTCTGTACAGTCCGTGTTCCTTTTCTCCTTAATATGGTCCAGGATTATTTCCAGCAGTGCCTTCTTTTCCATTAAAAAAAAAAAAAAAAAAGAAGGACCCAAAGCAACACCAAGTTATTTTCTCACAGTTCTGGAGGCCAGAAGTCGAAGATCAAGGTGTCTGCTTGTCTGGATTCTCCTGAGGCCTCTCTGCTTGGTTGAAAATGGCCCTCTTCTCACTGTGTCCCCACGTGTCACCCCTGTAATTTCCTATTCTTATTAGGATGGCAGTCTGATGAGATTAGGGACCACTCTGATGACCCCACTTTAACCTAATTACTTCCATAAAGATCCTGCCTCTGGATACAGTCATATTCTGAGTTATTGGGGTTAGGGTTTCAACATGCATATTTTGAGGAGATACAATTCAGCACAAAACCGAATCTGGGGTGGGGTGTCTCTCTTCCAATGAATCTGAGGAGGGCGTCCCTTTGACCGCTTCAAGCAACAGAATAGGGCAGAAGTGGTGCTGTGCCAGTTCCCAGGTACAGACCTTAGACTGACAGTTTCTTTCCCCCGACACTCTCTGGGAACCCTGAGCCACCTTGAACTAGTCCAACCATCCTGAGGCCATGGTGCAGCAGATACCCTATGTAGATACTCCGGTCTCAAAAGTCTCACCTGCACCTGACCTCCTATCCATCCCTGCCAAGATGCCACATGAGGGAGGTTGTCCTCCAGACCAGCCCATCTATCATCTGAATAATTGAATATCACCAGTCACCTGGGCCAGCTCTTAGGGGAGCAAAAGAATCATCCAGCTGAAAGTTGCACAGATTCATGACCCATAAAATCACAAGAGAAAAGAAGATACTATTTTAAGCTTCTAGTTATTTTTTTTCAATGCAGCAATAGATAAACAAACCAAAAGCTCAAGGAAGAAATCAAAATGGAATTAGAAAATAGATACGGGGTGCCTGGGTGGCTTCAGTCAGTTAAGCGTCCAACTCTTGATTTTGGCTCAGGTCATGACCTCATGGTTAGTGAATTTGAGCCCCCCGCTGTCAGTGCAGAGCCTGCTTGGGATCCTTTCTCTCTCCCTCTTTCTCTGCCCCTCCCCTTCTCCCTCTCTCTCCCTCTCTCTCTCATTAAAAATAAATAAATAAACTTAAATAAAAAGAAAATATTTACAACCGCATGATTAAGAAAATACCAAACTAGGGAAATGCAGCTAAAGCAGAACTTAGAAGCATATTTATAGCTTTAAGTATTTATATTGGGGGAAAGAGCTAAAAATGAATGGGCCAAATATCCATCTTTTTTACCTTTTTTTTTTTTTAATTTTTTTTAACGTTTTATTTATTTTTGAGACAGAGAGAGACAGAGCATGAACGGGGAAGGGGCAGAGAGAGAGAGGGAGACACAGAATCGGAAGCAGGCTCCAGGCTCTGAGCCATCAGCCCAGAGCCTGACGCGGGGCTCGAACTCACGGACCGCGAGATCGTGACCTGAGCCGAAGTTGGACGCTTAACTGACTGAGCCACCCAGGCGCCCCTAAATATCCATCTTAATATACAAGAGAGACAAGAGCAAAATAAATAAACTTGAGATCCAAGCCTGTAGATTAGATCTTCGAGAAGTCTGTGGGACTCCTGAAATTGCAAAATTCTGTGTGCCTGTGATAAAAGGATCTCAATAGATTTACAGCATTTTTATGTACTAGTTCTTCTGACTTCCCTATTTAATTTTGTGAATTGCTGCAGCCACTGTGGCTGTGGCTACAGAGGTTACTGTTGCTTCTTGTATGTGTGTCTGTGTTTGCACCTGTTGTTCATTTCTCTTCCTTGCTAAAAGGTGGGGAGTCTTTCAATTTAACCATAAAAGTCATGCAGAAAGTGCACAGCACTGTTCATTTTCTCAGCTCTGCGCTCCAGAATGGGTTCTTTCACCTGGCCCGCTCTGGGCCACCATTTTTACCTGAGTACGTAAAGGGCCTTAATGGGCCTCAACCCCCATCCACTGTGGGCTATCTGACTTTGGCTGTCATCCTGACATTGAGTGCCCTCTAGGATCTGGCCCCCATCCACCTTCACAGCCTTCTATTCAGAATGCACCTGGGGACAATCTTACACTTGCTAGCTTTTACTGCCTGTCATGCCCTGCACAGACCCGTCAGGTCCCTCCTCTCCCCAACCCCCACCACTCTCTATCTCATATGTGCTGATAGGAAGGAGTCTCAAGGAGGTAGAAGGGCAGGGACTCTAGGGGAAGATTGGCCTGAATGTAAATTATGGCTTTACCTCTTACTGGAAGTCACCTTGGGTGCATGATCATACCTAGTTCAAATTCCGTTTCTTTGCTACTATGAAGATGAAAGGAGGCTACTTCTCAAAAAGTGAAGCATAGAGTTACCATCTTAATGAGAGATTTCACTCCTAGGGATGTATCCAAGGGACATGAACATGTATGTCCATAGAGAGACTTGTACACGAGCATTCACAACAGTAATATTCATAAGGGCCCCAAATAGAAACAACCGAGATGCCCATCAACAGATGGATGTCTTGTGATATATACACAATAAATTGTGATATATACATGCAGCGGGACATCATGCAGTTGTAAAGAATGTGAATGAATCCTGAAAATATTGTGCTAAGTGAAAGAAGCCAGCCACAAAAACCACATGGTGTATAATTCCATTTATATGAAGTGTCCAGAAGAGGCAATTATATGGGGACAGAAAGTAGGTTAGTGGTTGCTTGGGACTGAGGCTGGATAGATAATAGGATGACCGCTCTTAGGAATGGGGTGTCTTTTTGAGGTGATGGAAATATTCTGAGAAAGAAACCAGACACAAAAGGTCACATATGGCATGATTCCGTTCATTTGAAATGCCTGGAGGAGGCCCATTCATAGAGACAGAAAGCAGATGAGTGGTTACGGGAGGAAGGAAGAGGAGAATAAGGAGTTCCTCTTTGATGGGTAAGGGGTACTTTGTCAGGGTGATGAAAAAGATTTAAAACTGGAGAGAGTTGGGGGCTGCACAACATCGTGGATGTACTGAATGCCACAGAAGCGTGCACTCTAAAGTGACTAACTAGGGGCGCCTGGGTGGCGCAGTCGGTTAAGCGTCCGACTTCAGCCAGGTCGCGATCTCGCGGTCCGTGAGTTCGAGCCCCGCATCGGGCTCTGGGCTGATGGCTCAGAGCCTGGAGCCTGCTTCCGATTCTGTGTCTCCCTCTCTCTGACCCTCCCCCATTCATGCTCTGTCTCTCTCTGTCCCCAAAATAAATAAACGTTGAAAAAAAATTAAAAAAAATAAAAAATAAAATAAAGTGACTAACTGTATGTTATGTGAGTTGCACCCCAATTAACAAAAAAGATGAAAGGAATCAGTGGCACACGGTGAGTGTTCAATGACTATTAACTGCCGTTGTTTTTGTCTTATTTAGCATCCTTCCCACTCTGTCACCGCATTCATGTCAAAAGTCCAATGGAGTCCCGCCCCATTCCCAGAGGACCAGCCGTCCTGGGGCTGGGCGAGCTATAATCTCTCTTTTGGAGCAACCACATTTTACATCACCCAGATTAAAGTGTACCCACTTTCCATCTTCAATGTTTTCCTTAAATGTAAAATAATTTGAGAACATTAAAAAAAAAAAAACCACTGCTTTCAAAATTAGCTTACTACAAGTAGCTGGTTGAATCTGTTGCATTGTGCATATTTGAGAATTCTGAATTCTGGTGGATTGAGAAACACCAAGCTTTGCGGTTGTTTTCAAATGTAGTGGGCTTTGTGTGTATTCAAGTTCAATAGTCAATGTGTAGAGATGTTGTTACAGTTTGGAGACGTTTGATGAGACAATTTTACCTTCATAATTTTCCATTCTCATCCAGGATTTCAAACATTTTTGTGGCCTCTCTCAGGGTTGTACGCTGAATTGAACTCTTAATTTTCTTCGGCAGTTGTTTTTTTCCATTGTGTTATTCTCCAATAGAGGATTCTTCTCCCACCTCTAATTCATGAAACTCCATTTCCTTGCTGTTTCCACCTTCTAGAGGCCACCTGTTGGCTCGTGCCCCCTTGCTTTGTCTCCAAAGCTACTCATGGTGGGTTGAGTCTTTCCCACATTGCATCAGTCTGACCCTGACTCCCCAGTTTCCTCTTCTGCATTTAAGGACCCTGGGGTTTACACTGGTCCTACTTGTATAATCCAGGAAAATCTCCCCATTAAAAAATTTTTGTTAATGTTTATTTATTTCTCGAGGCACAGAGAGACAGAGTGTGAGTGGAGGAGGGGCAGAGAGAGAGGGAGACACAGAATCCAAAGCAGGCTCCAGGCTCCGAGCTGTCAGCACAGAGCCCGGACGTGGGGCTCGAACCCACAAACCGTGAGATCATGACCTGAGCCGAAGTTGGACGTTTAACCGATTGAGCCACCCAGGCGCCTCATGATCTCCCCATTTTGGAATAAACTGATTAGTCATCTCAAACCCATCTGTTACTCTAATTCCTCTTTGTCCTAAAATGTTACATGGTCACAGATTCCTGGCATGAGGACGTGGGCATCGTCGAGTGATCTTTATTCTGCCTTCTACGAGAGTGGAGCCAGAAGTGGCACATTTGGCTGGGTGTTTAATGTCTGTTCGCCCCGAATACTTGCAACCTGCTGGTAAGGCAAAGCTGAGTTCACTGTTCACCACAGTAAGGGGCATCCCCCTCTCCACAGAGCCCAAGAGGTGTTTTTGATGCTTAAGGCAAAGTTGGGACATTTATAGGGTTTCAGAAGCTTAGCAGTTTTAGGAGGACGCTTGACAGGGTTTGGGGAAGGATCAGGATATCACGGTTTAGGATTAGCATGGACAGTAAGGTGAGGCTTTTAAGGCAGGATTCTCAAGAGTCCTGGAGAATAGACAACCCTCGAGACTATCTGTTGAAAGAGTTGAATGGTTCGATATTCATTTAGGTGGATTTTTTTCTGGTAAGTTCCTGAGATTAAAGAGAAAGTTAGTAACTTACACTGTTCCCTGCAAGTGTTTCCCAGAACAGAAGAACCAACAGCACAGTGAGATGATGAAGTCATGTTAGGGAACACTGCTTATGGTGAAGTCATGCCAGTGTAGACAGAAGACTACGTGGGTGTAGACGGTTTCTGCTCCCGAAGGTAATCTGAGGCCATGTCATCGAGGGCTTTAAATAACATTTGAAGAAATTTAAATTTCATTTGGATAAAAACTACATAACCAGAGTTTGTATTGGACAACGAACTCGACAACAGATTGGAATGGAGACAAGATCGAAGATTGAGGGGCCTCTGAGGTGAATATTGAAACAATTCAGGAGAGAGGGAGTGAGGTTGTCCACTGGAGAGATTGTAGCATTTACTAGCCATCTGCCCATTCATCCAGAAAATACCTGACCGGGTTTTATCTGGGTGACAGATACTGTTCTCCGTGCTAAGGCACTTGGGGACCAGTACGGGCAAGGACCTGTTTTTGTGGGGCTTACACAGAACTCACCCCATGCATATGTGTGGGATGAGTAACTTTATGCCTCTGCTGAAAAGCCTCTCGAGTCAAAGACTCTGTTGCAGATCAGAGTCTCACTAGTCTCGAAGCTGAGGTCCTCAGTATTGGTTTCCAGTGGCTGCTGTAACCAGTTTCTACCGACTTGGTCGCTTAAATCAACACAAATTGATCATCTTACAGTTCTGGAGGTCGGAAGTCCTCCTGTCCAGGTTTCCACAGGACTGGCTGCCTTCCTACTGGAGGCTGTGGTGGAGAATGTGTTCCTCTCCCTTCTTCAGCTTCTACAGACCACCTGCATCTTTTGGCTTGTCTCCCTCCTCCTTCCTCAAGGCGTAGCACAGCATCGTCACCTCTCCCTCTCTGGCCTCTGCTTCCATCGTGACCATCTCCTCTTCTGAGGCAGACACTCTCGCTCCTCTTTTCTCTCCTCAGTGGAAGTTTCCACTATGGTTTTCTCACCATCTTGCCCCACACTCATCCTGGCTCCCAGAGTTCTCGAATGTTCTAATGCCTCTCCCCACTCTTCCGGGCTCTCAGCATTTTTAGGGCCTCTTGAAACCCACCTTCTCTGGGAAGCTCCCCTTGAAGCTGGTAGCTGTCATCTCCATTATAACGTGTACAAGGTCCTGTTAGCTTTTCCTTTTTTTTATGTCTCTCTCTTATCTCTTTGAGGGCAGAGACTGAGCCTCAGCCATTGCTGGTTGGATTAAATAAATTTAAGAGCAATGCATGATTTTTCCTAGAGAAGAAAGAACGATGAGGAATTCATACAATGTCAGTAGCCAAGTCAACAAAGACCAACAGTGTGGAAATTGAGAGCAAGAGTCTGCTCCCTCAGTGAAGGCAATGAATGGGAACAAGATGTGGCACGCCAATAGGCTTGAGTCGGAGCTCAACAAAGCCCTGGATGCTAGGGTGGGCTTTGGATCGCTGTTCGGCTGCCTGTAGGAACAGGGAACAGACCAGCCCTCTAGGATGATCTGGAGGAAGCCATGTTTAGAATCAGAGAATGAACTCAACAGCCCTTTTCATTTCCTTCTGCTCTGGGAAGCTATTGTGATTCGGATCCTGAGTGAGCAACACGTCTCCTTTCATTCCCTGCTTCTTTCTCTTCCAACCCTTGATCTCTTGGGACCAGTTTTGAACTGCCCACCATATCAAAAAAAAAAATACCGCAAAATAAGTCACTCAAAAGCACCCTACTTGGCAGTATCTGCCTATCATTCCTGGAAACTGGATGCAGGAGTCGGAATAAGAAATACCAGCTGCTGTAACAAACGGTCTCCAAATCTTGACGTCTCAGTCGAACAAAGACCTGTTTTCCCTCATCCGTAGTCTGACGGAGACCGTGCCGCTCTTTTGGGCTCTCCTCTGAGCGGCATAACTCAGGGATCCAGTCTCCTCACATCTTGTGAAGGTGCCATCTCCACACACGACCCCCAAGGTCATGATGAAGAGGAGAATGTATCCAAGTTCAGGCCAGGAGTGTTGTGGCCAAGCCTCCTGGTAGCTCCCGTCCCTCCTGCTCATTTTCCGTTGGCCAGCACCCCGTGAGATGGCCCACCTCACTGCAAGAGAAGCTGGAAAACACATCCTCTGGTGCAACCGGCCAGAGGACACTGGCCTCTGAACGTCTTGCCTTGACCATGTCTCCTAGAGGATGTCTACATGTACGGAGCATCATCTGTAGCCTCATTTGAATGTCTGGTGAACGCATTTTATTCATATACTCCGGCATCTTAGAGGCCAAACCTCCAGATTCCTGACTGATGATATTACATCAACACAGTCAGGGGCTACTTTTGCAATGCCTGACACCTTGCCCAGCCTGTGTGCACGGCCGAGCAGTAATTTCTCATACATAATGATGTTAGGGTTCAGGAGGAAGATAACGTGCATCCCAACGTGATTCGTGATTCGCTGTCGCTGGGACAGCGAGGGGATCGCCAAAGATGAGCCCTGGGTTGGTGTTCCAACCTGTTTCGTTCCCCAGCACTGGCACCTCCAAATTAGCCTTCAGCTCCTCCCAAAGCAGCTAGAGCTTTCTTCCAAGGAAGGCTCACGTCTTTGCTCTATCGTCCTGGAAGGAAGGAGGTCCGGCTCTGGCAGGGTCCAGTAGAATTTTTTCCCATATAAAGGGTAGTCTGATCAAAATACAAAGTACTCGCCTCCTGTCTCTAATTCCTTTGGAATTTTAAATTCTTTACTTCATGCCTCACATACAGTGAGGGGATAGATGTGAACACACTTCGGAGCACAGTCTGACGTGCAAAAAATGTGTATCGCTCTATTTATAAATGACCTCTCTGCCTGACTCTGGTTTTCTTGGTAATCCCATCAAGCGTGTTCCCCCCTGCTGAAAAGCAGATTCGTTTGTTATCTTTCTGATCTCGGGTCCTTGTACTGAGAAAACGAGAGGCAGGCCTGTTCCCACTGACCAAGCAGTGTTTTCCATGGACCCGCTGAGGACCTTGATCCCAGGACCTGCTCTCGCTCCACAACCCTGACGGCTCCTAGCTTCTTCTCCCACTGACGTCAGCCTCTGACCACTGACCAAGCAGTGTTTTCCATGGACCCGCTGAGGACCTTGATCCCGGGACCTGTTCTCGCTCCACAGCCCTGACGGCTCCTAGCTTCTTCTCCCACTGACGTCAGCCTCGCCCACCCCCAAGTTCCAGTGACTAATTTCCCAGAGCCTCCCACTTAGTACTCCCTGAAATAATATTCTGAGGCGGTCTGAGTGCGGGAGACTTCTGGAATGTTCTTCAAATAAATCAATGAACACCAGGAGCATGTATGAGTAAGAGAACGTATCACAACACAGGCAAGCAGACGTTCTTCTTGGGGGTGTGCTGTTCACGCACCTGCTTCCCGTGCGTGCCTTTCTGTTGGGGAAACAAAATGTTCTCTCTTCCACGCCTTGCTGTCCTAGCCCAGCAACGACTCACCTATTGGGAAAGAAATAAAAGCCAAGATGTCTTTGAACTTAACCGTTTAGTGTGTTTTCCCAACATTTTGGTTTGGAACATCTGTCTTTGCTTAAAAGCATGTCTGTTTATATCAACAACCCATTTACATTGAGTCCTTGGAGACCGGTTCACACAGATGTTGCATGATGTGGGTTTTTTTGGTTTTGTTTTGTTTTTTAATTTTTTTTTTCCAACGTTTATTTATTTTTGGGACAGAGAGAGACAGAGCATGAACGGGGGAGGGGCAGAGAGAGAGGGAGACACAGAATCGGAAACAGGCTCCAGGCTCCGAGCCGTCAGCCCAGAGCCCGACGCGGGGCTCGAACTCACGGACCGCGAGATCGTGACCTGGCTGAAGTCGGACGCTTAACCGACTGCGCCACCCAGGCGCCCCATGATGTGGGTTTTTAATACGATTCACTTCGAAAAACGTGGACTTCACTTCTGCCCCGCTCCTTCCTCAATGAAGTTAAATACCAGAAACGTGCAAACCTTATATCTCTGTGCACACAAAATACATCCCTTCAGCTTTTCACGACACGTGACTCGCGTTTTTGCGGTGGTGGATGGACCAACGAGTCATTTGTGCAAGATGAGGCCTGGAAGACCGTACTTCTGGGGCAGCCGACTTGGCGAGAAGGCAGTAATGGGATTCCCTCCTTCACAGGGAACAGCATGAAGGCCGGAAGCTGTACCCCCAGTGATATCTATAGAACCGCCCCCCAGGGCATGGAGCACGGGGCATGGGCCCAGCGGAAGTCGGTGGGAAAACGGGGGGGGGGGGGGTGTTACAGAGCACAGCAGGGCCAACGAACCAGGCGCCGCTGGAGAAGTGCAAGAGGGACCCACTCTGAACCTACATTCCACCTGCACTTGAACGTCATGCTCAGGCCATGATGCTTCTTGCACGCGGCAGCCTTGGTCCTCGGTCAGAAGAGCTCTGGGCTATTCACTGCAGGGTTCTGCTGGCTTCCGGGGGGAGGACTTCCTGCTTTTGGGGGCCACAGAAGGTCTATGCTGCCTTTCGGGGAAGCAGCATCTCTAACAGAATCCTGACCTATTTTTGTCTGTCTGCTGCTTCTTCTTTTTGCCTTGTCTTATCTTCCCCCATGTCCATCCCACACATCGGTGGCACGAGCTTCGCCCTGTTCCTCCTGTTTGTCTCCCATTTGTGCCTCCAGAGAGTTCATAGCGAAGGATATGATGTGTGAAGCCATCTTGGGAAATGCCAGATGGGGGCCCGTATGCACAGGGACCTCTTTTCTTGGAGGATAATTTCTACTGAATAAAGGCCAGTTAAAGTGAACCCAAGTGTGCCAGGGAACATGGGTTTGCACACCTAGAGGGGCACATGCAGCAACTGGAAAGTCATCTTGAAAATAAAACTTAAGGGGCGCCTGGGTGGCTCAGTTGGTTAAGCGTCTGACTTCAGCTCAGGTCATGATCTCACAGTTGGTGAGTTCGAGCCCCGTGTCGGGCTCTGTGCTGATGGCTCGGAGCCTGGAGCCTGCTTCGGATTCTGTGTCTCCCTCTCTCTCTCTGCCCCTCCCCTGCTCACTCTCTGTCCGTCTCTCTCTCTCTCTCTCTCTCTCTCAAAAATAAACATTAAAAAAGGAAGAAGAAAATAAAACTTAAAATGATGAAATACGTATTTTGGCTTTTTACTAATAAGTTTTAGGTTATCACTGCAACACTGGCATCTACTGCACACTGAACAATTCCCCAAGTTCCTCAGTCACGCTGTTTAACTTCATGAAATCTTACATCCTAGGCAAGGTTGGAAGTTTCTCTTTGTCATCAGTTTACATTATCTTTGCACAGTGTTTTCAGATGGTTTCGACTTTTGTAAGTGAGGCCGGTGCAGACACTGCCCCAACAGATGTGATCAAGATTGGGGAGGGGGCACATGGGTGGCTCAGTCTGTTGATTGTCCGACCCTTGATTTCAGCTCAGGTCATGATCCCAGGATTGTGGGATCGAGTCCCACGTCTGGCTCCATGCTGAGTGTGCAGCTTGCTTAAAATTTTCTTTCTCTCCCTCTCTCTCCCTCTCTCTCTCTCTCTGCCCCTCTCCCCTGCTCACACTCTCTCTCTTAAAAAAACAAAACAAAAAACAGACGGGTGTGGGCGTGGAGGGATTTGGGCATCAGCTACTTCTCTAAGCGGCCAGTTCATTCGAGAATATTTAAGAGTTATGGTTACTTTCACTTTGCTATGTAAGATTATCATAATTCTAAGTTCGGGGGGGGGGGAATATTCTGATTTTGAAAAGACCCTTTTCTGACACGTATTGGCGGTGCTCGTTATGAGCAACGCACTTTATCTCCATTAATTCATTTAAACCTCACAAATGACCCAATAATTTAAGTGTGATAGATATATTCTTAAAGATTTGTATCAGCTTTGTAAATGCCGAAATCAGAGAGTTTAGGGTAAGGCGCCTGTAGTCGCACGGCGGATGATGGAGGAACTCGGGTGCCTGATTTCAAAGCCTGTGGCCCTCATCTGTCTACACACTTCATCCAGGTCAAGGGTGCTGCTGATATCCTGATATCCAAAGGTCAAATCTACCCAGCCCTCGACGTCCCAAACCTCCAGAGATCTCTGACCATGACTATAAGGAACCAGGCTCCATTCAGTTGAAAGGTAAGGCCAGTGTGTGGGCGCCGGTTTGGGCCACACCCGAAATGGGACGTGATTTGTATTCGATCTGCTTACAGTGTCATCCATTCAAAATCTCTGTCACTGTCACCTGGCACCTAGCGCGTGCTTGAGAGCACACTCCCACATGGGAGGACTTCCCTAAAGTGATGAAACCCTGCTTGACAGTGACCCTCTCTATGCCATGTTTTGCCATTGGATTTGAATGAGTTGACGTCCATTCTGACCAAGGCACTGCAAGAACTTCACAGCTATGGGCCTCCTCGGAGGAAACTTCTAGCAATGGTAGGCAGCTTCTTTGTTGTGGACCAATGGATCGGGCAGTCCACAGCCCAACCCTGAGGGTGCTTTTTACTTGCTCTTCTGAAAGACTCCAGTAAAAACGTCAAATCCTGGGCAGATGTAGATGGTACAGAGGGGACCGTGAATGGGCAGGTGGAGGAGGCCACGGGGAGGGAGCTGAGTCACGGGGTGTCGTTAGGGGCTCCTGATTGGCTGAGGGCTGGTTGCCCCGCCCACAGGGAGTCGTGCTGAGTGACAGCTCTCCAGGGCTAGCCAGATGTCGCAGGTGAGTTTTCAAGCCGGTGATCCTTAAGGCCAGCCCGAGGAGAGCTCGTGCTGACCAGATCACCTTTCTGAGCCTCAGTTTTGTCACCCCTAACATGTAACAAAGAACAACGCCATGCCATGAAGGTGTTGGAGAGTCAGGCAAGGTTTAGCTGAATAAAGTAGGGGAGAGAGAGCGTGTTGTCAGCGTGAAAAAGCTGGTGTCTAGGGACAGGCTGAAGGGGACCGATTGGGCTTTGCACAGAAAGTGAAAAAAAAAAAGAATTTAAACTTAGGATTATTGCTTTTTTTTGAGAGGGGAGGGGCAGAGGGAGGAAGAGAGAATCTTAAGCAGGCACCACGCCCATTGGAGGCCTGATGGGGAGGCCCCATCACCACTGTGTGATCACCTGGGCTGAAATCAAGAGTGGGTCCCTCAACTGGGGCATCTGGATGGCTTCGTCAGGTGAGCATCCAGCTTCGGTTCAGGTCATGATCTCGTGGTCCGTGAGTTCAAGCCCCGCGTCGGGCTCTGTGCTGACAGCCCAGAGCCTGGAGCCTGCTTCAGATGCTGTGTCTCCCTCTCTCTCTGCCCGCCCTCCCCCCCCCCACTCTCTCTCTCTCTCAAAAATCAACAAATATGAAAAGCAATTTTTTTATAAAATTTTTTCAACATTTATTTATTTTTGGGACAGAGAGAGACAGAGCATGAACGGGGGAGGGGCAGAGAGAGAGGGAGACACAGAATCGGAAACAGGCTCCAGGCTCTGAGCCATCAGCCCAGAGCCCGATGCGGGGCTCGAACTCACGGACCGCGAGATCGTGACCTGGCTGAAGTCGGACGCTTAACTGACTGCGCCACCCAGGCGCCCCCGAAAAGCAATTTTTAAAAACCGTGGGTCCCTCGACCAACTGCGCCACCCAGGTGCCCGGGGATTCGTACTTCTCTAGTGATAACATCATGCTGCCATGTTAGAAGACCTTCTTTTTTGGAAGAAGACCTCCGAGACCTGAACTTCTGAGGATGTACCAGACCGTATCCTAAATGACTTTATTTCAGTAAACAGCCGAGTCCACCATCATGGTCGTGGGGAAAGGGATTCACGTGATCCGCTTCAGTTTGAGACACAGCATCATCCCACTGCAAACCTCTATTCAATGAACTAAATTCCAAGCCCTGTTAATCACTGGTGTGGGGTGTATATTTGGCTGTGACGTAGCTGCAATTAGGCTTAATTAAAACCACCCGTGGAGAGCATGCTGCAAGACCAGCATTTAAAAATCGGCGCCGAATAATTAGGGTCATTAATAGGAGCTGATTATTTAGTTTAGGATAGCTTAAAAATAGATATGGATCAGCTTAAAAATAAATATGAAAACAGAGAGCAGAGCAAAGCTTCTTTGGAGAGGACCAAAGATTATCCCTCCAGGAACGGTTCTAGGTCTTTTCGTTTTCCTCCAAAGCCCCTGCGCGGGTGGCTTCACGTGGAAACTGCACCCTTTGCTAGAGCAGAGCACCCCCCCCCAACCCCCGACGGGGCGGAACAACACAAGCCAGGCTGTGGCTGGAGTCAGCCTCTCCAGACTCCTTGGCGGGGCCGGGAGCCCTGTCTGAACTTTCCAGTGGCCGGTGGTGGCCTCATTCCGGCAGAGGCCTCGCGGAACTGATCTTTCGTCATCTGTGGTGCCATGGTTGTCACTCATGGATTTTTCTAAGGCCACCGTGACCCTACTGATGAAAGTCCTGGCTCACCACAGCCTATTGCTACCTGCCCTTAAATGAACAGCTTAGGTCCACGATGCTGCCGTTGGAGACGTTCCGCACGGTTTTCTCGTGTGTTTGGTTTTTGTTGTTTGGCTCAGGTTTGTTTTTTTTTTTTTTTCCCCTTTCTCCCCGCCGGTGGGCTTAAAGAGCTTCCCGCTTGCTGAGACAGTGGTCACTTTCAACGCAGGTATGAGGCAATGAAGTAGCCAACCTCTACTGGTGCCCGAGCTGACCTCAGGAGTTCAACCCTCACCGCTGGCGCCTGGGTGTGGCAGGGTGGGAAGGGGACAGGCTTAACCCAAGCAGGCCACCAGAGGCTGATACTCAGTGGCTGGAGCCCAGTGAAAAAAGGAAAGATTTTCCTGGCCGTGATTTCCCCCTGGGCTCAAGCTGGATTTTACTCACAAAAATCACGAAGAAGCGTGTGTGCGTGTGTGTTAGGCGTCGAACCGAACGGGAGGCTAGGTTTCTACTCTTCCCCTCCTCGATGGAAACATTGCTCTCCAGGCTCTGTCATCTTCCAGCTACGAGTGGATTCATTGTGAGGTACATCATGGCGTCTGGATTAGTTACGTGAGGAGCAGCCCTACCCACCAGGGTCTGAAGTCGTATCTTGCCTATCCAGAAATTCGGTTCCGTGTTTTGGGTACTTCTGTTTATCCTTACTTCGTAGTTTTACAGGGGGAGTCGACCTTGTTCAAAATTTTCACACCGTCTTATTCAGGAGGGAGAGTGGGGTCATTGAGTTTAGACTGAAATTTACATTCCATCCACATTCACTTGGCTTAGATTCACAAGAAAATGATGGGTATCTGTGTTTCTGATGTGTTTATCAAGTTGATGAAATAAGGTTTCATATCTGTTATAAAACAAAAAGAGATCCCTACAGGGAGGACATACCGCGGGGTTTTTAAATTTATTTTTTAAAAAATGTTTATTTATTTTTAGAGAGAGAGAGGGAGAGACAGAGCGTGAGCAGGAGGGACAGAGAAAGAGAGGGAGACTCAGAATCCGAAACAGGCTCCAGGCTCTGAGCCGTCAGCACAGAGCCCGATGCAGGGCTTGAACCCCTGAATTGTGGGATCATGACCTGATCTGAAACCAGGAGTTGGACGCTTAACCGACTGAGCCACCCAGGCGCCCTACAGAGCTGCTGCCCTGAGACGGTTCCAGTCACTTGCTGAGAGAAATCTCATGTGTTGATGTGGAAAGGTGACGATGATGGACTGGTGAATGAGGAACCGGGTCATCAAATGTGATGTTTTTAAAGTGACACGACGCGGGGCACCTGGGTGGCTCAGTCGGCTAAGCGTCGGACTCTTGATCTCAGCTCAGGTCTTGATCTCAGGGTCATGAGTTCAAGCCCCACCTTGGGCTCGGTGCTGGGCATGAAGCCTACTTAAGAAAAATAAAAAAGTAAAGCGAAGCGAAACAAAACGATGACAGGGCATGTTTGTGTGGGCGACCAAGCATGTTCTGCTAAGTGTATTCAGCACATGCTCAGAATAGTTGCTTCTGAGGCCTCTGAATGGAGGGAAGGTTTGGGGGAGAAGCAGAGACAGGGGCATGTCTGTTCTGACTTTATACACTTCTATATAACCCTAATTATTTGAATCAGCAGATATGACCTTTAGAACTTAAATAAGGGAGGGGCGCCTGGGTGGCTCAGTCGGTTGAGCTCCTGACTTCGGCTCAGGTCAATGATCTCACAGTTCGTGGGTTCGAGCCCCGCATCGGGCTCTGTGCTGACAGCTCAGAGCCTGGAGCCTGCTTCCGATTCTGTGTCTCCTTCTCTCTCTGCCCCTCTCCCACTAATACTCTGTTTCTCTCAAAAATAAATAAACATTAAAAAAAAGTCTAAAATAAAAGGAACTTAAATAAGGGAGACTCAATTTCCCTTTCTTTCTGCTTATCCCTAGCCCAACGGCACTGCCGTGTTCTCACCTCTGACCTTCCCCCTCCAGCTCACGACGTTGTCCTTCAGGTTGGGTGTGAAGGGGGCCCTGTCGCACCCGCCTTTGGCTGCAGGTCAGGGGGACCAGCCAGTGTTTTCTCTCGCCCCAGTCCACACCGGGCTGTGCGAGGGCACGTCCCCCATGACAGCATCTTCTATAGGGGGCACCCGTTCCTTCTGGGTGGCCTCCCCCAGCCCCCCCACCTTCACCCCCAGCCCCGCCGCCTCCTGAGCCATGGAGAACAGGTGGACAGACGGCTGGACCAAGCTGGGGATGTGAGTGCCCATGGAGAGAACATCCACATTCACCCCACCGACCGGGCCTGGAAGCCGGTACTTTTAAAGAGAGGAATGAAAATGAGGACGAGGACAGAGGACGCCACGCAGGGCAGCAGCCGTCCCAAGGCTTTTCCTGGTGACGTGATGGGGAAGCTCTGGGAGTTGGGGGGCTGCCGGAAGCCAGTGCTGTAGACTCACAGTTCGGGAGGCCAGAGGCCTGAAGTGAAGGTGTCGGCAGGGCTGTGCTCCCCTGACCCTGACCCTGGAGGAGAGGACCCTCCCTTGCCTCTTTCAGTCGCTGGTGTCCTGTGGCTTCTGACTGTGTCACCCCAGCCTCTATCTGCTCCCAGCCTCCTCCCTGCCTCTCTGACTCCCAGCCTCCTTTCCTCTCCTGGGAGGGACACCAGTCACACTGGACGAAGGGCCCACTCTGATCAGGCAAGATCTCTTCTTCATTTAACCAATTATAACTGCAAAAAGTCCAAATAAGGTCACAGTCTAAGGCACATGTCCCCTGGGAGGGATACAGTTCGGGCCAGAGCACAGCCCTGCAGGCTCAGGGTGCCGGCCGTCGTCACCGCATCTTCCCACTGACTTATGGTTGGAGGTCGTGGGGGGGCTGACTCTGTGTAAGTTGCCTGTCAGCCCGAGTGCTGCCGGGTCACATGCTCTCCCCGCCCCCCCACCCCCACACCTTCCTCCTGCCCCACAGAAGCCCTCACCAGCTGTGAGCCTTGGGTCTACACTTGGCCTCTGAGTTCCTCCAAGACGAACATGGACATGTTGATCCAGAAGGTGTTGCAAGTCTCTCCTGGGGCCAACGTGCCACGATTCCTGGATGAATAAAGGCCATTGAAGGTGAAGCCTGTGACCTCCACCATTTACCTCTGGCTGTGAATTGCTCCCGAGAAGGGATTCCAACAGAGGGGGGCTGAGAACCAGATACAACACAAGTCACAGAATCTTCCAAAGCAGTGTCCCCAAGTTTCAGCAGCCATAGGTCTCCTTGGCCGCCAGTGTGGGTGGAGTAGACGCCTGTCCTGTTTAACCCACTGGTGGAGTCCCAGCCCCGGGCACCACTGTGGTATCTCTCCACATCTGGTGCCCTGCCTCTTTTCGGGGGCAGGGTTGCAGTTGGGCCCCCCTCCCTTCTACACCTGGTCCCCAAGGGTGGGCCTGGCTTTGTGACATCCTTGGGGCAGAGCCTCGCCGTGCGTAAGGGACAATAACTACTGGGTTTTGCTCAGTGTTGAAGTGGGGCATCCGCAGGCAGCTGTCAGGGTACAGATCTCAGCTGCACATCACTCGTGTGTAGCTATGGGCTTGTTACCGAAACTTCCTGAGTTTCAGTTTGTTCCTCTGTGACTTGGGGGTCACTAGAGCACCCCTCACCCCGAGGCTCTCGTGAGGATTAGAGGGGACTTTTGTGTAAAGTGGGAAGCAGCATGCCAAAGCAGAGGCATCACTGTGAAGGCGTCAGGCAAATTCGGCAAAGATGGAAATCGCTTATCCATCCTCAATAAGGAGATTTAAAAAAAATTGTTTCTAACGTGTATTCATTTTTGAAAGACCGAAACAGAGCACAGGCAGGGGTGGGGCGGAGAGAGAGGGAGACACAGAATCCGAAGCAGGCTCCAGGCTCCGAGCTGTCGGGACAGAGCCCGACGCGGGGCTGGAACCCACCGACTGCGAGATCATGACCTGGGCCGAAGGTGGACGCTTAACTGACTGAGCCACCCAGGCTCCCCGAGGAGATTTTTGTTTTAAGTCATAACCCCCCAGGATGGATGGGGAGACTAACAGAGACAGCAGCAGTGGCTTGTGAAGGCTGGGGCACAGGGGGATGGTCCTGGGCTGGGCCAAGCTCAAGAAAGCCAAATCCCTCACCAGCAGTCCAGAACGTGGATGGTCAGGAGGTGGTACTTCTGGACATCAGAGTGGGAAGGGTCTGATTAGGGATGATGGGGTATAGGTTGCCTCAGAAGCAGCTGGGTCCCTCCCTGGAGCGTTCATCCAGCCTCAGTGGACTTAAAGGTTTACCCTCCAGAGAGCTGTGACTAGAGCTGCTCTAATGAGGGACCTCGGGCACAGTGGCAGGTGAGACTCAGCAGAAAACAGGCGCATTGAGGAAAGAAGCACCCAGCCGGGTGCAGAGCCCCGGGCTCCTCAGCTGGCAGCCGGACTTTCATCTTCCAGGCAATAAGGTGACGCATCCTCCCTGGTCCAAAAGAAAGGCCCAGAGGAAATTACAGCAGCGGTCCCCTAACGAATGGCACAGCCAGGTCACGTTGCAGGGGAGCTCCCGGTGGACGGGCCCCAAGGGTGGCCCCTGTGCAGATGTGGAGAGGCTTCAATCCGCTTTCTCGTTTCTGTGGAATAAAAATGAGCAGAAGCCCAAGGTAGCCAAGGATTGACTATCAAGTATCTGTGAAGAATGATGAACCCAAAAGACAAAAATACATTTAATAGCGCGCGCGCGCGCACACACACACACACACACACACACACACACACCGCGCACAGTTTGTTATCATCAGCCATCAGGGAAGTATTAATTAAAACTGTGTTGTTACATCCATGTTCTCACAGCGCTATTCACAATAGCCGGAAGGTGGAAACAACCTGAATGCAATTGATGGACAAACGGACAAGCATAGTGCAGTCCATCCGCGCCATGGAACATTATTCAGCCTTAAAAAGGAAGGCAATCTGACACAGGCCATAACATGCACGAGCCTCGAGGACATGATGCGGAGGGCAATGAGCTGGACAAGTGCTATGAGATTCCATGTGTAGGAGGCCCCCTGGAGTAGTCAGATGCACAGAGATAGGAGGCAGGGTGGAGGTTACGGGGGGCTGGGGGAGTGAGGATGGGGAGTTCGGGAGTTCGAGTAATGGGTACACGGTTTCAGTTTGGGAAGATGAAGGAGCTCTGGAGAAGGATGCTGGTGACGGTAGCACAACACTTTATGATTGTTAAAACGACACATTCTATGTTGCGTACATTTTGCCGCGATTTGAAAAAAACACACATTGAGATGCCACTTCGCAGCTGCTGGGATAGCTACAATGGAGACAGGTACTGTAACAAGTGTTGCAGAGGATGTGGAGATACCAGCCCCCCCCCCCCCACGCTACTGGCGTGAAGGTAAGATGGCACCAGTGCTTTGGAAAACATTCTGGCCGTTTCTCAAACAGTTAAACAGAGCATTACCACGTGACCCAGCGGTCCTACTTCCAGGTATCAACCCAAGAGAGATGGAAACATATGTTTGCACAAAAACTTGCCCATGGATGTTCATAGCAGCATTTTTCACCATAGCCAAAAGATAGAGAGAACCCAAATATTCACGCACTGATGAATGGGAAAATAAAATGTGATGTGTACGTACAATGGAATATCACACATCCATAAAAAGGAATAAAGCACTGACTCATGTGGCGATGGATGAACCTTGAAAACATCATTCTAAGAAGCCAGATGCAAACAGGCACATATTATACGATTCCATTGACATGAAATGTGTGGGATAGACAAATCGATACGGACAAAAAGCAGATCAATGGTTGCACACTCTGTGAGAAAGAAACCATTATGTATACTTTGAAAGGGTGATTTTTGTGGTATGTGAATTATATCCCAGTGAAAAAAATTTTAAACCTGGAGGAAACAGAGACTATGCCTACTGTTAACCTCTTCAGAGGGCAAAGAGTTTTGTTCTACGAAAGTCAAAACTGGGGTACTATAAAAAAAAACATTTGGCCAACAACAACCTATCAAGCTTTGAGGAAGTAACAACATGATAGCGGAAATGAAAGACTAAGTAGAAGGATTGGACCTTGTGGTGGAAAAACTCTATTGGAAATTGACAAAGAGAGAAGAAAGGGAGAAAATACAAGAAATGAGAAGCTCAGTCCAGGAGGTGCTGTGTTCAGATGGTGGACATTCCGGAAGGAGACGACACACAAGATGATGTCTTTAAAACACAATTCAGGAAACTTTTTAAGAAATGAAGGGTACTGGCATGCAGATTGTAAAGGTCCAGTATAATGGATAAAAGTAGACCCACACTAAAGCATATTTTGTGAAATTTCAGAACCACTATGTCAAAAAGAATATTGTTCAGGGTTCCAGAAGGAGAAAAGAAGGCAACACATAATCAGCCCTCAGATGGCTTTGGCTTTCCCAGCAGGAACTTTGGGACCTAGAAGATTGCTATGGAGGAAGATAATTTTCTATGTGGAATTCTATACCCACACAAACTATCCATCAAGTGCAAAGGCAGAATAAAAACCTTTTCAGAAGTTCGGGCAGCAATGGCAAGTAACAAGTTATATTCATCCTGCAAGAGGATTGGGCTTAGAAATTGTCCTGAAGGAAAAGAGTCAGAAACATAATGAAATAAGTAATACCCGTCATAGGGGCTTCGGCGAAACACAGTGTGCATTCTGCAGAGGCACAGCATGCATGGAGCCCCTTGTGGAGGAGGGAGAAAGGGAAGGGGATGGAAATGGATGGGAAAGTGAGGTGCCGTGAGAGCAAGGAGGAGGAGCGGGTGGCCCTGGACCTCCCTGCTGTTTACTGAAGCCATCTCAGCATATGACCCAGGTGTGCAGCAGCTGAAGGGCCTTCATCAGAACAGCAGACACCCACTCCAGCCCTGGGGGACCTTGTTGGAGTTTTTGCTCAGCGGCCATAGCAAATTACCATGGACTGGTGGGGGGGGGGGGCTTGACCCACAGACATTTATTTTCTTAGTTCTAGAGGCTGGAAGTCCCACATCAGGTGCCAGGTGATTTGGTGTCTTCTGAGGTCCCGATCCGTGGTTGTGGATGGTTGTCTTCTCTGTGTGTCCTCATATGGTCGTCCTTCCATGCTTCTCTGTGTCCTAATCTCTTCTTATAAAGACACAGTCATATTGAATTAGGATCTACCCAATGACCTCATTTTATTTTTATTTTATTTTTTGAAAGTTTGTTTACTTATTTTTGAGAGAGAGAGAGAGAGAGAGAGGGAGAGAGAGACAATGGGGGAGGGGCAGAGAGAGAGGGAGAGGGAATCCCAAGCGGGCTCTGTGCTGACAGTGCAGAGCCTGACCCGGAGTACAATCTCACGACCATGAGATCATGACCTGAGCTGAAATCAAGAGCCGGACGCTTAACCAAATGAGTCAGCCAGGTGCCCCCCAGTGACCTCATTTTAAATTATTCACCTTTATAGACCCGCTCTTCAAATAGAGTCACGTTCTGAGGTACTGGGAATTAGGACACCGATGTATGAATTTGAGGGGATACGATTCAGCTCACAACGGCTAGACGGATAAACTTCAGAGATTCAGCCTACAAAATAACGATGCCAGGCTCTTGGAGGCATTAGAGAGTCATCTGAATAAAGGGTGTGCATATATCGTTTAGCGATAAAACACCAAACACACCTCCACGATTATTTCTGCAGGTTGAGAACCCAATTTTCACCTCAGTCCTCCATTTATAGGTTGTTTGATCTCATTAAAGCAGCCTCTGGCTAGAACCATCACCCTTTTCATCAGAAACCGCATTAGCAGGGTTTTATCTTAAAGTGTTTTTTCCATAATGCTGTCTCATGTTCGTGGCTTTGATCTGAGACAGCCAGATCTTTGAGGTTTCACTTTCTCTTCCGTGGCTGGCCGAAGAGTCTCACTAGCTCGATCAAGGGCCAGGTCAGAGCCAAACTTCATCCCTACTGTGTTCCCTCCTTGCTGCCCATCCTAAGACACCTTCCTCCAAAGAAAAATGGGGCTGGCTGCTTATTTAATGTCAACAGAAACACACATAGAAGTGTGAGTTTTTGTTTTTTTTTTTTTTTTTTTTTTTGTTTTTTTTTTGCAGCTTTGCAACAAAGGCTCTTAGTTTTATTTTGCCAAATTTGGCATTTTATCACGGACGGTGAAAGGGGCCCCTTTTTCTTAGAAGTGATGCGCCCTCCCTGCCTGGCCTCCAGGGCCTCCCACGTGGCCTGGCGTTTAATGACGGGTTATTAGAGTCAGAAGCATTTGTGGGACTGCGTGGGAGTACAAGATTGCCTTCTGATGAGACACAGAGTCAATGTTTGTTGGCACCATGGATGGAGCTGTGTGTTACATGCAGATTGGAAACCCAACGAAACGAATGGAGAGAAGTCCTCTGAGGCCTCAAATATCATCTCGCGGAGTAGCATCGAGCAAATATTGCATAAGCGTGAACTGCCATTGGGAAAGCCCCAGAAATTACTGACCAGGTAGACAGAGGCTGCCCAAGGGCAGGGGACACCTCCCAAAGATTCGAGAAATGTCCAGGAATTGCTCTTTGGTCACGTTGAATTAATGGACACGCCCTGAAAAGATTTTCTTTGTTTTAATAAAATTGTGTCCATCATGCACAGGTGCCTTCTGAGGCTTTGTGGCCATGCAAAGATGAGACTGACCTTGTCCCTGTTCTCGGAGGTCACCTGTGTGTGTGTGTGTGTGTGTGTGTGTGTGTAGAACAGCAGGAAGAAAAGACAGTCGAGATGGCTGTGTTGATCATAATATGAGGCAAAATGGAATGTATAATTTTGCTCAATATCATTCTCATCACCCCTGTTTTCCAGGTCAATCCTTACCCATCCTGCTCTATTTTTCTTCAGAGCTTATCAGACATTATGTTGCATTACACATTCATTTGTTTGTCTGTCGATTGTTTCTCTCCCCACCCCACCCCTCCCCCATATTACAAATTCCACCGGGGCATGGACTTCCCTTACTCCCAACCCTGGGAACTGTGCCTGGCGCATTTTGGCACCATAAATATGTCCTGAGTGAACAAATGCTAAATAGAAGAACAAGCACAAGCAAAATAGAAGAGATAGGAGCCTTTGTTTCAAAGCTGCAAAAAAAGCTCAAATTTTTTCTTAATGTTTATTTATTTTTGAGAGAGAGAGAGAGAGAGAGAGAGAGGCAGAGTGTGAGCAGGGGGAGGGGCAGAAAGAGAGAGAGAGAGACACAGAATCCGAAGCAGGAAAAAGGCCAAAATGTTATGTGGGCTTCTCTTTACATTAAATAGAAGCCCCAGAGGGAAGGATCTAAATAAAGCCTGTGAGGGCAAGCTGGGCGGGTGGGGGGCGGGGAGGGGGAGGACAAGAATTTTGGGAGTTCCAACCCCAGAAGAACTAGGGAAGTAGGGATTCTAGTTCTGTCAGAAGGTAGGAGGTCTGAGCTGATAATAATAAAATAAAATAAAATAAAATAAAATAAAATAAAATAAAATAAAATAAAATAAAATAAAATAATTGTGTGGGTCTTTATTTCACATTATAATACATAAGATACAGTATTATTCAAAGATTTTTTCCTAAATCTTTATTGAACGAGTGCTACAGGCACAAAAAAATGTGTGAATGGGCATGGGACGTGAACAAAAGGAATGGAACTAGTACCCGGTGTATAAGAAATATCCAGTCTCACCAACAGTCAAAGCAGCGGAAATGTTGGGAAAAGAGTTTTTGCCTGTGAAATTCACAAGAAAAGAAAAAAATGTCATGCTATTCCCCAATATTGGGAAGGACACAGTAGACAATGTTGAAAAGAGAGATGCCCAAGTGTTACTGTTCGTCGTTTTATGACAGTGGAATTATGGGGTTTTATGACAGTGGAATTATGGGTGATATTTCTCTTTGGCCCTTAAAAATTGATTCATTTTATGTCCACATGTACACGTTCGTGTGGCATATCACTGCTTTACAAGAATTCCAGCTGTGGGCCTGTGGTTGGGTAAGCGGTCTACTGCCCACACAGGGTAACTTAAAGGGGCAATGGAGGCATCCCAACTTCTAGAAATTTCCTGACAACTTCTACTGCCTCAAAAAAAAATATGCTCAGGGTATGGCTATGAAAGAATGAGACTGATGATTTTGTGGCTTGTGGCATCCGTCGTTATTTTGTGGGTATTCTCGGAGCTTGTGCTTCTTAAACTTATTCATGAACTTATCAGAACATTCATGAAGAGATATTATCACATAATTGAGAAAGATACCAGAGGGTGTTACCTAGCAGCAGAATGCCTACAGAGGCAGATAAGTTGGTTGAAGAAGACCAGATCCCAAGAACCTGGGTGGAGGGAAATGGGAGGGGGCTGTGGGATGCCTGCACAGTGCTCATGTTTCCAGCCATTTGGGGAAGTTCACGTGCAGTTTGGGTTCCAATTCAGAAGTGACTTTTTAAGCCAAAGGTTGAGTCAGATGCTCTTTCTCCTTGTCACTCGGGAGAGATTCGGACTCAGGATTCCTCAATCTGAGGAAAAGCCCTTTCTTTACTTGCTGCCTGTATGAAAAGAAGGAACTTTCATGAAAATCAATCCATGAAGACTGTGCCCTTGGAGTGAATTGTGAGCAACTGCAGTAGCAGAACTGAAAAGAAGCTGTAAACAGTCAGATGTCCTGAAATAGGACCACCAAGGGCCCAGAAGAATGTAAGGAAGCAAATAAAGCCAAAGAAGATAGAAAAAGATTTCTATCGCCTGGAAAGAATGAAATCTCAGTTGGGCCAGTACGAAACCACTCTTGTAGTCCCATTGATGAAGAGTTTCTGGAAGATCCTCAAAAAGCAGAAGCTGGAGGGGTCGATCTCCACCCAACAGCACAATTTTACAATTATTGTATACACTTATCCACAGGTTGATGAGCAGGAAAATGGATATGAGTCATACTTTGGAACATGGATTCTATAATCAACACATCACTTTGCTACTAAAACAATGGTGGTGAAGCTTGAGAGAGGAATTCTATGTGATAATAGTAGACTAGGTAATTCAGGGCAGCAAGGAATTCTGGTGGAAATCGTTTTTAAAAATCTTCTGGAAGGCATCAAGAAATCAACAAAATAATAAAGAATTACTAGGCCAGAGTTCAGGGGAGGATGAAAGTCCAAGATGGTAAAGTTGAGTCTTATGTTGCTTTTTCCCCCTCTGATTTTTGCAAGGGCATCAAAAAGGCTGAGAAGTTGAACCTCATGGAGATAAAAGTTTGGAAACCAAAACTTGCCAAGAGGGGAAAGGAAATATTAAAGATAATAGCAGAAATGGATGAGTCATATATCTATATAGCAAGCTGAACAAATCCAAAAGGTAGTTCTTTCAAAAGAGTAATTAAATTGATAAATCTCCGGCAAGACAGATTGAAAAAAAAAAGACACAAGTAACTAATACTGGGAATTAGAAAGGAGATAACACTACAGTTTCTATGTTAGGCAGATATTGTGGCTAACTTTTCGAAAAACATTTAAAAATTAAGATAATACTGTACAAATTCCTAGAAAAATGTAACATACCCAGACAACATTTAGAAGAAGGAAAATCAGAATAGTCCCATAACTATTAACATAATTACATTAAGGATTTAACACTAACTGCTCCCCCCCTTCTCCACCCTGAACACACACACACACACACACACACACACACACACACACGCAAACACACACAGATCCTTGGGATCGGAGGGATTCACTGGCAAATCTAACAAGGATTTAAAGAACGAAAATCACTAAAATTGCACAAAATGTTCTATAGAGTCGAAAAAGAAGACCACTATTCAACCTTTCACAAGAGCATATCCCTGATTAAAAACAAAACCAAACAAAACTGACAAAGACATCACAAGAAAAGACAATTACAGGCCAATCTCATGAATCCACATAGATGCAAAAATCCGAAACCAAATTTTAACTAGTCAAATCCAACATAGAAAGAGGGCAGCACATCGTGACCAAGTTAGGTTTAAGAATGCAAGGTTGGGGGGCGCCTGGGTGGCGCAGTCGGTTAAGCGTCCGACTTCAGCCAGGTCATGATCTCGCGGTCCGTGAGTTCGAGCCCCGCGTCAGGCTCTGGGCTGATGGCTAGGAGCCTGGAGCCTGTTTCCGATTCTGTGTCTCCCTCTCTCTCTGCCCCTCCCCCGTTCATGCTCTGTCTCTCTCTGTCCCAAAAATAAATAAAAAACGTTGAAAAAAAAAATTAAAAAAAAAAAAGAATGCAAGGTTGGTAAACATTTGAAAATAAATGATTCTAAATCTACCATGTTCACAAAATAAAGGAGAAAAATAAGACCTTCTCACTAGATGCTGGGAAAGCATTTTATTTTTTTTTAATTTTTATTTTACTTATTTTATTTTTTAATATTTTAGAGAGAGAGAGAACACAAGTGGGGGAGAGGGGCAGAGGGAGAGAGAGAGAGAAACTGAGGCAGGCTCCATGCTCAGCAAGGAACCAATGCAGGGCTCAATCCCATTACACTGAAATCATGACCTGAGCCGAAATCAAGTGTTGGACACCCAACCGACTGAGCCACCCGGCGCCCCTGGAAAGCATTTTATAAAATTCAATATTCATGCATGACAAAAAGTCATAGCATACCAGGAATGGATAGGAACTTCCTTGATTTGTCAGCTGATATCTTAGAAAACCGATAATGATTATCATTCTTTTTTTGTTTTTGTTTTTGTTTTTTTAAATGTTTATTTATTTTCAAGAGAGAGAGAAACAGAGAGCAAGCAGGGGAGGGGCAGAGAGAGAGGGAGACACAGAATCCGAAGCAGGCTCAAGGTTCTGAGCTGTCAGCACAGGTCCCAATCCAGGGCTTAAATTCACAAACTGAGAGATCATGACCTGAGCTGAAGCTGGACACTTAACCGACTGAGCCACCCAGGTGCCCCGAATGATTCTCATTCTTTTTTTTTTTTAAATTTTTTTTCAACGTTTATTTATTTTTGGGACAGAGAGAGACAGAGCATGAATGGGGGAGGGGCAGAGAGAGAGGGAGACACAGAATCGGAAACAGGCTCCAGGCTCTGAGCCATCAGCCCAGAGCCCGACGCGGGGCTCGAACTCACGGACCGTGAGATCGTGACCTGGCTGAAGTCGGACGTTTAACCGACTGCGCCACCCAGGCGCCCCGAATGATTCTCATTCTTAATGGTGCAATATTAAAAGCTTTTACCTTTGAAATCAGCAACAAGGCAAGGATGTCTGCTGCTGCTACTTTTATTCTCCTCTGCATTGGAGATACTAGACAGTGCAATAAGTCAAGAAAAAGAAACAAAGTGTAAGTTTTGCAAAGAAAAATAAAATGGTCAATATTCACAAATGGTGCAATTAAATACAGAGAGAGTTTAAAAAATTAGGATTTAAGTAAACTAGTGATATCAATAAGTAAGTTTAGCAAGACTCCTTGATATGAGTTTTACACCCTACTCTCAAATTACGCAAGAGAAAAATGGACAAAGACTTGAGGATGCATGCCAAAGAAAGATATTCAAAAGGCCAATAAATATAGGAAAAAATGCTCAACATCATCAGTAATTGGAAATATGCAAATTAAAAATATCGAGGTTCTACAACACACTCATCACAGTGGCTAAAACTAAACGAAGTGTCTGTGTCAAAAACTGGTGAAGGTGAGGAGCAATGGAAACTCTCTCCTATAAACCACAATTCTAATAACTGAAGGAAACAGTTTGGTTTTATCTACTGAAATGAATACCTGCATGGCTTCATTCTCAGTAATTCCACTCCTAGGTAGGGGTGCCTGGGTGGCTCAGTAGGTTAAGCACCCAACTTCAGCTCAGGTCATGATCTCATGGTTTGTGGGTTCGAGCCCCGCATCGGGCTCTGTGCTGACAGCTCAGAGCCTGGAGCCTGCTTCAGATTCTGTGTCTCCCTCTCTCTCTGCCCCTCCCCTGCTCATGCTCTGTTTCTCTCTGTCTTTCAAAAATAAATAAATGTTAAAAAAAAAATTCCACTCCTAGGTAGAGACCCAGGAGAGAGGCATGTCTATGTTTACCAAGAGACTTGTACAAGAATCTTCCCAGCAGCATTCTGTGTGCGATCTTTAGACTGGAAACGACCCAGCTGTCTATCAGCGATGGAATGGATTCACGAACACGTTATTTTCGTAGCATAAACTACTATAATGTAGTGAACACTGAACGACAGTTACACGAACGTGAATGAATCTTGCGAATATAATGAGGAGCAAAAAAAGCCAGGTCCTCAAGAAAATACTTTGTAGAATTCCACTCCTAGAAAGTTTAAAAAACAGGCAGATGTAAACTATAGTGTCAAATTGGTCTTGCTTCAGTGATAAACTAAAGAAGAGTAAGGAAACGTTTAGCAAGAGTCAGGAAAGGAGAACCTAGGTCTTTGGAGGGGAAGAGGGTGTAGCTCCAGGAGGGAGGACTAGGGGCTCCTGGGTGCTCTCAAGGTTCTATTTCTTGACCTGTGGCTCTGTTACACGGGTGGTTCTTTTGTTGGTTTGGTTTGGAGGTGGTGGTGGTTGTTTTATGATATTCACTGAACGGCTCATTTCTGATTTGCACACTTTTCTGCGTTTGTAGCGTATTTCACAATCACGTCAGCTAAAAAACAACCCAACTTCTCTACATTTGAAAAATACGAAGTTATTTGGGTCCACTGTTGGCATGGTTTAAGCATCTACAGTGAGGAAGACCCGATAGGCTCTATCACAGGGCCCTGAGGAAAGCTCGGTTTCCCCCACCGCGTGCTGGGTGCTATGACCCATGCTCGAAAAGAGCGTATCTTATTGGTCAGCAGAGAGGGAGAATAACCAATCGGGGTCACCGCGTTCATCCAGGGCTTGTCTTTTGCACTGAACAGAAAACGAAGGCAAGAGATGAAATGTTTCCAACATGCTTTACAATATCGCCTGGTCTAAAGAAAAAGTGTTACTATGAGACGATACTATAATAGCAGGGAGAGCCCCTCAGAAGATTTTGAGGACTGGTTACTGCTGCCAATGCTGAAAAACAAAAGACTTACATTCCATGAGTCACTGAGACCACACAGCTTGAATCCAACATACAACCACTGTGGCAAAGAAGGGAGTCACATTCAGGGCAAATCTACGTGGGATTTCCTTGCACACGGGATCACCAGTTGAGCACCTACTATGTGTCCAGTGCTTTTTCAGAAGCTGGGGATACCAAAGGGAATAAAACAGAAAACGTCCCTGTCTTCTCGGCATTTGTTTTCTTGTCGGGAGAGAAAGACAATACAGGAGTCACGTAATAATATGGCTGAGAGGGTATTGAGGGCTGGGAAGAAAATAAAGCAGCTAACGTGAGAGAGTGAAGGTGGTTGAGATGCCACCCTCTGGGAGGCTCCCCGGAGCCTCATCCCAGGGGCCACTGATGCGGGAGGACCATTTCATAAAAGTCACATCCATTCAAAAGGTGGAGGTCCACAAGTCTTGGACGGCAGGAGGGAAGTGTCATCGGGGAGATAGTTTTGTTAATGAAAGACCATAAAGGAGATGGTTACAAAGCATTTCTTTTCCATGATGGAACTGGAACTATTTTTATACCTTGAAGAGATTGTGATGTGCAGTGAATATAATAGGGGCAGTTTATAGAATAATATCATCGCAATGCTTTTGAAGCACGGACAGGTCTCTACAGTCTCTTGGGCGCCGTCGAAGATGACTGATTTTGGAGACAAAAATAACGTCATCATTCTAAATTTAAGACTTGGAGTGTGCTTTCAAAAAATTATTTAACACCTTTTTTTTTTTTTTTTCCTCAACACTTGAACACTTGTCTTTCTTACCCAAGAAACCCTCACACTTTCCGGTCATAATGATGATGTATGTGACACCCAACTTGGCAAGTCTCGTGGGGCAGGCTAAAAGGGGAACTGCCCGCCGCCGAGGTAATTATCGAAGAAACCAGTACACTTTAATTTTGCTTTAGAACAACCGAGGACGAATCATCTTTGCTTTCAGCCAGAGATTTCTCCCGGCCAGAATTTTCTCCAATTACATAATAAATAATGGATGTCTCATACTTCAGATTATTTCCACATTCGTTTTACATGCTATAGCTTGTCTTCTAAACGTAAAAGCGTGTTCAGTTGTAAACTGGAGACCAGGGAACGGAATGTTCTCTGGACTTGAAAACTCTATGTACTTTGCCTTCTTCCTTTTTAATATTATAGAGCTTGTCTAAACAAACGTAGCCCAGTCTTCAACCAGTCCCAGCTAAGACAAGGAAATGATAAACTAAGCACTTCATTACGAAGACTTCAGAGAGAGAGAGAGAGGAGATACTATGTTTTGAGCGGATCAACTTGATTTTTCCCCCCAGACTTTTCAGAAATTGTCCATTGTGGGAAAGGCACAGAATGGCCACGGTGTCTGTTTGCACAAGAAGTCGTGTGAGCTGCCTGTGTGGTGTGGGCCCACCGGGCCTGTTCCCAATCCCCCTGCCCCTCTGCCTCCCATCACGAAGAGCCACGTCTCGCTGCCCTCTCTGTGGCATCAGGTTTTTCCAAAAAAAGTAGCTTAATTTTCCCAAGAGATAGAAGTTGCAGAATTGCCCCAGGAATTACAGAATTCACCGTGGCCCACGCTGTGCTGAACATCGGGCATGGTTTTCCGATTCGCCAGCAGGCGGAACTGTCACTGGGGCCTCTGAGAAAGTGTGCCCCCTTCTGGGGAAGGTGGGGATTTGTCCAGGCCTGACCTCTCCCGGTCAGAGGCATCCTTCCTGGAAAATCAGGTTTCGTCAGCCTTACTGTGGCCACGGCAGGGACACAGAGGACACAGTCCCCGGGGTAAGGAGAGCCGCCCCACATAAAGTGCTTCTCCCTGCCTGGCCCGTGTGGAGGTTTCTCTGCGTATCTTGGGAGACCCTCGCAGTGACCCGGGGGAGACCAAGGCCCTCAGGCAGAAAGTAGCTTCCCGACTCGAACCGGAAGAGGGGATCCCATGGGGGCCTTGGGAGCCCAGAGCCCCAGGGTCACTTACGTGTCTGATGTCCAGGTGCACGATGGGGGCCGGTCTCTTCTCTCACCCCGTGACGAGGAGACCCAGCCACGGAAGGTTCTAGAAAACACACATCCCTACCCTCCCTCAATACCGCCCCCTTTGCTTATGGAGCCCGAGGTGGCTCCATCAGGGCGGCCTTCCTTCCAGAGGGGAGAGGAATGCAAACAACACAGGAACTTCATTCTCACTTTGTGAATCTCGTGGCTTCCACCCCAAACCTCATTATCCGAGAGGGCTCGAGCGGATGGGGAGACGCGGTCGGGCTGGAGCCTGGGCACGTGGCTCCTCCGTGTTCTCAGACTGCGTCTGACATTCCCCCACGTGACGGACTGAAGTGGGTCCCCCCAGTATTCACATGTGGGAGCCCTGACTCCCAGCCCCTCCGAAGGTGACTGTATTTGGAGATGGGGTCTTTAAAGAGGTAAATGAGAGCACTAGGGTGGGGCGCTAAGCCACTCCAGAGCTTCCAGAAAATGCATTTCTGTTGTTGGGGCCTCTCAGGCTATGATGTTTCGTTTTGCAGCCCCAGTGAACGATTGCAACCCCTCCCATTTTGACCCAGCTGCCACTGGCTCCTTTGCTTTTCCTTGGACCTACAGGCAGACTCCTGCCTCAGGACCTTGGCCTCGACTGTTCCCTCTGCCTGGAACCCTACCCCCCCCCCCCCCGCCACTTGTCCCAGCGAGCTTCCCCACCTGCTTCATTCAGATGAACAACGACCTTCCACGACCACTTGAACCAAACGTGGGGGCCCCTGACCCCTGCCGATCCCTCCCCCCACGTCACTTCTCGCCCCCTGCGATCACCTCTACTCCTGCTTCTGTGTATCGTCCGTCTTCCTCACTGATGGAAGCTCACCCAGGGCAGGAGTTTTTCTGTTGTGTCTGCAAACTGTTGTTGAATGGGCGCATGCCCTGAGGACTCTGTGAGCTGTGTGCTACCTGGGCCCCCACAAACAACTCCTACAGCTCGGTGGGTTTGTATCTCCACTGCAGAGCGGAGACGTTAGGGACTCCCCGTCCCCGCCGGGTAGTATTTTGCCTGGCGGGAGAATGGGGATGTGGACCCAGGTGACTTGGCTCTAGAGTTGGGGCCCTGGGACAGAGAGGCGGGAGTCTGTGGACCACCACATGCAGAAATACGGCGGGGTGGTCCCAGGCGGGGAGCCGGGTCGCGCAGATCCAGGGCCTGGCCCGGGAGGGGGCTGGTTGGGACCATCTACAAATGAACGACGTTTGAACCCAGTGTCTAGGGCAAGATAGGACCATGCTGATGCGTGGACTCTCCTTTTTTAAAGGGGAGACCCCTGCCCGTGTGAAATCCACAGTTAAAAATGCAGCCACACCCCCCCCCCCTCACATACATATGTATTCAGGTATAAAAAAACCTGAAAGATATTTTTTTTTAATACATTTGTTTCAAACAAGGAGCTGTCTTATGTTTGGCTAAAATGCTGGGTGATCAACCTGTACACTTAGGGATGATTTCAAATCCTAAAATCAAACCTACACGTTATTTTCAAACACGAAGGGCCTTTTCTGAACACCTGGTTACTTTTAAAGTTGATCGATATTATGTGTGCACGCACTTAAATGGATTGGTATTTTTTTTTACAGTTTTCATATTCTAGAAATTATATATATATATATATATATATATATATATATATGTTTATATTTATTTATTTCTTTGACCAATTTTTCAATGTTTTCTGTACTCTCCTGGGAAGCTTGTGACTCTGGGTGAGGACCACGCAGGACAGCCGGGCTGAGGAGTCAGGCCCACAGGCTCTAAAGCCCCACCACCTGGCTGTGAATTTTCTTCCGTCACTTTCTGTGACCTAAGAAAGTCTCTTGCTCTCCCTGTGCCCCAGTTCCTCTTGCCAAGTGGCAGGGATATTAACCTCACCCTCCTTGTAGGGGCTTGGGAGGGTAAGAGGTTATAAATAAGCACGCACTCAGCAAAACCAACACACCTCTTTTTACAAAAATTGTTAATGTTTATTTTTGTTTTTGTTTTTGTTTTTTGTTAATGTTTATTTTTGAAAGAGAGAGAGAGAGAGAGAGAGAGAGCTGGGGAGGGGCAGAGAGAGGAGACACAGAATCCAAAGCAGGCTCCAGGCTCCGAGCCATCAGCACAGAGCCCGACGCGGGGCTCGAACTCACAAACCGTGACATTGTGACCTGAGTTGAAGTCAAGAGTCGGACACTTGACTGAGCCACCCAGGCGTCCCTGTGCAAAGCAGTCTTAAGAATCAATGGAAGACTTGCTATTGTCCAGAGATCTTGACTAGATCTTGTCAAACATTCAAAGCTGTGTCAGTGCCAGTGCTGAGTGTATATAGAGCAACGTGAAAAAAGCAACGTCAAAATATAAAACCGACATGTGTCTCACGCACTGTAACACGCACATCAGAAAGCTCAAGAATCAGAGCGTTCTACTTCTTTGTGAAGCACCTACATGGAGAGGAGCCTGAACAGCCCTGCCCTGCGCTTGTCACATAACTCGTCACACCGAGCGAGTGCCTTCCACGTGCCCTGGCGAATTTCCACACTCCGTTCTAAGCGTGGACCAGCTTCTGATTTCCTCTGTGTTTTCCACGTTGTGAAGCATCTGTGAGAGTTCTTTTAAGGAGATTTTTGCTGGTGTCGCTCCCTCTGGGACGTTGTCGCCCTTTATATCAGAACCGCTTTCCTCATTCTGTCAATAGAAGGCCTTCCTCCACTCTGGCTGTGTGTCTAGCAGCATCTAGAACAGCAGCAGCATCAATGTGCCCATAATCAACTATTTCTTCTATGGCTCCACGGACATCTGATCTGAATTTCACCTGGAACATTACCAATGATTTCCTTGGCTGCACTTCCATTCTGGGGGGTCCGATCCCTCTTTCTGTTTTTGTCAAATGTCACGTGGGTTTATCCGCGGGCTACAAGGAAGCCACACGATGACACTCTTTACCGTCTATGCATCACCTGAGTCGCAGATGTGCTGTGGCCGGCCACCAGCGGACTGAAAGAAGTGATATGGTTGTCATTTCCAGGGCGATCTGTGGATTGAAGCACAGCAGGGATTGCGTTTTACGTCCTTACTCACAGTTCCTGCACCCCCACAACCCGTATTCCAACCGCGTTGTTGGGGAGCTGCTGTTGTTTACCTAGACAGTGGTAACGGAATTTGTCTGAATAACAACAAAGTGAGGACTGCACGCTTTAGCTTTCCAACCGTGATGACATTGCTTTTAGAAACATAGTGACTCCTGGGGCTTCCCAGTGCCCTCGCTCCCGAGACCACCCTTCCCATCCGCCCGAGAGGATGTAGGTCTCCACACTACGCTTGTGGAATGAGGGGTCGAGTCTGGACGCAACCCCTGGTTGGCTCTATGACCTTGACAGGTTATCCAGACCCTCCATATCTTGGTTTCTCCCTTTGGAACCTGGGGCTAGAATTAGTAACGCCCACTCACGAGATCGCCACGAGGGTTAAATAAGGTAACATACACAAAACACAGCAGAGCCTGGCACATGGTAGGAGCTGTAAATGTGTGAACTACTACTCTTAATCTTTAAAGTAGCGAACATTGGACATTTTTTGAGTACGGGGGTGATGCTAAGACAACCGGAGGTTATTGCCCAATCCAATCCCTGTAACGGTCCTAAAAGATGGTTCTGTAATCCCCATTTTACAGATGAGGAGATGAGGTCTAGAAAGATATTTAAAGTTCCCATGGCCATACTGGACTCAAGTCCATCTGGCTCTAACAATGAAGCTTTTGGGGGCACCTGGGTGGCTCGGTCTGTTAAGCGTCCGATTTCGGCTCAGGTCACGATGTCATGGCTTGTGAGTCCGAGCCCCGCATCGGGCTCTGTGCTGACAGCTCAGAGCCTGGAGCCTGCTTCAGATTCTGTGTCTCCCTCTCTCTCTGCCCCTCCCCTGCTCTCACTGTGTCTCTTTCTCCCTGTCTCAAAAATAAAAATTAAAAAAATGAAGCTTGTAATTACTTTGTCATATTTCTCCGATCATGAAACTCTGAGGACATCTGCTTGGTAACCCTTCCCATATTTACAGTTACACATGCACACGCATTGGCCAATATTATACCTAAATTGTTTATTGCACAGGTAAGCCACCTCTATACTTTTCTGTAGATACTATCACAGCTACAGGAACTTTTCTGTCTGCATCCTGAGAAGTAGATCTCTACCCTCTGGTTTATTCTTTAAGGTCTGGATAATTTAGGTGATAGAACGGATCTACCTATCACGAAACCAAGAGCTTACCTCCCTGAAACGATGGAAATAACTTAGTTCTGCAATAATTTCCGGGCAGCTTCAGATTAAATTTCTTTCAATCTACTTTAAGGTGTAAATATTTCTCCTGGGGAATCATTGAGTTCGGCTTTCTAATTTGATTTGGAAGAAAAGGAAGTGGAATCTGTCTGCCTCACATGGAGCCTGGCAATTCGGTGCACTGGGGAGATGTTCAGATATCTGTGTAGGTGTTTTTAATAAGTTAGTTCCCCTAATTGTATTTCCTCTCCACTAAATAAGAAATGCCCTGCCCTAATGGGCTTAATCTTTCTAAATTATTTTCTGGTTTTAATTGTGCCGTTTCCCACAAGCATCTAATTTAATTACAAGATCGTAATGCTTTTCTGTGAAAAGCTTGCTTGCACATTAAGAACACTGGGATTCAGATGTTATTGGGGGGGGGGGGGCGGTGCTTACTCCCTTTCTCAGGAAAATGCCCGGATGCTCGCCTCCCTCAGTGGGTCAGGTCTTTGGGAGGTGTGGAAGGTGACGGGGCCCGACCCGGTCAGGGGCTGAGGGACCCCCCACCCCCACCCCATCCCAGGACGATTCCGGATGCAGCTGTAGACTCACACACGGAAGGCTGGGATCAGTCCTCCGTTGCCAGGAAGTGGCTTCGCTCCCAAACCCCATCTGCGTTGGCGGCAATGACAGTGAAACAGCAGACCTATCACCCCACCGTGGGGTCAGGAAATGGGTGTCCCACTGACGAACTCATGTCCCTGAGTGACATATTGAACAGCTATGTTTGCAGCATCTTTGAAAGCTATGATGCCACATCCCAAACGAAGGTAGAGGCAGAAGAAAGGAAATGGATTCTTGCTGCGGGGGGAGGCTGGGTCTTTCTGCAGCGGGAGGTTTCAGTGATGGGGATCCCACCCTCAGGGCACTTCCAGCCTTCAACATGCTGCCTGGGCACTGTATGGGCCCGTTTACGAGCCCAGCTCTTGCCTCCCTCCAGGGACAGCGGGGTCCTGAGGTGTGTCCTCCCTGTCCCTCCTCCCCAGCCATGGGCTGCTCAAAGCTTGTAGGAGTCCAGACGCCCCCGGGGAATCAGAGCAGGTGCTAATGAGGGTGCCCATGGTGGCCAACCGCGGCCGGTCCTTGGGACAAAGTGCCTTCGCTAGGGAGACAGGAGAGGACACGCAGGAGAGACAGACAAGGCTCCTTATAGAATGTGCCCCAGTAATCCTATGAGTCTTGGGCTGGCAAGGCAGTAGCATGGAATGATGTACCCAGATACCATTTTTATTTTCTTGGTAAAGTATCTGCTAAGTCAGGAGCAAGGAAACCAGCAAGGACTACTTATAAACGTGGTAAGCCAATCACACTGTTTCAACGGGGTGATTAATGGCCTAGGAGCAGTGCCGAGGACACAGCCCAGCGCTGAACTGGACCTAGTTCTGAGTCCAAAGCCCCGGCTTTCCCCCCGGGCCCTGGCGCCTGCCGTAGACGGAAGGCCTTTTCTAGAAGTTTTCTCATAAAAGGGAAGAGAAGGGAAAAATCTGCAAGGACGGCCCAGGAAGGGGAGGGGCATGGTCTCTAGCAACGTTTGGGGAAAGAGTGGAGAATGTCAGCACCACCATCTAAATATGACTCATCTCTTTGTGTCCCTAGTTCGTCAACTGTCAGGTGGGCTGGACATAGAAGCTTCCCCATGAGACGCTAGGGGTCTTAAGTGAACTCATACATTTTTTTAAAGTCTGTTTATTTCCTTTGACAGATATGGAGACAGAGACAGCACCAGTGGGGCAGGGGCAGAGAGAGAGAGGGAGAGAGAATCCCGAGCAGGCTCCTCACCGTCAGCACAGAGCCCCTTGCAGGGGGGGGGGGGGGGGGGGGCTCAGACTCGTAGGCCGTGAGATCGTGACCTGAGCCGAAATCAAGAGTCAGACTCTCAACCGACTGAGCCACCCAGGTAGGTGCCCGATGAGTTCATATTTGTGAAGCACTTAAAACAATGCGTGTTTCTTAAATAAAACACAAACGGACCTTTATCAAACATTTACAACGTGCAGGTACTGTTTTAGAAGTGACGTCTCACTGAAGGGTGTTGGAAACGGTGGCACCTTCGGAGGTATGGTGAAGACCTGGGCCTCGGCCTCTTGTATTAGCTGCTCACTAACGACCTGCTGCTTCAGCGGCCGAGGCCAGGAAGGTGTGTATGAACACGTGCTGATTCCGTAGAATCCACTGGCGAAGAAATAAATGGCACTCGGTGCTTTCGGTTTTACGGAACGAAGACAGAGGAGCTGACGCTGGTCATTTGGTCTTTGAAGGTGGTACAACCAAATCTCAGAGAAGGAAAAGCACGAGGTTTTGTTAACTGACAAGTCCTAGGGTCAAGAAGTCAACTTAATTTTTCTTAATCCTGCATTGCCAAACTTCTCCATATAGCATGGGTTTGGACAGCTGTCAGAACACTTGGGGAAATACTGCCCTTTATAAACCCCACAAGTCAGAGGAAGTTGACCACCGGTTTCCCTGAAGCGTCCCTCATGGGGACGCATTAGGTTTTTACATAAAGGAAGCAGGGTGGCTGGGAAAGGCCCTCTCTTTCCCCTTCCCTCTCCTTCCTACCCCTTGCTTCCTCAGATGGCTGGTATCTTGGATCTGTACTGGGGAGGCCAAACCCTTCTATTAGGTATCAACCCATACTTGCTGCCTGGGGTCTGAGCCTTTGGGCTCCTCCCCCATCAGACCTGCTCTTCCCCGTCCCCTCCCTCTGAGCCTCACGCACTCTTAGCACACTCCCTTTTCCTCCTGGCCTCCCCCCTGCCCCCAGATGTGGGAGCACTCAATGCATTTTGTTGCTCCTTGGTCTCCTGCCTGTTTCTTACCTCAGAGTCACCTCCCTGGGGGGGGGCAGGGCTCCGTTCTGTTTTGTCCCTGCTGGAGAATGAGGCCTCACGGCACCACCACATAACAAATGGGCTCTGAAATAGTTGGCAGGTGAGCGCGTGGTTGGCTGGCCTCCGTCGGGTTGCTGGGAGGAGTAAGTGACTGGTATGTAACAGGTGATTGTAAAATACACGTTCACTCATTCCCTGTCCTCATTGCCTGTATGGAGTGACGTTGGTTCTTTCCTCCGTGGACAGAGACTCTAGGAAGGTGCTGAAAACCCTAGAGGGGAGTCAGAGCGGTCAGTGGCTGGTGGCTCAGAGCCCCACTGCCCAGGGAAGGTGTACTGGCCCCGGACGATCAAGGAGAGGCATCCAGAGTCCCCGGGACGATCCAGCGGGGTGGAAATGAGGAAGGTTTTCCCCGGTTTCTGGCACACGTGGGGGAGAAAGGCAGTCTCCCTGGCCTCCTGACATTCCATTGTTCTAGAACCACAGGGTGAGGACACGAAGGAGCCCCCAGGAGACCTCAGCTCAATCTGTCTTCCTCTCTCAGGTGTGGACTGGCAGCTCGAGAGGTGAAAGGTCTTCCTCCTCGCTGCCCTGGGACGGGAGCATAGGTCACGGGCCTCCTTGGACCTCGAGGACCGGGTCCCAGCTGCGTGTGACCCACTGTTTCTTGGTGTCTAGACTCATCTCTCCTAAAAATTCTTTCTTGGACACAAACTGTGCTCGCATTCCCTGCATCCTTGCAGTTTTCACGTTACACCTTCAAAGGAAGAGAAAGAAAAGGCTTCTTTTCATTGAGCACGACCATGTCTGGTTTCACAACCCACGTGGACAGATCCTTCTGCGTGGGCTGCGTTCAGGGAGAAGACACGTCTTCTACTCTCCTACTTCCTTCTGAGGCCGGGAGACAAAAGCCACCCCTTGGAGTCATTTTAAAGGCCACAGGGAAGTCAATTTTAAGGGAAAGAACCCTTCTTCCACTGATGCAAATGGAATGAGCTCCAATGGTTTCCTTTTAGAAATCACGTTCTGCAGATATAGGACAGCCAGCGTCGTTTGATTAAATAAACAGGCAA
This sequence comes from Puma concolor, assembly GCF_028749965.1. Classification (NCBI taxonomy): domain Eukaryota; kingdom Metazoa; phylum Chordata; class Mammalia; order Carnivora; family Felidae; genus Puma; species Puma concolor. Next base: position 153,605,649 of record NC_141675.1, on the reverse strand, counting down.
ATAAGGAACAAGAACGCCAGGAGGGCACAGTTTTCGGTCAAGGTCCTGTTGGAGCCAGTGAGGGTATGTCCCCCTTCCAAAGACTGGCGCAAGCTTTAATTCTCCAAAGTTCCCTGCGTGAGTGAGACTGCTTATTTTAGGTTTGCTGCTGGCACAGTAAATGGGCAACGCTTTCCCAGAATCTTCCATAAACTCGGTTGCCAGGTTCCGCCTCCCATAATCGTCCAAGCCCTTGTCTATCTCTTTTCATGGTCCACCAGGACCTTCAAGGAGAATTCTTCAGGTTCCCTGTTTACTTCTTCGAAAGGAAATGTCGTCTAAGATTGACACTGGGTGGCTCAACATATCCCTGATAGCCTGTTTTCTGGGATCCAAACATCTGTAGACTCTTTTTGCAAAACCTCAGACTCCTGGCCTGAGTAAACGTTTCGAAAAAGACTTGCCAAGTGCTTTTAAATCTTAGAACCGTGGCTGGAGCCGTGGAAGATATTTGTTGAATGGAAACCACCAGAATACCAGTTAATGGAGGTTCATGACCGTGGTCATTGTAACCTGCTATAATACCAGGATCTGGGAACAGCAATCCTTTTTTTTTTTTTTGAAAGTCACAGGTATGCCGAATTTAAGATGTAAAATTGAATGTATTTTTTTTTTCAACGTTTATTTATTTTTGGGACAGAGAGAGACAGAGCATGAACGGGGGAGGGGCAGAGAGAGAGAGGGAGACACAGAATCGGAAACAGGCTCCAGGCTCTGAGCCATCAGCCCAGAGCCCGACGCGGGGCTCAAACTCACGGACCGCGAGATCGTGACCTGGCTGAAGTCGGACGCTTAACCGACTGCGCCACCCAGGCGCCCCTGAATGTATTTTTAAATGAAAAAGAAAGGTCTTGTTTTTCACCTCTGCGTTCAAATTTTTTTTTTTTTTTTTTTTTCAACATTTATTTATTTTTGGGACAGAGAGAGACAGAGCATGAACGGGGGAGGGGCAGAGAGAGAGGGAGACACAGAATCGGAAACAGGCTCCAGGCTCTGAGCCATCAGCCCAGAGCCCGACGCGGGGCTCGAACTCACAGACCGCGAGATCGTGACCTGGCTGAAGTCGGACGCTTAACCGACTGCGCCACCCAGGCGCCCCTGAATGTATTTTTAAATGAAAAAGAAAGGTCTTGTTTTTCACCTCTGCGTTCAAATTTTTAACCTCGATGCTCAAAGGAGATACAGAACAAAATCAAGTGTAGAATTTTACAGAGGCCTCGGCGGCGGGTGGGGGGGGGGGGTTGTCAGTCCCGACTTCCTACTCAGGTTCTAATTCTCTTCTCCACACGGCCATTTCCAGGTCCAAATTGCAGAAAAATATTCCAAGTTATCCCCAGCTCAAATATGCTTTTAAAAGTAGATTTAATAATATAGTGGTGATGTTTGTTTAGAGGAGGAATCTGGATTTGTATTTCTGAAAGGCACTTTCAACAGAGATATTTGAAAGAAACGATATTTTAGGAAAGCCTAAACAGGCCATACAAATTTAGTATTTTTCAGATCCTATTTGGGGCTGTATAAAGACTAAATCTATATTATGTGTGAAGAACGTATTCTCATGTAAACACCATATTTTGTCAAATTATTTGTAGAATAACATTAAGTTCTTCTAAAAATGACCTTTTCCCCCTGATTTCAAAGTGCTGTGTACACAAAGAGATAGGGTAGGTCCCCTGATGATTAAGGTCATTCTGGAGCCAGAACCCAGTAACAAGGGTATAGCCGTGAGCAGGTTATGTGTTCTCCATCTCCTTTGTTTTCCCATCTGTAAAATGGGTACAATGGTACCATCGAAGTAAAATGGCTTCGGGGAGGTATAAATGTTTAAACGCTTCAAGCTGTGCTTTGCACCATGTTCAGTGCCCCACTCACCTTGTGGCAATTTGCCAAGTTGGGAAGGTACTGTGGAGGAAACAAAAGTCACGCATTTTCCATCACTCACAGAAACCACTGACAGCATTTTAACATTTCACTTCTTCCTTCCCATTTTATAAGCCGTTTGAGAGTGTGCTATTGATAAAAACGCTCATACCTTTGTCTCACTTAACACATCATGGGTCATTTATTTTTATTTTTATTTTTTTTTATTTTTCAACGTTTATTTATTTTTGGGACAGAGAGAGACAGAGCATGAACGGGGGAGGGGCAGAGAGAGAGGGAGACACAGAATCGGAAGCAGGCTCCAGGCTCTGAGCCATCAGCCCAGAGCCCGACGCGGGGCTCGAACTCACGGACCGCGAGAGCGTGACCTGGCTGAAGTCGGACGCTTAACCGACTGCGCCACCCAGGCGCCCCGAATGGGTCATTTATTTATATTATTTCAATTATTTGTCAACTTTCTGTGCCCCTTCCATAATTAGGTTATTACCCTATTGGGAGATACTTAGGCTGTTTCCAAAAACATCAAAACACATAAAAAAAAAAAAAGTTCTTTCCTTATTCTATGGAGCTACCTCTAAACCAGAGTGGTTTTATCTTCTCAGCTAGCAAAGTAACAAGCATTTCTGAAAACCCTACAGAGCATGAGGTGTTAGACACAGGTTACATTGTTACATTGTTAAAACATACTGGCAATGAAACCTTTTTACCTGTGTGTGGGGTAAAAAGCCATGGGTCTGAAGAATAATAACAAAATAAAATAGGGGAACAGTTTCTGTGTTCTCAGCAGAGCCAACCTCAAATACTTTACATGTGTTCACACGTACCTTGCAGCCACTTGAAGAGGTCGTCCTGTTATTATCTCCATTGAACAGATGGGAAAACTGAGGCACTGAGGTGTTAAGTGACTTGCCCAAGGTCACTAGTCTAGTAATTTGCAGAGACGGGATTTGAATCTGGGAAATTACCTTCGGAAACTATGTTTTCAGCCCCTTAACCTACTCTTTTTTCTTTCTTTCTTTCTTTCTTTCTTTCTTTCTTTCTTTCTTTCTTTCTTAGAAAGAGAGCACATGCGTGCGGCAGAGGGGCAGAGGGAGAGGAGAGAATCTTTAGCAAGCTCTATACCCAGCAGGGAGCCCAACTCCGGGCTTGATCTCACTACCGTGAGATCATGAGGAGCCAAAATCAAGAGTCAGATGCTTAACCCACTGAACCACCCAGTCGCCCAGACGGCCCCTGTCTTAAGTAGGCTGTTTATTTAACCAGGAATGCCCTCCCGCTGCTCTCCTTTCTTTGTTCTTTATGGGATAGAAAATAGAAAGGTCAAGTAAATGTTGGCAAGTGGATACTTTTCCTGAATACAATGGCGGGAGCTCGGATGGGCTTTCCCACAATGAACCGGTTAGGCGTTTGGTTTTCTGCACCAAATCTCAGAGCTGGATCCAAATCTCAGTGGGACGTTTCCCACCCTATTTTGCATTGGGGTATGGTCTAACTTTGGAGAGCATGCCTACGTTGTTTTCAAAGAAGCACTTCTGTTTTTGCAGATCAGGTCTATTTCACAGAAACTACATCTGCTGTGAAGAAGGGGGGGCAGCTGGAAAAAACAGAGCACCCACCGTCTTTTCTGGGTAGGTGTTTCGCAACCAGCCATCCAGTACTGAGCGGAACAACAACTTTCCATTTCCCGCCTTTCCCCAAGTTGCACAAATAACACAACAGTCCGACATCTGCTTACACTCGCCTGGGCCAGAGGAGAGTCGAGTGAGGGGACAGAAGGCACGCGCACCTATATTCAAGAGGTGCTTCCTGAGAGAAAGGGGCGTTCGGATCGTCCGTCTACAGGTCTTGGTCGCTCCCAGAGCAGAGAGCCCTTGTAATGTCAGGAAAAGAAGGCACAGGAAATTGTGGAGGGACTGGTACAACATGAAACAGAAAACTAGGACATGGTGTGACAGAGGACGGGGCTCTCTTCTGCCACTGCAGCCTGTCGTGAACTTGCGCGTTACCGGAACAGGGGCGTGCTATCCCAGCTGCACAAATGTTACTGCCCGGGCGATGCGGGCTTTTTCTCATCCTTTTCATTGTTTTCCCTGACTGCACCACCGTGAGCCACGGTCCTTGTCCTTGCCCAAAATTTCAAGGGACCAAATGAGGTTTTTATAGAGATGACGCCCGTCAGAGGCTGTTTAGAAACTGGAAATGAAACCAAAGGTATACATCTCTAGATAGTTGAATTCTTACAAAGGGCAAGGCTTTGTTTTATGGAAAAGACTAGGCATTTGCCTTTAATTTCGGGTTTATGCAACATTTTGTTTCAGACGTCTTTCCTTGAAATATACGCAGACTTCAGCAAAATGGACACAGCCTAGCTTTTAGAAGAACTTCCTTCCTTAAATTGAACTTTTGCCCACGTGGTCCTGTTGTTGTTGTTGTTTTTCAGATTTATTTAAATACAGGCAATAATTACTTGTATTCAAACAGTCATCTGCGGGGCAGAAGATCTTTTTTACTCCGAAAAGGCAACCGTAGTTTTGTAAAGTAACCAGACACCGGGGAAAAACAATCACCTTGGATTCGTTTGCATATGAAAGGAGAACGAATGTGACTTGAAAAGGCTTCTCAGGAAATCTGAAAGGACAAGTGGGTTAATTCCAAAGTGTTGAATCCTAACGAGGCTGAGACTCGAGTTTCCCGGGACGAGGCCCTAGTCTGCACGCCCGGCCGGGCTGCGCTGTGCGCGCAGCACCCTGGCCCCCACCCTCTCTGGTCCCTGCCCGCCTGGCATCCCCGTGGCCGCCGCGGGGAACCCGTCTTCCCTTCCGGCAGCGGCCGGCGCTGCACCTGCTGCGGGTCTCCATCAGGGGCGCCCGCGCGTATCCGGACGCCAGGTCTCCCCCTGTGGCGCCGGGCCCTGTCCTCTCCGCGGCGCACACTCGCCATGCGTGGCTTCCAGATGCTTCGTCCGTTCACCCCAACGCGCCCAGGGAACGACTCGATGTTTCTGGACTGGTGGCAAGTGCGTTCTCCGAACAGCGTGCGTCGAGAGCACCTTCGGGGTCAGCGCGTCCCGGACCCAGGAGCCGCACCACTTGCCTCGAGCGCCACCGCCTGGCCAAAACGGGAACCACCTCTGCCCGTCGCGGAGGCGCGTCTTGGAAACTGGCCAGACGGGGTTTTCTAGTTTCTGAACAATCCCCGCCTTGATCCATTTTCTGTAGAGTGACCGTGATGGATATTCTCGCTTACGAATGCAGGTATTTTTCTTCTGAATAAATATACACATTCCTCTCGCAGTAACTTGGGTTTAGAGGCACTGAAATGGGAACTATACTGGACCCGCAACAACAAAAAAATCCATATAAATTGTATTCTTTATAAATGGGTTGGATGTGATACACTTCAGGGATATAAAAATACAAGAGCGGGACGTTGCAGGAAATACTCTTTTCTTGCTGTTTTATTTTATTTTTTTTTAGCCTTGTGTCTATGGTGAGATCAGTTTAAAGTAGAAATTGTCCCCTCCCCCCCCCCCCCCCCCCCCCCCCCCCCCCCCGCCCCGCATGGGGCTCCTTAGACCACTTGGCATCCTGGCTCCTTGCTGGCCAAGGTACAGCTCAGACTCTACACTCAAGCCCCGGGATGGATTGGATTGGAAGGTCCTAAAAAGTGTGTGAACACCTCAGTGCAGGTGTGTGTGTGTGTGTGTGTGTGTGTGTGCACCTACTATGTGAGCTGACCCCCTGGGGTGTTCGAAGAAAATATTAGGAATTCTGTGCATACTTATTTTTAATCTCAAACTTCAACTTTTATTCATTCATTTTATTTTATTATGATTTTTTTAGGTTTTTATTTTATCTTATATCTAGTAGGCTCCATGCCGAACTTGGGACTTGAACTCATGACCCCGAGGCCAAGAGTTGCATCCTCTGTCGACTGAGCCAGGCAGGCATTTCTTCCACATTTATACTTTTTCAGTGCACATAAAATTATGACAACAGTGGTATATCATTTACAGATCAGTATTTTAAAAGGTATTGGGAGTGTGGCTTAAGAAAGAAATGTTTGTGGAGCCCGGGGGGTCAGTCAGTTAAGCATCTGACTCTTGATCTCAGCTCAGGTCATGATCTCATCGTTCATGAGTTCAACCCCATATTGGGCTCTGTGCTGCCAGTTTGGAGCCTGCTTGGGATTCTCTCTCTCCCTCTCTCTCCGCCCCTCCCCTGCTTGTACTCTCTCTCTCTCTCTCTCTCAAAATAAATCACATTAAAAAAGAAACGTTTTACTGATAGAAGTTCATGACCAGTCTAAAACTGCATCAAACTTAAAAAAAAATTTTTTTAAATGTTTATTTATATTTGAGAGAGAGAGAGAGAGACAGCACAGAGCACAAGCAGGGGAGGGACAGAGAGAGAGAGACACACACACACACAGAATCTGAAACAGGCTCCAGGCTCTGAGCTGTCAGAACAGAGCCCGACGTGGGGCTCGAACCCATAGACCGCGAAATCGTGACCTGAGCCAAAGTTGGATGCTTCGCTGACTGAGCCACCCAGGTGCCCCTAAAATGTCACTAAACTTAAGGATGATTTCAACACAGTCCTAAGTTTGCTAGGTGACATAGCAGATGTGCAGGCTGCTGGAACAGGGCCTGGCTGGGGAGCAGTTAACCAGCCTGTCCCTCTGGGTGGGGAGATTGGAGCAGAGTTAGACTCAGCAGTGGGGTCTGGGGCTGCCTCTGTCAGCCTCGTTATGAAACCAGGGTAAACCACTTCAGGTCTGCTGGGGGGGGGGTCTTCTGCTGGACAAATGGGTAAAGAGAATCGAGCAGGAATGTATTAGACACAAGGAGGTTGGGGGTGTTGAGGATAACAGGTGAACAGGACACTAAGCTCATCTTAGGGTGTTTGCAATTGCGATCAGTTTTCATTTGAACTGAAAAAATGGTACGAAATTTAAAAATAAAAGTATACACAAGATTACAAATAAAAGATGTCGTATACCTAAAAGAAGATGAATTGTAGAGACTTTCCAAGCTCTTTTAGCCCATGCATTTGCTTATAGAATTTTGGTCCCTTTATTGAGATTATTCTAAGTGATAAAAAAAAAAACAAAAAAAAAAAAAACAAAAAAAAACAAAAACAGGCATCCTTACCTAATAAATCTGGAGTAGATCTATCTTGTTTCAAAGTGGATAGAGAAAGCAGAATTAATGAATCATGGCTAAATTGCTATTTTTAAAAGATCATTTTTGGTATGTCTTTGGAAAAAGAAACTAGAGACTCCCAAGTTCTAAAAGGACAAATGGGAATATTTTACTACACAGCCCTGGCTTTGGGTGGTGATGTAACTACGAATGACAGCTTTCACTGAGCTCTAAAGGTAGTTCTGGTCCCATTGATGTGACCGAAATCCCTGCAGAGGTCGCAAACCTTGTCTTGTTGTAGAGCAAGGCTACAGACAAAGGCCCGTGTTTTTGGTTTACCTACGACTTGCGGACAGCTGACAAATTTATTCTTATTTTTATTTTAGAGTTAAAAACAGAGGCCTTCCTTTGAACAGCTTCAGGCCAGAACATTTTATTGGTGTTGGATCTTGTCTGCAGTGAATAGCAAATTCCTCATCACATGGGTCATTTGGTGACTGTGTGGTTGAGAGAAATCATAATTTGACCATGGTTTGGAAATGTTCTGGCAGTTTCCAAGAGGTGTAGTTTCTGGAATCACCGAAGATGTAGTGTGTTGTCTTGTTTTGCAAGAGAGTCTGTGGGTGGCCAGGAGCTGGGAGGTGGGGAGGTGACATCCCAGGCCGGGGACCTCTCCGTCAGGTGAGTGTCACCTGCTTCCTGATCTGTCTTCTCCTATTTCTGAGACACTGTCATTTATTGTCCCTAATCTCAGGCAAGCCCTGTAGCTGATCTGGGCTTTCCGTTCTCATCTGTAAAATCAGGGTTTGGGTGCACTGGGAGGGCAGCATAACTGAGCCAAGAAAGCTCTCGTAGTGGAATTCTGGGGCTTTATCTACCCTGGCGGGAGTAAATATTAGTTAAACCTTTTGGGAGCAGCGTTGGGAAGCGTGCATCACACGCTTTATTAGCCACATGAATGCTCTCTGACCCAGACGTTCTGCCTATAGGAAATGGTCTTAAGGAAATAGTCCATTGATAGAGACAGATTTATGTACATGCACATTGACTCCAAAAAAATTTGAGACAAGCTCAGTGTCCAAGAGTAAGAGCGCTTCTAAGTGAATCACGGCGATTTGTTCGACGCACTATGACGTAGGCATCACAAGCCATGTTTTCAAAGGATATTAGCACAACAGATGTTCACGGTATAATTTTAAGGATGCAAAAAGTAAGGCAAAATGTCTACACCGCAGGACACTAATTTTGCATTAAGTATTTAAGACCTACGTGTGCACGAGAAAAGCCTAGTAAAAACAACCACATGTGAACAGGGTTGCTAGGTGATTTAAATTTCTTTATTATTTTCCCCTGAATTTCCAAGTTCCCTACAATAAATATGTATTTCTTTTTAATAGTTGGAAAAAATCAAGAGTGAAAGTCCAAAGGTAGAACAAAGCATGGGGTGTGTGGTCTGGTCAGCTTGCTGCCTAATGTGATTGTGGACATTTCCGGGACTCGAGGAGAGTAGGAAAGTGCTGTAGACCGTGGACTCCAGAACCAGACCATTTGGAGGCACATTCTGGCTCCCCTTCATGGTTGTGTGGCTGGAGGGATCCCCGTAGCCTCTCTGTGCCTCAGTTTGCTCCACTGTGAAGGGAGGGTAACAGTAGCACTTGTGGTGACAGATAAAGGTAAGCGTGTGTCAACTCTGACCCGTAGCAAGTGCTCAGTAAATGTTAGCTATTATCGTTACTATCGGTGCAATGGAAAAACCAATGTTAAGTCAACAGATTTTAATGAGCACCTACTTTGTGCCCGGCACTGTCTGTGCTGGGCTTGCAGCAGTATAGAAGCAAGCAGTGCAGGCAGTGGCCCTACTCTCGTGGAACTGTGTTTGAGTGGGAAGGCAGACAACAGCAATTAAACTTGGGGGTTAAAGTGTTACGAAGAATAATGAGAGAAAAGATGGGGAGGTGGGCTTGTGAGAGACGTTGTGTGTGAAGTAGCATTTGAGTGGAGACCTGAGCAAGCATGGGAGTGAGCCAATCAGGTAAATGGAAAAAGAGCGTCAGGCTGGGGTGAAGTCAGTGCAAAGGCCCTGAGGTGTGCTTGGCGTGCTTAAGGAACAGTGAGGAAGCTCTATCAGGTTCTGATCCCAGAAACAGACTCTGAGACAAGGACTCAAGTGCAGGTAGACTCCCTGGGAAGAGATCCAGGAAGCCCAGCCAAAGAAGTGCGGAAGTGAGGCGGGAAAGGGAAGGGGCAAATGCAAGACGCATTAATGACCGAGCTCTCTCTTTGGACCGCTGTGCTGTGATCCTGCTCAGGACCACAGGGAATGTGTCTAAGAAGCCTCAGTGTTGTTCCTCCCTATCCAGGGGTGGGGGAGGAGACAGAGGTATCGACACCCCCAGTCCGTGCTGTCCTTAGATGGGAGCTGCTATCCCAGCTAATGATGGCTTTCCCTGAGTGTGGGCCCCCCACACCAGACAGTGCTCAAGCCGAGAGTGACAGGATCTGGTAGCAGGAAGGCTACCCCGGACGGAGGGTCAGTGAGTGCTGACGGATGGGGGTGGCCCCTGGCAGCACCTGCTACAAAAGCCAGCCTAGCAAGAGTGCGACCAGCAAAGGGTCTGTGATAGGAGCTGCATTCACAGCTGAGGGCCGGAACCAGATCCCTCGTGTGGAGTTCTATTTTGAGGGATAGGAGAGTCATTGTCGAGTAGTGAGCAGAGAATGGCATGATCTGACTCGCCCTTGACGAGTCTGGTCGCCATGTGACGGTGAGGGGAGAAGCCGGAGGACCCGTCAGGGCGCCATAGTCAGAGTTCAGGGATGACGGTGGCCGGGAGCTGGGGGAGAGGCATCACCTAGACTTGCGGATTCTGGAGGCATTTCACAGGAAGAGCCAAGGGACTTGGCTGATGAATTGGATTGGATGTGAGAAAGGAAAAACAAAGAAAGAGTAATTAGGAGACTACAAGATTTTGACCTGAACAACTGGCAGATCAGAGCTGCCATTTTTCAAGATGGTGAAGGTGGTGAGGGTGGTGATGGCGGTGGACTTTCGAGTTCCACAGTCAGGTGAGTCAGTTCCTCAGAATAAATCCCTGTCTCCCCCGTCATCTGTCATGTGTTGATGTCTGTCTGTCTGTCTGTCTGTATCATCATCATCGTCTATCAATCATTTATCATCCATCCATCCATCCATCCATCCATCCATCTATCCATCCATCCATCATCCATCACCATCATCATCATCTATCATCCATCCATCCATCCATCCATCCATCCACTTATCATCCATCACCATCATCATCTATCAATCATCTATCTATCTATCTATCTATCTATCCATCTATCTATCATCTATCTGTCTAACTATCATCTATCTTTATCTATCAAGTGGCTCTGTTGGTTCTGTTTTTCTGGAGCCCTAACTCATATAGGAGCCCAGAGATCATTTGGTATTTTGAACAATCTCTTCCAGCCCTGGCTGCCAGCACTTTGCTTCTATGGCTCTCTCAAAAGCATGGTATTTGATTTGTATTTAGTTCCAGTTCACTCTGTGTACCAAAAGCCACACCCATGATTCATTCTGAGATATTCCTGTCTCTCATGGTACTGGGGGTATCTCAGGCTTCCCTCACATCTCACACTTATGGTTCCTAAAAGTCTTTAGGTCCAGCGAGAGAGTTCACTCCAGCCCACACACTTTATCCCCCGTTAGTTCTTACAAAGATCTTATGGCTACAAGCTTGATTTCGTCCCTACTCTGAGACCAGGTCATGATGGACGTGTCCTGGGACTGATTGCCGTCGCCAGGCTGTATCCTAATTGGAAAATATTTTGCAGACTGGAAAGGCTGGAGATGAGAAACAGTTTTCTTTTCTAACTCATCAAGTTCTGAGGTCCTGAATTCCTCTAAATTCTGCTTGCAAAGTGGCCATTTCTTTTCTGAGTTCCTCTCTTACCCGAAGGACCTCCATCAGATATTGCTACAAAACGCTGTCGCTGTTTTGCCTGGAGATCTCTGCCCAGATCCATACGGTCTCTAACTACATTCTTACTCTGTAACACAGATCAGCACTGCCCCAGCCTCTCCTAATATTGCTGTCTTGCCATTTTCTCAGCTTCTTTAAGTTTCTCACCTTCCTGCCATTGACCCCCAAGGCCATTCAACATATTTTGGGTCTTTGGTAGATTATAGCACTCCATGTCTGGTGCTAATTTCTATTTTGGCTTTTCTTGTGGCCAATCCAATGCTGTGTAAGACACAATCGGGGAATCTCAGTGGTACACGGTAGTAAGCATTTATTTAACTCACGTGGCTCGGAGATGGCTGGGGGTCAGCTGGTCCCGGCTGGGTTTTTGGCTCCTCTGAAGCTGGAATGGAGCAACCTCATGCTCTCGTGCTTCTTGACCTGAGTGGGGTTTGGTTTTCCTCTGGGGAAGTGGGGAGGTTTTGTCCCAAACAGGTGGGATCATAAAACCCAGGGACTTCATTTAAAATTTTTTTTTTAAATATGAAATGTATCGTCAAATTGGTTTCCATGCAACACCCAGTGCTCATCCCAACAGGTGCCCTCCTCAGTGCCCATCACCCACCCTCCCCTCCCTCTCACCCCCCATCAACCCTCAGTTTAAGAGCTCCGTTTTTAAGAGCCTCTTATGGTTTGGCTCTCCCTCTCTAACTTTTTTTTTCCTTCCCCTCCCCCATGGTCTTCTGTTAAGTTTCTCAGGATCCACATAAGAGTGAAAACATACAGTATCTGCCTTTCTCTGTATGACTTATTTCACTTAGCATAACAGTCTCCAGTTCCATCCACATTGCTACAAAAGGTCAGATTTCATTCTTTCTCATTGCCAAGTAGTATTCCATTATATATATATATAAACCACAACTTCTTTATCCATTTATCAGTTGATGGACATTTAGGCTCTTTCCATAATTTGGCTATTGTTGAAAGTGCTGCTATAAACATTGGGGTGTAAGTGCCCCTATGCATCAGCCCTCCTGTATCCCTTGAAAACCCAGGGACTTTAAACAAATCAGTCTATTAGAACTTAAATTTCTAGATAAAAGAGAACCACTTCTGGGTAGTTATCTTGGGAGCTTATGCACTAAACTCATAGGGAACTTAAAGCAAGTCTCAATGCCTTTCCCTTAGGCTCTGTTTGGGGTATAATGTTGGTGACACCTCGTCCCATGGAAGAATGAGCTCAATCTTTTGAGAAGACCAGAAGTCAGTTAGCGATTCATGTGAGGAATAAAGTGAGTTGTCCAGGTGAGTGAAACTACTATAAATGAAAAGCCATGTCGAAGAGCTTCTCGAGAGATGCTTTGATCCCTGCGTGCTAACCCTGGAAAGAGGTCATGGTCTTTCAAAGAGGCAGCTTGGAAGGGGGATACATTAATTTAGAGGTTAAATCCTGGTGTTTAAAACAAAATAATAATAGTTTAGTTTTCCACAAGCTTAAGACCTCCATTGTACTTTTATTAGTGATTACAAATCGTTATTGGAGGGGCACCTGGGTGGCTCAGTCGGTTGACCGTCCAACTCTTGATTTTGGCTCAGGTCATGATCCTAGGGTTGTGGCATCAAGCCCTGCGTTGAGCTCCGTGTTGAGAATGGAGTCTGCTTAAGATTCTCTCTCTGTCTCTCTGTCTCTCTCTCTCTCTTCCCTCCATCTCTCTCTCCCCCTCTTGTGTTCTCTCTCTCTCTCTGTCTAGAAATTAAAAAAAAAAACATTGTGGAAATTCTTATAAATCGAACTGATACTTCCTTTACTTGTGAAATAACACACAGTTACGGTTTCCTCTCCAAGCAGAGTTTAAACAAGGCTGATTTCTCTTGGAGGTAATTAAAGGGTAGGATCAACAAATTAGCACATGCTGAACTGAAAATGGATGGTTTCTGCCGCTTCCGACCTTGAAAGTGACTTATGGGTTTGCCGGCTCTAGCAGGGCTGATTGTTTTGTAGCTAAGCTTGGTCGGTTGGTCACGGGGAGTCCAACCGGCAAAACAGAAATGACTCGAAGTGGATATGACATTTGCCTCTGCAGGCACGAAATGGTTAAATATTGGTGGTTTAATATGCTTACCCTAATATTTCCATCAGTTTCCTGCCAAGCCCGGTTGGAATGCAGCTGACGGCCGGGCCTGGAGAGCTGAGCAGGGAGGGAAGGATGTGCTCCGGGGCCAGCGGGCTGAGGGTCCACTCACAGGCAGGAAGTGTAGAGGGGATGTCCAGGATATCACAGCCAGATGAAGACCGGTTAGGCTCAGACGGGCCCGCAACCCGGTAAAGCATGGCTACGGGCATGTTCCTTTACTAAGTCTGTTCCAGCTGCCCTGAAGTTCCCTCTTCTAAGTCTGGTGGCTGTGTGTGCGTTGGGGCCCCAAGACCCTGGGGAGCATAGTGTTGTGTGGACATAGTGTTGGGGGTGGACCTTTTGCCATTCCCACACAACTCCTCGGGCATTTGACGTTTCGGGTATAATTCTGAATATTTCGTATGTCTGGGATGCATGATCAAGTGTCTGTTTCTAGCAGTGTGGTTTGAGGAGGTGTCATGGATTGGATTGTGTCCACCAACAAGATGTGTTGAAGGTCTAATTCCTGGTAACTGCGAACGTGAACTTGGTTGGAAATAGGGTCTTTGCAGGTGTAATCATACTAAGATAGGGTTGTCCTGGATTAGGGTGGGCCCTAATCCAATAACTGCTGTCCTTACAAGAAGAGGGACACTTGGACATAGGCACAGACACACAGGAGCGTGTGTGATGACAGACAGAGATTGGAGTGATGTGTCTACAGGCCAAGAACATCAGGCGCGGTTGGCAACCTCCGGAAGCTGGAAGAGGCGGGAAGGACCCTCCCCTGAACCTTCAGAGACAGCACAGCCCTGCTGGCACCTTGCTGTCGGACTTCTGGCCTTTCGGACTGTGAGATAATACATTTCTATTGTTTTAAGCCTCCCCGGTTTGCGGTCATTTGTTATGGCCGCCCTAGGAAACTCGTGGAGGAATTCTCTGGAAAGGCTCGCTGAGGTGCTAGTCTGAGAGAACTGATGGGTGGGTAGCTCTGGGCCTCCCTGCCCCCCACCACTTGCATACTGTTTTTCTCTCTGTTTCTCTATTCCAGGGTGACCCATGTCTGAAACAAGTATTAGTAATGGGGCTTTCCATTCCAGAATGCGAATGAAAGGCCAACCAAAATTTCATCTGGTGGAAGAACTCCACAGGGATTTTGAAGGAAGAAAAGGAAAGGAAATACTTCCTTCCTTCCCTTTTAACATTTTTCTCGGTCTTTCTCTCTTACCTGTGTGTTATTTTGTTGACAGGGGTGTTAGACCCCTGGAGGGAAGCATGTTGTTCAGCCTCTCATTGTGATCCTTAAACGTTTACTGGTTTATGGTGTCGATGCCTCTGGGGAGGAGATTGCGATCCCCTTTCCCTGCCTTTTGGAATGTGTCTCTGTTACTTCACGACAGAATGTTCTAACTAGGCTGGGCTGATTTTACACTCCTTTCAACACTATGCAGAAAAGTGTGAAGAATGGATGGGGAATTTAGTCCTGGCTGTGGTGAATTATTTCTTGTTTCTTCAGAAAGTTATGGTTGGACATTTTCACCCAAAGCACTACCTAGATCTTTCTAGATGTCTGTCATCTGTGTGTATCACTCGAGGGTCATTGGGCTAACTCCTTCCAGACGAGCTCAAGAAGGAAGGAAGTACATCAGTGAGTTTGAGGGAACAGCTCAGGACCAGAAGCATCTTGGTCTCAGCCAGTATTTCTTCAGGTTGGGTGGGGGAGAGGTTGTGCAAAATCATCCCAAGGCTGCCTCCCGCCAGTGAACGCTAATGGGAACCCTTAGTGATTCTGGCGACTGAAATTCACCATTTCCACACACCGTTTCTCTCCAGAAGCTGCTTTCTGCAGATATTGTTGGGGTTCGTATACACCATCTCTGCACATAGAAGGCTGCTCGCTGTGAATGCCTGAGACTTTCTGCCTGTAGGCTTGTTGCCTAGGTATGAAGCACACTCAGAGGCACACGGGCTGCCTGGACGTGCCAGGGCCTTTGCCCTGATGACTATGGGTTGGTGGTGGACAGGCCAGCCCTTCCCCCTTGCTTGGGACAACTTGGAGGCTTGCTCTGCACTGTCTCCCAGGGCTCACCAGGGGGACTGAACTCCATTGCCCACATGGTGGTCGACTTGAAACATGCTTGTATTTATTGTCTGTTGCTGCTGCAACGCATCCCCATGCTTTAGTGATTAAAACAACGTGTATCTACCACCTTGTAGTTTTGCGGGTTAGAAGTCAGAAATGGGCCAAAGGTCAAGGTGCCAGCGGGGTGCATTCCATTCTGGAGGCTCTGGTGAGATCCATTTCCTTGCCTTGTCCATCTTCCAGAGGCTGCCCACATTCCTTGGCTTGTGGCTCCTTCCTCCACCTTCAAAGTCAACAACACTGGGCTCTCAGAGTCAGCCTGAAAAGACTAAGTCCTTCCCATAATGCCGTCTGTCTGGTTCTCTCTTCTGTCCCCTTCTTGTATTTTTAAAGACCCTTGGGATTACGTTGGGCCCGTGTGGGTAATCCCGGATACTCTCCTTATATTGGGGTCACCCGGTTAACAAACTTCCATCTGCAGACTTCATTCCCTTTTGCCTTGTAAACCCGAAGTATTCCCAGATTCCAGGATGTGGTCATCTTTGGGAGGGCCAGTATCCTGCTCACCATCATACCCTATGTTGGCTTCCTTTCCTTTGTCTCTCTACCCTTCTTCCTCATTGGTCTTTTCTTGGGATCATTTCCCAAGTAAACTACTTGTATGAGAAGTCTTGTCTCATAGTCTGCTTTTGCAGAAACCCAAACCAAAATACCACCTAGAAGGGAATTACTACTTAGAACCACTGGTCTAGAGACTCCAGTGAATCACTGGGACTTAGTTTCTCTCTCTCTCTCTCTCAGGTCTCCTTTTCCCCACCTTTGCCAGTGGTGGCACAGTATCTTAGGCAACAGTCTTCCAGACTCAATTCCATTGGAAAGAGAAGCTCCTGTTGATGTTCTGACACTCATTCTAATTGGATTACTTTAGGTCATGTGTCTCTCCCTCACCCAAGCATTAAGGCTAGAGGATTGCAATACTTTGATTGGCCAGACCTGGGCTACATCTTCCACTCTTAAACCTGGGAGTTCAGTCTCACCCAGGACCCATGGACTGCTGGTGGAAGAGAGGTTGATTTGCAACAGAAAAATCAGGAGCTACTGCCCAGAGAGGCAGCGATGAGTGCTGGGAAGGTAAATAACAAATTCAGCAACACTGTCTTTTCTTTCTTTTTCTCCCTCTCCAAGCCCTGCTGTGTGTGTGTGTGTGTGTGTGTGTGTGTGTGTGTGTGTGTGTGTGTCAGGGCGGGGGTGTCCTATAACTCAGGATCCACAGTATCTTAGGAACATTCAGTGAACACGTTGCCATCAGCCCACACAGATGGCAAAACTGAGGGCAAAACAAAGGTAAGGAAATGCTGTTGTTCTCACACTGGTACATGAGAACATCCTGCTTCCCATTCTAGGTCCTAGGACCTCACCACTACAGTCTGATACTTTCTAGGCTACAGCCCTTTATAACTCAGGTCAATTTTGTGTTAACTGGTACATTTGAGATGATGGTGGGAGTTGTCCCCCATGAGTAATTCATGTTTCTTTGTGTTTCTTTGTTTTGTCGTATCCTTGCCAAAAATATACAGGCTACACCCAAAGGAGGCATGATATAAAAGCAAATTGAAACATACACTCAACAGACAGAGTGGAGATAGTCCGTGTACTTTGTGATGTGAATGTCCCGTTTCACATGGTACAAAACACATTTCTGACAATGCATGTGTAAACCTTTTCTGGAATGAGAAGAGGGATAAAACAATGGACATGTGGGGTTTCCTTGATGTTGGGAGAAGGTTTTGTCTTTGTACAGGGACAGAGCATGGGATTTGAAGGCAGGCAGAATTGGATTTGAATGTGAGCTCTGCAACTCACCGGCTCCGTGGACTTTTGCACTAACCCATGGCCGCCATAGGTCCCTTTTCCTCATCTGGTGTTTATGGTCATCAGTGGTGGACTAGACCACACAAGGTCATAAGCGAAATTCCCGCAGAACATCAATTCCATTCCTCCCTGAGGCGTGGGCCTGTTTTCTCTTTTTGCCTAAGGGGATTCAAGTTTTCTATCTCTGTGATGTTCTTTCTAACTTGGCGACGTGGAGGTAGAGGGCACAACTTTATCTTTCTAGTGCTTATGCACTACGATGGGTTATCTCTTGATGCTTAACAAATTTCAAGGCTGAAAACCATAAATATTTATTCTCTGAAAGCTTCTGTGAGTTGGGAATTCAGAAGTGGCTTTGCTGGGAGGTTCTGGTCAGGGTCTTGTAAGATTTCAGTCATGTTGGCTGGGGCTGCTGTTCCCTGAACGATAGAAGTTGGAGGATCAGCTTCTAGAACAGCCGACCATGTGGTCTGTGCCGCTTATTGGCAGTCCTGGTCTTCATGAGCCTCTCCGTTGTGCTGCTTGTATGTGACATGACATGGCGGCTGCCTTCCGCCGGAGTGAGTGATCCAAGACAACGGGATAGAATCTGCGTCTTTTGTGACCTAGACTTAAAAGGCACACAGTCAGTTCTATAGTTCTTGGTTATACAGTCAGCCCTGTTCAGATTGGGTGTGAATACCAGGAGGTGGAGATCACGAGGCTAGCTACCAAATACAGATAAATCCACCCTTTGATGGATGTGGGTCTCATAAAGAACTACACGAACTGCTACAGCTATAGTAACATATACATCCTGACCACTGTTGACATTGACAACTTTGATGTTTGACTGGTGCCATCAGAGCATTCCTGAGTTCTTCTGGAACAAATTTGCTCACGGTGCGTTTGGCCAATCCACGGGATATGCATCGACAGGAGTGCGTGGGGCAGTAATCTACAATGGCTGGTTCAATGGATGCTGTAGAAAATATGTTTCCAAACACATTCCTGCCTTTAACAAAAGCCAAAAAGACACGCACGCTCCTACTGAGTGATTAAGGCCCCTGTTTAATGAAGGCGGAACATGTGTTCCAGCTGAGTGCTCTACTTACAAGGTCAGCCACGAGAAAGTTCGTGGCATCCAGCTCAACAGCTTGGCCCAGGAAGACTTTGTTCCACCAAGACCTACTTCGCCTCAAAGTAGGGCAGGCACTCAGAGATCCTGCTCTTACTATGATGATGCTAATCATGATGATGGGGATGATGAATAGTAGTAACTGTAACCAGAAAAACGTCTGACAGCTTCAGAAACAACAATACGGTAGATATTAATGTGGAGATAAAGAGTCTCCTCTGGAACCCTTAGATGATCATGTGCTTTTCCAAAAATTAACACCAGGAAACAGGGATCAGTTCCCTCCTTGCATCATTTATAATCTGCATTGCAAATTCATGAAGCATAGTTGTGGGAGTAAAGTTATTCCTTTGTCTGAAATATAGGAGTTCGATGAGCTGTAAATCAACTCAGGATTCCTTGGGCTTCGTGTCTACGTAACCTTTTCTCTCCTCTTGAGAACGAGGTTGTGCTCGAATGTTTTCTGGTGTCTCTACTATTTGAATAGCCCCTTTAGGCCACTTGTTGTGTCTCTTAATTTTCAATTCAGGTGAGGAGTTGAGCCAGTTGCTTCCTCAAGCTGCCTTCTTGAAAACAAAAATGACAATAGAAACAAAACCTCAAATCATAAACAGCTTTTGATCCAGTCTCTTCTAAATACCTCCGAGGACGGTGGAGAGGGAGGGGTGTGGGAGAGTGTGAGCTGTTGGTACACATGCTTTTGGTTGACCGAGTGTGCAGGAAATGTTTACAAGTGATGACTGGACGTTTCTATAAACTTTTTGCCCTTCTCCTTGCAAATGACAAGCACTTTCTACCATGGGGTAGAAAGAGCTTTGCATTGAGAGCTGGGGGATGATGTACGGAATTGTGGAATCATTATGTTGTACACCTGAAACTAACATAACGCTGTATTTTAACTAACTAGAATTAAAACAAAAACTTTTTTTTAAAAAGTGGCAACATACCTAAAAAAAACAAAATCTGGCAGTCAGAAGTTGTGCAGAGGTAGACACTGGAAACCTTGATCTTGACTTGAGGTAGTAGGGGAACAGGGTAGTTGGCAAAGTAGAAGAATATTTTATTTTGATCTTAGTTTTTTCTGATTTATTATTTTTAGGTTGGTTGAGCATTGAACACAAACATATATGCACCATAGTATTTTTTTTTAAATATTTATTTCTAGGACAAGTCTAGAATACAAATTGCATTGTTCTATTTCTTTTCTTTTCTTTTGAGAGTCGGGGAGAGGGACAGAGGAGAGAGACAGAGAGAATCTTAAGCAGGCTCCACACTCAGCATGGAGCCCGATGTGGGGCTGGATCCCATGACCCCAGAATCGTGACTTGAACTGAAATCAAGAGTCGGATGCTCAACCAACTGGGCCATCCAGGTGCCCCCTAAATTGCATTGTTTAATGTAACATAACAGTTAAAATTGGAAGGAGAGGTCTAGGAACCTTAGGCTCTTTAAGCCTTGGACTTTGTCTTTAAAAATTAAAAAGTTGGGGTGCCTGGGTGGCTCAGTTGGTTAAACGTCCAACTTAGGCTCAGGTCATGATCTCACAGTTTGTGAGTTCGAGCCCTGCGTCAGGCTCTGTGCTGACAGCTCAGAGCCTGGAGCCTGCTTCAGATTCTGTGTCTCCCTCTCTCTCTGCCCCTCCCCCACTCCCTCTCTCTCTCTCTCTCTCTCTCTCTCTCTCTCTCTCTCAAAAAGAAATAAACATTTAAAAAATTTTTAAATTAAAAAGTTCGTTAGGGAATCCCTAGGGCCATTTTTCAGTTTCAGCGATTTAGAATTCTCTGGCATGGTCCCTGTCTTATGATTCTCAGCACCTGCTGCTTTGGGTGACTGCTGGATTAATAAGGGCTGTCCAACAAATACCCTCCAGCTAGCTCCTTGGGAGGTGACAGAAGTGGCCAGTACTGCGATGAGGTGGACACGCCCATCTGCGCTCAACTGTCGCCCCGTGATCTATACCTGTTTTCATCTACAAATTTGGCCACCACTGAGCAATGAAGTCATCGGCAGTACAGATGACAAGTGCAGATACCTTGTATGGATTCATCTTCCTGCACATCTACAATTCATAATATTAAAGAGGAAACGGGGTATGGAAAACATTTTGGAGGAGTAATGCTTTTGTGAAGCAAGCCCTGTGGAGTTTATTTAAAGATTATGCATGTTTTGTTTGGTTTTTATGCTGTGAAAATGTTCAAGGAAGGAAGAGGGTTGGAACGGTTTAAGAACCATCTGGCAGAATTCCATGGTGCGATGGAGGAACCATTCAGAAATCAAGAGTGTTCCGGGTTGGTGAGTCACAACTATAGGGACAAGGGAGGCGGCCACGTATCTGCATTTGGGGACTTCTTTAAGGAGTCATGAGGTATATATGCACACACACTGGGATATAGGTCATCCTGGAAAAGGCCAAGGGCAGTCTGCAGATACAAATTGTTTCTCACGGTAGGAGTGGGGAAGGAAGAGCAGTGGGAAAGGATTGTATCATGGGCCTCCACCCCTGACCTGCTTAGGCCCAATGATGAACCCACCGGGCCCTGGGGGCTTTGTCTCCACCTCTGGAGGTTTATCTGGGAGAGAGTTGAGGGGAGTCCACAGGGGCTCTAGAAAGAACAGCCCAATGTAAGGAAACAGAGCCGGAAACAAACTGGACAGTGTGTGGGTGATAAGTTAGTATTTGCGAATACGATACAAAAGTTTGTGTTCATTTTACCCTGTGCAGCAACATCATTTGAAAGCAGAGGCTAAAAACTCAATTTGTCAATGAGAAAGATTTTGGTGGCAGAGTTGTGTGTGTTTGCAGCAGATAACCACCAGCTGTCTCTATTTTCCCCTTTCTGTCTCTTCAACGGAATCTTCATATGGTCTGGGGCCCCAATGCCTCTCTAGAGAAAAATCACTTACCTGGGCTCCCTTGCTGTTGAGGAAGCTGTGGGGATAGCTTAAGGCATGGAGAAGTAGCTTCTTCCCGAATCAGAAGGAATTGCTTTTTTGTTGTTGTGTTTTGGCCTTTCGCCCAGTTACTTCTTTTCTTTTGCCCCACTGGACGGTGGTCATGAGGACCGTGAGTGCCGTAGCCATCTTGTAAGAGGTGTTTTTCATTGACAAACCACGACAAATGCATTTAGATGTCTGAAGAAGAAGTCGTGGTTTCCCACGAGTCATGGAAACTGCCCGGTTTGTGGTCCGGCTGCTTCTCACATGGTCAACCGATGGGACATGGGCTCAGGCGATTATCAACACTTTTATTTGTTTAATGATACTTAAGGTCTATCAGAAAGGCTGGCTGATGTTTTACATATCATTAGAAAGAAGCTTATGGTGAAGATATATGTCAGACAAGATCATGACTGTTGGCCAACCCAACATTTGTTGTCAAGCCCCCTCCACTCTTGCTCACCTCCATTATAGAGGCTGGAAAAGATAGCTTTCCCAGCCTCTTGTGGCTCAGGTGGTCATGTGTCATAGTTCTGGCCAATGGGGCCTAAACAGACCTCTTCATGGAGAGGGTTCTGGAAAGGAAGAAAGAGATATCTCTGCCTTGTTTTTCTTCCTTTCTTACTGCCTTGAATAAGGATATGATGCCAGTTCTGGGGCAACCATATGAGTGCAAGGCCACGAGATTAGCAGAAATACCGTCCTTGACCCTGTTGTGCGTCCCAGCGAACACTTTAAAGACAATTTCTACAGACTTATGAAAAAAGCTGTATTTGTTTCCATTATTAGAAGCCAGATCGTTCTCTTATTTGCAGCTCAAAGCACTCCTAACAATGTGCAAAATGAAAAACTAGATGGTCAATTGGATGTGAAAAAAATTCAGCTTCAGTAATAATCAAAGAAATGACATTTGGCAAGGATTTTGAAACGATGATCACATTCAGTGCAGGGGAGGCTGCTGAAAGAGAAGTATTCTCTTTCCCTGCAGGTGGTGTTATGAACCGGAGAAGACTTTCTCAAGAGATGTGGATGAATTTATGAAGAGCCCTCGAGCAGTTACTTCCCTTTGACCAAGTAATTTTACTCTTGGGAACATATCCAAGGACACAGTACCAGGAGCACAGACTTACATGTGTTGTGATCCAAACTTTGTAAGAAGGATTGAAAACGTGTCTTCAAAGATGCAGACCTGCTGGGAAACCATAGAGATGTGGTAAGAATCGTTACCTCTTGTGTTGAGGGATATGCTGTTTTTTCTTTTTCAACTTTCTTAGAACACGTCATTTATTTGGAAATTAGGAGAATACAACAAAAGTCGTTCAAAAGAATAATACCACACTCAAATCTCTGTCCTTGGAACCTACCGCTTTTGTGGAAATAACAGTGAAACACCTTCATGGGTCTTTGGTTGCTGTCCTTCTTTTAATTAATTTATTATTATTATTATTATTATTATTATTATTTTTAAAGCTTAGTTGTTTATTTTGAGAGAGAGAGAGAGCATGAGCAGGGAAGGGACAAAGAGAGAGGGATAGAGAGAGAAAATCCCAAGCAGGCTCCCTGATGACTTGGGGCTTGAACCCACAAACCATGAGATCATGACCTGAGCCGAAACCAAGGGTCAGATGCTTAACTGGCTGAGCCACCCAGGTGCCCATATTTATTTTTAAATTTGCTACAGAGAGACCGAATTCACTAAACAGAGTCATCATATAAAAAACTCTGGGCGTAACTGCATGCACTCATATACTCACTTGAACTTCCCCATGGTTCTGGGAGTTAGGTGAGAAGATGTCAGTATCCCCGTTTACCATTAGGAAGGAGACAGAGAGGAACCGAGTGTCTTCCCGAAGGTCACTCTGCCCCCGGGGGCAGGGCCAGGACTCGACCCAGCTCAACGATCCTGAGCCCTGAGTTCCCGTTTCGACATCAGGGTTTCTATCACGAAGGTTTTTTTTTAATTTTTTTTTTCAACGTTTATTTATTTTTGGGACAGAGAGAGACAGAGCATGAATGGGGGAGGGGCAGAGAGAGAGGGAGACACAGAATCGGAAACAGGCTCCAGGCTCTGAGCCATCAGCCCAGAGCCCGACGCGGGGCTCGAACTCGCGGACCGCGAGATCGTGACCTGGCTGAAGTCGGACGCTTAACCGACTGCGCCACCCAGGCGCCCCTATCACGAAGGTTTTTAACACACCCCCAGTGAGAGCCACCAACACACTTCCCTGTAATCACAAAAGAGATCAAGGAGAGAAGCTGGTTTTGTGTCCAGACAGAAAAAGAGTGAGGAAAGCGGCTACAGAAGTGACATCCGTTGCAAACTCGTATTTATAACCAACTTCTCAGCCCCACCCTCCACCGGCTGCTGGAACGTAACCGGCTTGCAAAACCAGGAGTCTGTCTTAGAGCCGCGTGCCAAGGCAGCCGTCAGCCACACAGAGCAAACTACAAGTCCGTTCGGCTGGGGAGGCCTCCGTCCCGGCAGGTGGAAGAGTGTGGGGATCAGCACCGGGCGTGATGTGATGCAGACGCCCCACAGAACCACGTTTCTGCGCCTCTCGGACAGAAGGGATCCTGCGGGCTGTGTTGGCGTGAAATCGAAGAACTAATTCTCTCCGTTTACATGTGGTGCCCCAACCCGAACTTCTCACTTTGAAAATGAACATTTCCTTTACCGATGGGCGTGGCTGAAGGTGCTGAGGGTTAGGATAGTCTTAAAGAAGAGCTTGTTTACGAAAGAGATAGTTAAACCGCGAGGGGCAAAATAATCGTCCGGCAGTCTTGAGACGCACGGAAAAGGACGCCGGAACGTGAGGCAGCAATGATACAGTCGTTGCTAATTACGAGCAATAGCGAGCAGGTTCTTTCTGCCATGACGGAATGCTGGCAAATTCCTCCTAAAAGTCACCAGACGCAATCAAATTATCTTCTGTGTTGTCCAACTGTCGGTGGCCCAGCCCACGTCTTGTGCAGAGCGGGGTAGACAGGGCATGGCCAGGGACCAGGGCTTTGCCTCTGGATCCTGCTCTAGCCCCGTCTAGCCCAGGGCCCTCCCCGCACTCAAAACCCATGCAGAGCAAACTCAGGCCAGTGAGAAGTGAGAGGGCAGGGCTATTACATTTCTTTATGGACCCCTGCCCGGCTTTTGGTAAGCTTATGCAGATTTATTTTACACCTTGGACCCCTGAGTTAGTGCTTATTTTTAAGTTGTCAAGGGATCATTTCAGAAATGGAAAAAAAAAAAAGAAAAAAGGCTTCTCTAGGCCTATAGATCTTTTACGTCTCTGCTCAGTCTATTTAAGTTCCTTTCCTCCCTGTTTTTAATTTATTACCTTTTAAGTATCCTTTAAGTAGCAGATACTGGAACACGTTTTAATCAGGGAAACTGCAGTAAAATTGCTAGTTTGGCAGGCAGTGGGTCCCGGAGCCCCTGACCGGCGGACAGACGTGTTGTGCTCGTAAGAGCTCCCCGCAGTAGCCCCCCCGGCCCTAGCACGGCCCCCCTCCCCAGACATCTTTTGTCAGGTTTGGGGGGAGCTCTCCATTTATCCGCCGAATTGGCTTAAATGGAAGGGACGTGTAAGGAAAACATCGGTTCCTACTGTCATACGGGTGAAATGTGTAGGCTGCTCCCCGAATTCAAACAAGGACCATTTGCATTCTGGGTGAAGGATTTGCTAGAAGCTACAAAGCGTGTTTGTTTTTGGCTTGATTGAGAAAGCAAAGATGGAATCAATTAAGCCAAATTACGCCTGTCAACTGTGAAGGGTCACGTTGCTTGGGCCGCGTGAGCCTGCCCAGGCACCCGGTGGACCAGGGAAGCGGGACTGAGGGAGAGAGATGCCATTTCTCCACTCTTGCCATTGGTCTGTCCCGTCCAGAGTCTTAGTGAAGAGTAAGTATTTCAAAATGAACACAGCCAGGTACCGGCATCTTCTTTCAAAACGATCATCCAAGGGGCAAAAGGTTATGCGCGGGCAGCACGGAGGGAGCACTCACTTACTTTTGATGTTTTGTGCTATCTGCCTCTGTCCCTAAATGTGGATTCTGTGCATCCTGGGACAGAGACCCATGCTGTATATCCACACGGCAACATGCCTGGGGGTGGTCCTGCAGGAATGCATGCATTCATTCACTCATTCATTCATTCATTCAATTTGGGTTATGGGAGATTGTGATGCAGTTCTCGCCGGAAGGGTGTGGGCAAAGGGTTGGGGCCAGGGAACAGGGACCCTTCTGCGCTGCTCCATAGATGTGGGACTCAGGACAGATTATTTAAGCCAAGTGCAATCCCTGTCCTTGTTGCTCTCATGGGAATAACGGTGCTCCCCTCCGCCCCCAGCTCGCCTCGTAATCCCCCAGAGTCTCCTAGGGGTAGTTGTTAAAAATGCAAAGTCTGACGCTCCTAGATCAGGCGCTGTGGGCGAGGCTGTGGGCATCTGCATGTTGAACTATCTCTGTCAGTGACTGTGTTGAGAAGGACGGATGTCCAGTTAGGGGTCCCTTCGCTATTAAAGGCCACAAGTCTCTGTGTGATTTGTCATCTATGAGATGAGGGGGGAGGCAGAGGACACCCCTTTACTGCTTTTTGTGTTGACCTTGGTCTACTTGATTTCTGCCCGGGATACTGAGGTCTTGGCTGTTCCTGAAATACTCCGGCTCATCCCTCCTTGTAATCCTCAAAGACTCAGTGACCAGCAGTACCCGTGGACATGGGGCCTGGGGAGCGTGCGCCGTGAAGTTCCTCGGCTGTTCAGAGAGAGACGGAAGGTGTCAGGGGGTGTGGGGGAGAAGAGCCCCTCAGGGCCCGTCTTATTGCCTGGTTCTGTTACACCCAGTGCCGTGAGCAGGGGGCTGGGAGGTTTGGGGTGAAGTGGGTGAAGGTTGTCCCCAGTTTCCCCCCGGGGAGTCAGGACACCAGCTTTACCCGCCCTCCCCCCCCAAGCCCCCCCACAAGAGCAGAACACCCCCATCACTTCATCTGTGATTGAAGGATAATAGTGCCCGACCGCCGTGCCCTGGGGGGTGATTAGAGGCTCCGGCGACACAGGGCAGGAACAGGAAAGGGTTGTGACCACTACAGGGTTTATCAGAAGCTCTTTTCTCCACTTCCTGACCTGGTTCCTGTTTCCCTCTAACTCGTTCCCTTGGCCCTAATTCGACCCTTCATTTCCATTAATGATGCATAATGGGTTTGGAAATGATGGATGAGAATTGGAATGGTTCTTTTATTCCCCCATCGAATTCTAACTCCGGGAAGAATTTGGGGGCCAGGGGCCTCCCGGGGATCCGTGGAAACCGCACGAGGCACCCCCAACCGTGGAACTCTCTGTGCCCATTCCCGCGGGCAAAATTGGCCAGCGGCGTCGCTATTTTCCTTTTTCGTTTTGCAGAGCTCTGAGGTGGGTGATCATTTTTAACTCTCCCAGCCTGACGGCTTGCCTTACAGACTTTAAGCTCCAAGGCCAGACACAAAGACAACAGACTCGTGGAGACTGTTCAACCGGCTCCCGCAACTGCATACAACGAAATCCCTGTAATAAATCCCTTGTTTTATCACTTCCTAGTGCTTCTGTTTCCTGACCAAACCCTGGCTGTTACAAGCATGATCCTGTTTGCAACACTGGACCAGGACCGGCTGAGTGTTTTATAGAGTAGGCCACCCCAGGTCCTCGCTCTTCCGATGCCCCCTGGGACGAAGCCATCCCATTCCCCGCCCCTTCCTTCTGATTTGTGTAGCCTGGAGGCCTTTCATTAAGATTCCAGCTAATTTCCCTGTCTCAGTTCTCTGCTGCCTGATTGAATTCTGGGTTCTTGCCACATCTCCCGTCTTTATGGATATTTAAATATCCGAGCAGTGACCACAGTCTCCCCTAGGCATTGGCCTTGGCTCATAGATCTGATATCCTAATATAACCAAGGCCTTAGATGAGCAGGACTTGGCTAAGTGACATCCACTGACTGTGTTTGCCGCTGACTCTTTCTCGGTGGGGTCTCTGCGGGCCCCGCTGGGAGCCTCTGCCCACCCTTCTGTGGGGTTTCCCGCCACTGTTCCGCCTGGCCACTGGTTGTTAGAGGCTCTCTCCTCCAGAATGTCTTCGTTGTGGTCCAGCATCCATCCAGGAGATTCTCCTGAACAGACTCTGGGATCCACCCTCTCTCCTACGTGGTCCCTACCTGGTCCGTGGGGAGCAGCTAGGAGTTCGGTGCGTCCATCAGGGGAAACGGACCTCATGCCCGCTCTGTCCTGTCTCCTCTCTTGGCCCCGCTGCCACGAGCCCATGGCCCACGGCCCACGGCTTCGCATCATTGGGTTCTTCAAGCGGGTGTCAGGTATCAGTCCACCAGGCCTCCCCAAATCCAAGGCACGTGGAACAAAGTCTCCAATCAACCCAGTTGAGGTGGGCCTCTTGGCTTCGGATGAAGAGGGACACATATGTCCACCCCCTTCGGCTGGAAGGGTGCCTCGTAGGTTTCTCCAGGGACACCTTTTTCAGAAACTGTCCATCCCCAAAGCCTGACCTCTTTACGATACCCCTCACGTGAGTGAGTTAACCAGCTCTTGGCCATCTGCTCGAAATTATTTACACAAAGATCTATTCTACCTTTCCCTTGTAATCTGAAATCTACCACCCCTGGGGGCCTCCGAGAAGGCGTCCTATGTAATACCGTCTTCTGTAGATTGATGGGTCCCAGGGGGATGGCGCTCTGCCCACAGCGTTCCCTGTGGCGTCTGGGCCACAGGGAAGCCCCAGGGGAGAAGAGGGCATCAGGGTCCCGGGCTGGTGACCACAGCTACCAGAGTCCCCTGACTCACACTGGTACCTGTGGTTTCTAACTGGCCAAGCTGCCTCTCAGCTATCATTTGTCTTCCTGCGTGTATTGGCCTGAGGGAGGGGTAGTGAGGAATGCTACTCAGCCACCTGATGGTTGTTTCTTCATTGGACACGTGTCCCTCAGCGTCATGTCAGGCTGAAGCTGACAAGCCACTGGAAAGGGCTGGAAGCCCAAGTGCCATGCCTCAGTGGGGGGGTTCACTCCCAGCAGGACTCTCCCTTCTCTGCCCCCCCCCCCCCCCAGCTATTCAGCATCCAGTGTGACAACCTCACTGTCTCCTTTTCCGTCCATTTCTTGGGCGCTTTTCCTTCTCCTTTGCCTCAAGCAGTCCCCATTCAGCAAGTCTCCTTGCCTCCGTAGCTAGATTGTAAGTGACTCAATGACATAGAGGGCCCTTGGTCAGACTCAGTGAGATTCCAGGACTGCCCAGCACTCGTACCGCGACTTAGCAATACGTGCTGGAAAGGATCAAGTTGGATGTTTCCAAGGGCTCTGGGCACGAGAAGTACGGTGTTCGGAAGTATTCTTGGAAGGGCAGGGACACCAGAGTGCGGTAGCGAACTTCACTTTAGTTGATCTTTAATTTGTAAACTGGTACCGTCTTCCACCCTCTTCGCCACAGAGAAGCCGCCATCTTGGAGCTGAGGGATCTGGTTAACAAGGTGCCCCAAAGATTCCCAGATTTGGAGCTCCTGAGTCCCTGGAGAGGTAGAGGGAGGTCGTGAGAAGAAAAGAGCAACCGTGAGCAGCTGTGTTGTGCCGGGCATGCCGCAAGCACGTCCATGAACCCAACTGCGCCACGTGCCGGGAACTCTCATTGAGGACCCACCCCACGGATGGCGGTCTGGTGATGGCAGTATCTTTCTTTCCCAAGGTCACAGGTCTGAAGACTGAACCAGGAGGGGCTCCTCCTGAGTCCACACTTGGAACTGCACTGGTTTTGTAGCCTGAGAGGCAACAATCCTCGTTCTGTTACTCTCCAGCGCGCTGGGATTCGGGGCAGAGTACTTGCCGTCTCCCAGCCTCAGTTTCTAAAGAATGTCCAGGACCGGCTGGACACCTCACACGAATGCACACGCCGTGTCGTTTATCCGGGTAAAGGAGAAAGTGGGTGGCTCTGGGTTGCAGGTGTTAGTTGTGTGCGGGGAGCCAAACTTCCAGAAAAGGAACAGCATCTGAAGAGATGCGCGGTGTGGACAACCGGGCGGGGAGGCCGAGTGGAAGTGAGGACTTGGGGCCAGATGCGTGTCCTCGTCGGGAAGGGCCAGGTGACCTGGTGGGGTTTACTGCACCCCCCCCCAACCCCTGCCTCTGGCACCCACCCCCTCATGGAGATCTTTCAGCTGAGTTGCCCCTTTGCACCGACTATTACACATTTTCCCCTTAAAATAGCACTGTATTGATTTTTCTTCTCTCAAACGTAATTTATGTCCGCGGGGTACGTTTTAGAAAGCGTAGGCAAAAGGAGAAACCTCAGAGTCCCATACCTGCCAGCCTCCTGGTGGGACTCACCATCTCTCATTCTCCGCATTGAACAGGTAATTTTTCACCCTTTTACTCGTTACTGTTTTGCTAAGCCCTTCCCCCGTGAGGCCGATGAGCCCCTCTGGTCTCTGGCCCAGACCCCTGGGCTGGGGGCACAGCAGCAGGCGTGGTGACGGCCCTGGGCCCCGGGACACTCCAGCCCCTGGAGGGCACAACGGGGCCGCTCGCTGCACCCATCCCCTTCCTGGGGGCCCCCTCTCGCCCCATCCTCATCAGGGGTCCAGTCCGTCCGTGCCACCTCCTGTCCACTGTCCCCCTCCTCGTCTATCCACCCCGTGTCCTCTGTCCCCTCCTCATCTACAGGGCCTCCGTCCTCCCCCTCCCACTCCCCCTCAGTTCCTTCTCCACACTTAGGCCACTGACTCTCTTGCTGCACACCCACCCCATCATTCTTCTTCTGCCCCCAAACCATGCCTTCTGCC
This sequence comes from Puma concolor, assembly GCF_028749965.1. Lineage (NCBI taxonomy): Eukaryota > Metazoa > Chordata > Mammalia > Carnivora > Felidae > Puma > Puma concolor. Next base: position 153,575,694 of record NC_141675.1, on the reverse strand, counting down.
CTTTGGCCCGCAAAATGAAGTCCAAAGTCAGGGCCTCACCTGCCTCCGTGACCCAGTTCCCTCCTCTTGGGCCCTAATGTCCGTCGGTACACCTGGGCGAGTAAACTCTGGGTGGGGGGGGCTCTGTGGCCGTGCCCCCCCGACCCTCCTTCTTTCTTCAGCACCCCACCCCCAGGGCCAAGCCCGGTCATCCTCCAGGCCTCAGAGTGAATTCCAACTCCGTGTCCCCGTTAGATGATGTAGAGGCTTCTTGGCTCTGCCTCCGGGAGGACTCCCGGACCCCATGCCCCCAGGACAGTGACATTAATATCAGCTCTGCACTGCTCTCCACTTTACAGCGTGCTGCGGGGGCGGGGAGCGGGGGGGGCAGGCCTGAACTGGAGAGAGGCTGCTGTCAGCTCATAAAAGAGGCAGGACTGGGGTCTCCTGTCTGACCTCTAAGCATTGAGGTGCCTGGGACCACGTGCACAAGTCTCTTTTCTTCCCCATCAGCGCTCTTCTCCCAGGTACTGTTATCCTTTTTCACGACTTTAAATGCCATTAGAGTGACTGACCATCCCAGTTTGCTGGGGATTGAGCAGTTTCCCTGCTTGCAGGACTTGGGGCGCTGAAACCAGAAGCGCCAGGCAAGCGGGGACGAGCTGGTCACCCCAGATACCGGGTAGTGCTGGCAGTCGCACAAATTTGTATCTGTAGCCCCAGCCTCTCCCTGGAACTCCAGACCCCGGGAGGTAATACCTATTTGGCATTTCTATTCTGATTCGTGGAGGGCGTCTCAAAGCTGACCCCCTGTGGTCCAATCCTGCTTGCTCCCTGCTCACTAGACCCCACCCATCCTTAAAAGCGCCTGATGACTTCCTACCCCAGGACCTTTGCACCTGCCACTTCTGCCCCTGCTCCTCTTCTTCCAGCCTAAGAGTTCCTTCCTCATAGCGTCCTTTCCGGATCTGAAGCAGCTCCCTTCCTGCGGTTACTCTCCATTATCACCTGGCGTGTATCCCTCCTGGCACTTACCACAGCCGGAAATCATCCTATTCGTGGTGCTGCTTCCTTGTCTCCTATCTTCCTGTCCCACCGCCTGCCTGCCCCCCGCTGTGATGTAAGCCCGTGACGGTGGCGATTCTGTCCTGCTCATTTACAGCTGTGCCTGGCACACAGTGGCCTCAACAATTTTGACGAGTGAAAGAATGAATCGATATATCGGAATCAGAATGTGCTTGCAAGAGAGAATTGAGCAATTTTCCTAAAACCACGTTCTCTGTCGGAGGATACGACTCACTGGCAAAATTTACCACTTTTCCATCACTTCACGTATGCATCCTCCCTCTCCCTGTCTTCGCAGGGCAGTTGATGGTGGGATTTTTTCCTCCCCGGCTGTTAATGCAGAGAGGAAATTGGCAGATTTGTCCTTAGTCCTGAAAGGCATCCTTCAGCCCCGTACTTGGTACCTTGAAAGAAAGGCTCCTCAATTTTTTTCAGATATGATTTTTTTTTCCTTAGGACAGTTTTGGATTCAAAGCAAAATTAAGGGGAAGGTACAGGGAATTCCCATATGCCCTCTGCCCCCACACCTGGGTCCTCAGGTCAACGCCCTCCACCACAGGGTACATTTGTCACAACTGATGAACCTGCATGGACAGGTCATCATCACCCAGAGTCCCTAGTTGACATTGGGGTTCACTGCTGGTGGTGCGCATTCTGTGGGCTTGGACAAACGTATAATGACCAGTATCTACGATCATAGTATCAGACAGAGTATTTTCAATGCCCGAGAAGTCCTCTGTGCTCTGCCTGTTCATCCCTCCCTCGCCCCCAGGCAAGCACTGATCTTTTTGCTATCTCCATAGTTCTGCCTTTTCCAGAATGTCACATAGCTGGAGTCACACAGTATGTGGCTTTTTCAGACTGGCTCCTTTCACTTAGTGATACGCATGTAGTGTCTCTCTATGTCTTCTCATAACCCCACAGTTCATTTCTTTTTAGTGATGAGTCATACTTCACTGTCTCGATGGACCACAGTTTGTTTCTCCTTTCACCTCTGAATTTTGCATTCCCACCAGCAGCGAATGAGAGTTCCTGCTGCTTGACATCTCGCCAGCACTTTGTGCTGTCAGCGTTCAGGGTTTTGGCCATTCTAATAGGTGTGTGGGTTCATTCAGTTTTAAAATAAGGAACATATAAAATACAAGGATCAAAACATTAAAGAATTTTTTTAATGTTTATTTTTGAGAGAGAGAGAGAGAGAGAGACAGAGCGTGAACAGGGGAGAGACAGAGAGAGAGGGAGACACGGAGTCGGAAGCAGGCTCCAGGCTCTGAGCTGTCGGCACAGAGCCCGACGCGGGGCTCAAACTCACAAACCACAAGATCATGACCTGAGCCGAAGTCGGATGCTTAACCGACTGAGCCACCCAGGCGTCCCATAAACATTTTTGCATGATGTTCCCAGACATAGATATCATTGTTAAAGTTCGACATTGATGCTTCAGGGTTGTTTCTTTTTTTTCCAATTAATAGATGTATTTTGATTTTTTTTTAAACTGATGTAATAGTGCATATTTTGTTTGGTAACTGCTTTAATTTTTACTTTATATGCCATGATAATCTTTATACACCATTTTTAGTAGCTGCGTGATATCCCATTATATATGTGAGTCTTAACCAATTCCTTATTGTTGGAAAATTAGATCCAAATTTTTACTGTTATAAACAAGGTTGAGACAAGCAGGAACATGTCTTTGCATACATTTTTGTTGTTCCCCGTAATAAATCCCTTGCAGTGACATTAGGAGGACTGAGAAGTTTTGAAACTCTTGATATTTGTAACCAAATAGCTTGATGAAAAGGTTAAATGAATTTATATTCCCCAACATACGAGACTATATCTTTTCTCAAATTTCACCCATATTAAGTTCGGTGCATTTTCAAAAAAAACCTTTGCCGCTTTGAATCGTACTTTCCTGTGGTGTAATCTTCACTTCTTTGAGGATGGGAAATGTAGTTTTTGGCATTACCTTCTGGAAGGGTTTTTTCTATAGACTGTCATGGGTATCAATAGGAGGAGATGGGGTGGGTAGGGCGGGGGGGCGGGGTCTGAGGGGCAGCCAGTGCTGAATCTGATCACTTGACGAAGTTTGGGGCTCCTGTTCCCCTGCTCCTTAGATTCAAGATGGCGGAGCCAGAGATGGGCACTGACGTTAATGCTTCATGGAGACAGAGGGGGCACTCGTTTCAATCTAATTTTTAGCACTGGTATCCTGCTTCTGTGGCGAAGGCTTCAGCGCCAGGATAGTTTCTCTGAATCTTCGAGGGTTTTCTGTGAGCGTGGGGATCTCAAAGTCCGTCTCTGGCATCAGGATGGATGGAAATCCAGAGCCGCCAATTAAGCCAGAGCTTTGCAAAGGTCTGGACACTTACTGGCAGGATCTCAAGCTTCAGAAAGTTGACCAGGTCTCCCACTGCCACTCTCCACAGAGGACGGAGCCAGGTGGGCTTGACCGTGGTGGGGACGCCGCCCCGAGGGAAGGCAGTTGTCTGTGCTCCTATGAAAGTGAGGGTCTGGGTGAGTGGCGTTCCCCCTGTGGGTAACAGTGAACATGAATCCCCTCTGTCCTGATTCTCATAACTGAGAGGCTTTCCGGAGGAGCACTGTAGTTAAACCTAAAGGCTGGCCTTTGGAAAGATGCTAACTGCTATTTTGCAAGGTTCCAGGCCTTTCTGGTGCCCCTGTGCAGTCCTGTGTGGGATACTCCACGCTTTTTTGAAGTGTGTTTGCAAAGAGGGTTAGCTTCTATGATGATCTATTTTGCCAAATGGAAAAAAGCAAAAAACAAAAAACAAAAAAAGGAAAGGAGAACAGTTTTGTGAATGCCTTTCTTGGGAACGTTCACAGTGTTTTGTTTAATTTGAATTGTTCCCTGTTCTTCCTGGTTTGAAATTATGGAGGGCGTATGGAAATGCAGTCTGTCCAACGCTCTCAAAACTCGACTTTCCAAATATTTAATGTTTAGCTTTGCCAAATGGCTTTCACACCCAGAATCTATTTCCAGGACCGCAGAGGGATTCTCCCTTCTTTCCTATTTGGGCGTGGAGACGGAGGCTCCTGTCCCCACCGAGGTGCAAACAGTGAGCCAGCCGGGAGTGCCAGCCCAGAGGAGGGTTCGAGTGGACAAAGTCACTTAGTTATTGGCCATCCTTACTGACTCCGAAAACTACAAGCAGAAGTAGATGGGGAAAGTAGCTTCTAGAAAGGTGTTTTTATGCAGTTAGAAATCTCCTCGGGTGTACTGAATTGATCTCTAGACAGGCAATAGCATGCTTGATGTGAAGATGTCAAAACTTTTTTCTTAATTAGATGTTCTTTCCTTCTTTCGTCAGCAGAGTTTTGAACTAGATACATTTATTCAACCCTGCAGAGCACAGCAGGAGGCATCTTTTAGGCTCACTGATGATGGCTTAGTGGGAACACAAATTCGAAACTTTCTGTGTTTCAGACATCTCCTCTCCCCACAAGCAAATGGCAAAACGTCCGAGGGCGGGACACACGGTCACTTTTTTAGACGATTAATATTTTCATTCAATTCTTCATTCACCAAGCATGATCTGTGCCTTGGGCCTGGGATTGTTGTTGAGGAAAAGAAGATGAATGGCAAAATCAGATGGAAACCCAGAGGCAGCAGGAGGGGCCGTTTTGAAGGCATGTCCTGCGGGTGTTCTATGTAGAGATGCATTACTAAATTCTACTCCTGAAACTATTATTACACTATATTTTAACGAACTTGGATTTAAATAAAGTTTAAAAATGAAAAAAAAAAAAAACAAAACAAACAAACCACACTCCGTATATTTCCAACACCCTGTGCAGTGGCCAATGAACATTAGAAAGACACGTTGAGTTTAATGGTGTTGTGAGCGTCTGCTTTCTCGTTCTTATCCATTGTCCATTATCATTTTGTTTTCCTTAGAAGACAAAGCATATTGCATTTGTTAACTAACATGTTGCTAGATAGGCCAGGCACTGGTTTATGTTTTCTCTTTAAACATTTTTTCACTTTAGATTTTTCAAGAATGAGCATTCAGCAGCGATGGGAACAGAAGTAACAATGTGTCCTCATAAAGCCCATGAAATCAATGCTCTTTAGATGAGGATGTCGTTGCCCTTCTGGTGTTGGAGTGTTAAGATACGTAATGAGAGCAAGCCAATTCCAGGTACAACGAGAAGCCACGGGGGTTCTGAGCAGAGGAGGGACTTAGTTTCTATTCACATTTGGGAAGGAATAGGGAGGCAGAGACTGGTGAGCGGTGCAGTGGGAGAGGAAGGGGTCGGACTCAGGATCTGCCTTTAAAGGTGAAGGTAATAGGATTTACGGCTGGATTGGATTTGGAGCATGAGAAAAAGAGGAGAAACAAAGACAACTTCTAGATTCCTGCCCTGGACAACTGGGCAAATGGCGCCATTTGTGGCCATGAAGAGGTTAGATCATAGGAAGGCACGTGGGAGGAGGTGATCAACAGCAATTTTGACTGATGAGTGGGAGCACCCCCTCCCCCCTCTTGAGTTGGGTTTCCAAGAGCGGAGCCTGGGATGGGGGTTCCTGTGCAGGTGCTTTGCAGAGGGTGGGCTCTTTATGCAGCACAGGGCAGGGGCCGGACCCCACGGGGGACTCTTCAGCATGAGCGGCCCTGGGGAGCTGTCCCGCCTTGATGCAAGCAGGCTGGGCTTCGGCGTCCACGTCACAACCAGTCCCTGGCCAGGGGACTCGCTCACCCCTCCGAGGGCATAATCTCCCCAACACTTCTGCACGAGGCCTCTTCCACCAGCCCACATCTCTCGGCAGCAGGGGGAGTTCTGCAGAAAGGCTGCAGGGGTGAGCTCCTGGCCGCAGATGTGCACAACGCCTGGGGGAGGGGCGCACTGGCCTGCAGAAGGTCTAGTACAGCACCTGATGGACGTCCAAGCAGAGACGTAGAGGGGTTGGGGCTCGGAAAGGAAGTCGAGGTTGGGGGAATAAAGCTGGGAGCCGGAGAGTGTCTCCTGGGACGCAAAGCCGTGAGGCTAGCTGAGAACAACTGGAGAAGCGCGGTGGGAAACAGCTGGGGCAGAGCGGGCTCTGCCCGCATGAGGACACAGCACAGCAGACGGGCTGCTAGAGCTGGAAGGAAGCACACCGGAAGGAAGGGGTGAAAGGCGGCAAAGAGGGTGTGGAAGCGGTGGGCTTGCTCAGCGGAGGCTTTGAACGCCGTGTCCAAACGCTGGGACTTTCGGCAACGCGAGGCACCGCTGAAGGATTTCAAGGAGGGAACAAACGCGGTGGGATTTGCAGATCATTCCAGGAAAATGTTACGCCCTTGTCTGTAGGTTTGTGTGCCTACACAGCACACCCGGTTTAAATTCATAGGACATCGTGGCGAGGGTGTGCCTCCGTGACCGTAGTGTGGTTGTATTTTCGCAGCTTAGAAGATTTTTCACCTTTGCAAGTCTCCCAGCCAGTGTGGGCGCTCACTTTCAATTTCTTTTGGCATTTTGTTTTGAGCCAGTGATGCTAGAAAATGAGGCATTTATGAGAAAAATTGGAAAATTATTAAAGACTTCTCCGGCGAGTTTTGAAATTCTCATCAGCATTTGCTTCCTGGTGCATCCGAGGAAATCCTTCTTTGCAACATGGGTTAAGCACTGTTGTCAGATAGCCCTGTAACTTTGACATGGGCAATTTTCCCCAGATTTTAGCCAGCTGAGTTCAAAACAAGGACCATAATTTCCTGCAAACATCTGGTTTTCTAGCCACCATCTGGCTTGATCTTGGTAATAGTCCCCTTCCTTTTAAAAACAGTATAGCTCACTTGTACTTTTTTTCCGAGAAAGCAACAAAAATGTTTCATACTCCAGCTCTTCAGGCCATGCTGGCTTGATACAGAGGAGTTTTCTTCAATATATGTTTATTTCCTGAGGGAACACTAGGGTTCTTTGTTAACCAAACCCTCCTGACTTTCTGACTGTTGGTGAGAATACACATTTGTGCGATTGCTTTGGAAAATTTGGCAGAAACTGCTAGGTCTGACAATTTACAAACCCCATAGCCTAGCGACTCCATTCCCAGATGTGTGCCAAACATACGTTCACAAAAAGACAGTACCGGAATATTCCTAGCAGGACTAGGCATAATGGCCCCCATTCAATGGTGGAGTAGACAAATTGGTCACGGTAGATTCACAAAATGGAATACTACGCAGTAAGAAGAATGAATAAAATACAACCATCTGCATCAATAGGATTGAATCTCTTAAGCATGAGGTTGGGCAAAGTGTGTGCTATTGGAAGTCAGGCTGGTGGCTGTCTTTGGGGGGATGTAGTGGCTGGAAAGGCCACAAGGGGGGCTTCCCAGTGGATGGTCACGTTCTGTTCTTGATCTCGTTGCCGATTCCTCAGGTGCATTCACTCTATTAAAACTCTTTCAAATGCACGTTTTTAATTTGTTCGTTTTCCCCGTACATATGTTAGCCTTCAATTAAAGGTCAAAAAGCAGCCCAGGAAGCATAACAAGAGATAAGATATCAGGAGTAATTCTAAACATACCAATAAAAGTAAATGAGATAGATTTAGCCATAAAAGGAAACCACTCAAAAACAAACAAAGAAACAAAAGCCCGAGCATCGCGTCTGTAGGTCAGACAAAGCTGTACTTTCTTAGTGGCTTCAAACCAGCCCAAGGATATTAGATTTCACAACTACAGCTGAATTCTCAACCCCGATTTAGGCCCAATGCACAGGACATCCCAACCCTCTCTTCCGTTTTGAGGCTGCTTCTTTAAGAAATGTATCAGAAAGAAACGGTTCACCTAAGTCATCACCTTTGAACAGTGAGCAGCTTCAATTTCCAGCATGACGTCCTCTCAGACTTCTCAGTGTTTGTCAGTGGCCATCTTTTTCTTGACTCTCGGCACAGTGGGTGCACCCCATCACACCCAGCCATTAGCCACGGGCTCACATCCTTGCTCTGTGCCTGTCCATTACACCTGGCTTCAGAGGCTTCTGTCAGCTCAGCTCCTGCATGAGGAGACGAGCTTCTGGAGGACGAGGGTCATTGCTCCTTCATCCGTGTGACCCTGGGCCCCACAGTCAAGTGCTTGATGGATGCTTGGTAAAAGGTTAGTGCGGAATGATATTCACTGGGTGTGTGTGTTGCAGGTAACGGTGTTGAACACATTCAACCCCTTAAGAGCCTCCTTCCGAAGCAGAATCCGTGCAAACTGAATGCACGACACTCTTGTGAGTTCTGGGCACTGCACAAACAGAGCGGTTCAGTTTTGCGGTTGGTTTCCTGTTTGTATTTTTTGAAAATTGTCTCATTTGTTAACTGGAGACCTTCCACTGTGGAGAACCATAATTGCTGCTCAGACACTCTCAATTTCCCCTTGATCGCAGCCAGAGGGATTGGACTTGAGTGCAGCTCTACGCCCTTGACTACCTTTCCTGCAGGGGAGGAGAAATGCGTCAGATTCTTTTTCTTTTTAACCATCAAACTCTTAATTAATCACGACAAGAGTGACGTGTTCCGAGATTCCACCCAGACTGGACCATCTCGTGTTTTCTCATTTCTTATTTGGAGCTTCAAGTGTCTCAGAGAAGCTAGTTTCTCTAAACATTAGTATTTATAAACCCATAATACGCTATCCGTTTGGCATATTAATCCCACTGTTATCAAGCTCTCTGAAGGTTGAACGAGATTGAATCGTTGTGTGATTTAGAAAAGCTCTTTTTCTTCCCCCGTAGTGCTATGCAATTTGACAGGCTTCCTTACGAGTGTCAGAGGGCACAGAGTTCACATTTGGCATGATTATGCTTCATCCAGAAGAAAGATTTTTCCAGATGGTTTGGGAGGCAAAGGAAGGCTAAGGGGCAGTATTTTGGAGACCAGGAAAAATTCCCAGCGTATAATTTATTGGGAATGCCTGTTCAGTTCTTTTTTTTTTTTTTTTTTTTTTACCAAATCCTTTTTTCCTTCCTCTTTTGTCCTATTCTGTTATCCGAAAGCCTCTCTTCATGGGACCTAACCCTTTATGGCTTTTGGGGGCAACTTTCAGCACTTAGAGCTGGACGAAAGTATTCCTAAGACAGTTTGTTTAGGATATAATCATGAAATTGCCATTTTTGTAGGTTAAAAACTGTCAAATATCAGCAATTTCGTGTGACTTAATCTAAACATTGGATCTTGTGATTATGTTCATCTACTCCTCAGACATTAGTCTAGCACTTGTCATGTGGTGGACACGTCGCTAGGCTGTGAATAGCAATTATGTACAGAGTACAAAAATAACACCATGATTGGGTGCCAGGAGTCATGGTGGGGCACCTGAGTCAGTGCTGGGGGACGGCTGGGGAAACTGGTGACCCTGGCAAAGGGAGTGACAGTTGGCCAGCTGAAGGAGAGAGAGGAATTTAAGAATAACACCCCAGTTCTGGAATGTTCCCAAGTCCAGGGTGGGAGAAGGGAACAGGACATACTTGGCCATGGTGGGAAGGGAGAGCCTCTCGGGGTGCTGGGGAGCTCTGAGACTGTGAAGATGAATGGGAGCTTGTAAGCCACGCGATGGCTTTGGAAATTGTTTCGAGGGCAATGGGGAGAAGGGTTTTAAACTGGGGCGTGGTTAATGCTACTCTGTGTGGTTTGTGGGATAGCAGGAGGGGAAGAATTGTAACAGGGAAGACTGTCTGGATGAAGGCCTGGTGCACTTTTCCTTTGTTCTGCTGATCGTTTGTTTGTTCTTGAGGGGAGTTGCTTTCTTTAATTTTGGTGTGAAAACACCTAAAGAGATGGAGAAAATACGATCATGTTCATGAGGCAGTTCAGGAAGGGAGTTGTTCCAAAGCAGGTGTAGGTGGAAAAGGCAGAAGAAATGGCTTCTGAGTTTCAAGTGATCCAGCCCACTGCCTGTATGGAGGCTGACGTGACCGACCAGCCAGGCTCGGCAAGAGAAAGGACCTCCAGTGGGCAGTGCCCTGGGGCAAACTCTGGGGCAGCTTGTCCAGCCACCAGCCATGGCAGACGGCAGGTGTTCTGGGCACAGCGAGGATGGCAAAGAGGGCCATTGTCTTGGGCTTGGAAGCCACACAAAAATACCAAGACACAAGCCATTTCCCCCAAGGCAGCGTCCTTCTCGACCTACGTAAAGGAGCCGCAGAAATACACTTTTGTTCAGAAATGCAAATAGGAGACAGTTATGCATGGGAGCACCTGGGTGGCTCCATCGGTTGAGCGTCTGACTTCAGCTCAGGTCCTGATCTCGAGGTTCGTGAGTTCAAGCCCTGCATCGGGCTCACTGCTGTCAGCACAGAGCCGGCTTCAGATCCTCTGTCTCCCTCCCCTACTCATGCTCTCTCTCTCTCTCTCTCTCTCAAAAATAAATAAGACATTTAAAAATAAAAAAAGAAAGAATTACATACAGATGCACCAGAACACCTTATTTTGGAAAATTATCTCCATCTTTTGGAGGGGAAAGAGAATAGGGCATAGGCAGAGAGACCTGTTGAAATACTTAGCCCAACGATTGCTTTCATTTATAATTTAATATTAAAATCTAAATCTCTAAAGCACATAAATTTATCTGATCCTGTACAGTGCTTTGGCTACTGCCCATAGCCCCCTGTTATTTTTCCAAGCTGGTCTAAATTTTCCAGGTTGTTGGAAACGCTGGTTATCCTGTGGCCTTCAGGAACATCTTACATTAAAGGCAGTCACGCTGAGTTATGGTTTTTCCATCAACTAAACCTTTTCACCAAATTGCCCATGGCTGAAACTATTTTCTGATAGATAAATATTTTCAAAGTTCCACTGTCAAGCCCAGTTTAGAAATGTCAAATTTGTAATGACTGTACCCACCAGTGCCTCTTCTTTCATATGGCACTTTTTTTTTTCTTGGCCAGAGCAACAAACCTGGGAGAGAAAGTAGAGATATGTGCGAAAATGATATTAGCAAACAAAGAAACAAGGTCTTCTTTGTGATAATTTACAGTTATTCAGAGAAGTAACTTGATATTATTTTATTTTATTTATTTTAATTTTTTTTTAACGTTTATTTATTTTTGAGACACAGAGAGACAGAGCGTGAACAGGGGAGGGGCAGAGGGAGAGGGAGACACAGAATCGGAAACAGGCTCCAGGCTCTGAGCCGTCAGCACAGAGCCCGACGCGGGGCTTGAACTCACGGACCGTGAGACCGTGACCTGAGCCGAAGTCGGACGCTTAACCTACTGAGCCACCCAGGTGCCCCTTATTTTATTTTATTTTAAGTTTATTTATTTATTTTGATAAGGAGAGCGAGAGAGAGAGAGAGAGAACGAGCTGGGAAGCAGCAGAGAGTGAGGGAGAGAAAACCCCAAGCAGGTTCTGTGCTGCACTGTCAGTGCAGAGCCTGATGTGGGGCTTGAACCCACAAACCATGAGATCATGACCTGAGCCAAAATCAAGGGTCTCATGCTCAACCAACTGAGCCATCCAGGTGCCCGAGTATACATTTATTTTAAAGTCACACCCAGCCTTCTGTTCAAATGTAGCTCTCATGCCCATGGCTATCACGAACCACACAGAGCAGCAAGAAACACTGTTTAAATTCCTCAGAGCAGGGACACGTGGTCTAGAAAGTTTGAGGATACTCCTCTGCTTGGTAAAGTTTAAAGAAGGGCTAGGGGTTGTTTTGTTTTGTTTTGTTTTGTTTTGAATCAGGAAATAACAAGCCAGATTATTTAAAAATCAATGTACATTTGGGCACACATGGAAAGCAATTCATTCTCGTCATGGGATATACCGCCTACCGCATGGTATTTTTTTCTTTCTTTATGGGTTCATTTGTCTGACTCCTCCCCCAGGGTGGCATCTCCTTCCCTGGGGGTGCTTCTGGCTGCACTGTGACCCCAGCCCGTGGGAAGGCACCTGGCACATGGAAACTTCACTGAACAAGTATTCAGGATAGGAACAAGCCCATGGGCAAAAGGCCGGTGAAAGTGGTTCAGGAAGGCACTTAATTCACGTATCTGTTAGGGACCGAATGTTCGTCTCCCCTGTCTTCCCAAACTCACGTGTTGAAACCCCAGCCCCCGAGGGGACTGTATTTGGTGATAGGGAAGTAATTAAGGTTAAATGAGGTCAAAAAGGTGGGCCCTGGTCTGATAGGATTAGTGTCCTTATAAAGAGACGCCAGGGAACTGGGGCGCCTGGGTGGCTCAGTCGGTTGAGCTTCTGACTCCGGCTCAGGTCATGATCTTGCGGTCTGTGAGTTCAAGCCCTGCGTTGGGCTCTGTACTGATGGCTCAGAGCCTGGAGCCTGCTTTGGATTCTGTGTCTCCCTCTCTCTCTGCCCCTTCCCCGCTCATGCTCTGTCTCTCTCTCTCTCTCTGTCAAAAATAAATAAACATTAAAAATCAATCAATCAATCAATCAATCAATCAAAACCTTTAGGGAACAGTCAAAAAGGACTCAGGGCTGGGGTGCCTGGTTGGCTCAGGTGGTCGAGCGTGTATGATTCTTGACCTCAAGGTTGTAAGTTTGAGCCCCACATTGGGTGTAGAGATTACTTAAAAATCCTAAAAAGAAAAGGACTCAGGGCTGAGTTGTGAGAAGCTGGTCAAGCCAGACCAAGAGGGATAAACCAGGACCCAAAAGGAAGAAACGGGCACTCGAGTAAAGAGAAATGTGGTTCATCAGGAGCCAAAAGGGAGGGGGTCAGCACGCTAAGGCCCTTGGCCAAATCTGACCTGCTGAGTTTTAGAATGGCCCGTGAGCTAAGAATAGTTTTACATCTTCAACTGTTGGAAGAGGAGCAGGTGAAGACTGTTTTGTGAGTTGTGCAGAGTATGCGAAAGTCACATTTCTGTATTTATGAAGACGGTTTGCCTGAAACACAGCCCAGCTCGTTCACGTACGGATGGCTGCTTTCACACCACAGCAACGGGGCTGGGAAAAGAGGGAAAATGGCCCACAGAGTCTAAACTATCTGCTATGTGGCCCTTTACAGAAGTTTGCTGACTCCTGTTCCAGAGCATCACGGAAGACAGCTGCACGGCTTTTATAAATATGCTGTGTGTATTAAATCACAAGTAATCCTCGGAGTGTGGTCGGTGGTCTTCCTCAAGTCTGGTGCTAGGAGCTCCTGAGGTAACACCAGGAAGAGTACCAACCAGAGGTCTCCAGATGATGGTGCCTGCAGTGGACAGGACCCTGGCACAGCACCTCTTCCGAGTTTGTGTTGGGCTCTCTCTCTGCTGCACTATATCTACACAGGACAAAAAAATGGAGGAAGAGAGCCTGGAGGTGTTATAAAGATCTTTAGTGACAAAGAAAGCCTAGTATGTGACAAAACCACAAAGGGACAGAGACCTTTAGCTCCTCCTTTGACTGTCTACCTGTTACGGGTTGAATTGTGCTCCCTGTTCTCCTCACATTCACTCGTTGAAATCCTAACCCCAGCACCTCAGAATGTCATCTTATTTGGAGACAGAGTTTTTACAGAGGTCATTAAGACATAATGAGGTCATTAGGGTGGCCCCAATCCAATAAGACTGGTGTCCTTATCAGAAGAGGAGATTAGAACACAGACAGTCGGCCCTCCTGCCCACATCTTGTGGCCTGCAGAGCTGTGAGAAAGTAATTCTGTTGTCTTAATCCACCCAGCCTGTGGTATTTTGTTACGGCAGCCGAACTGACTAATACATCACCTCATTCGGTGTCGGGGTGAAATTGTGCTTCGCATACAGATGTTTTTCTCTGTGAATCATCTCACCTCTCTTGTCTAATTGTTCACAGATTTTGTATAAGCGATGGCATATATTTGAAGTGAAATAAATAGCACTGATGAAGGGCAGAGAGCTTTTCAAAAGTCATCCAGCTGGTCATTGGGAAGTTGCGAGTAATTTACGATGGACAAAGCTGGGCAGCTGTTTTGCTTTTTAAACCTCACTCTCTTCCACAGCGGGCAGAAAATTACTCTAAGAGGCGATTCTTCAAAGATTTGTCTTGTTCTTTGTGACCAGTTTTCCAAAAGACGTTTCAAAAAGATTGTCTTTATATCGGGGGGTGGTTTGAACGGTCTCCTCCCTGGCTCACTTCGGCCCATTTTTGTCTCTACCCCATCTTCCGGGCTCTCGTCAAACCAAGAATATACACGCCCGAGGACGAATTTATGATTTTTGTGCAGATTGTTAAAAATAGTGCAACTGTGGGCAGAGGAGCGACCATGGGAAGTGATTCACTTCCTCTGGCCAGCTTCTCGGACACCTACCAACCCCTGAGAAATAGAAATAATAGAAATCATGCTGACGAAACATGGCAGGTCTTTGCTAGGCTGGACCTGGTCAGTCAGGTGGGTGGGCAACCACGCGGGGCAAACCTGAGCTCACTACCACTGAGGGCAAAGTGTCTTGCTCAAGAGATGGTCTAACACCATGTCTTGATTTCCCATTTCTGGCAGCGGCTGACCCCACCTCAGATGCGTTTCTGCCTGCCACCAAGACTGTACGTCTTTGAAGTCTGGGTTCATGCCTAACTTCCACTCCGTAAATCAGTTCTCTCTAGCATTTAAATGGTACGGTTGATGGACTCTAACTACGACAGAGATACTTTCCCCTCGGCTTTTGGGGACACAGTGGGGGAAGGGGATGGGGTGGTGGCATGGACTTCCACTGGTGGTCCTCGGTCCAGTTCCAATGGACCCTTCGTGGTGGTCCGACCCTTCCTACCTGGTCTTGGTCATAGGCTGCGTTGGCTTCTCTTAAGACAGTGGTATGCCCAGACAAGAATCATTGGAATGATTTTGAGCCTTATCTGGCATTTGACAGATAACACGTTCTCCAGTGAGGTCTCGTGAATGTGCACCGCTTCTGGGGGGTCTTCCCCGTCCTCCACTCAGGAAATAGAAGAGGGCTCAGAGGCCCCGTGGGCTGTTAGGAAACTTCCCTACCCCACCCCCAGCCCGAGAAAAACGTGATTTTACCCAGGGCATTAAAAGTTGGAGCTGTACACGGAAAGGCTCCTGCCTGGTGCGTCTGGGCCCTCGGACCCATTTCTTCTTCATTACTATTATTCCCAACGAAATGTGCCATACGTTATTATTCAACTAAATCTATAAGCTTGAGTGAAGAATGATTGGTTTGGAAGGATGTAAGTATATATTTTCAAAAGTCACCCAATGCAGATTTCTGGAAACAAGGTGGGTTAAAAATAAACAGACAAAATGAGCAACCAAATCACAACAACCACGAAAAATCCACCAAGGGCCGAGTCGCTTACGATGTTTTGGAAAAATAATTTTAAAATGTTAAAGAATTTTTAAAAATATCTTCCACACAAAGCTGAGTGTGTTCATTCCACGTTCTAAAGAGCTTTGTGCAAGCGGATAAAAAGGGAGCAAGGAAGAGGTATGGGGAGAGGGAGAGATACGGAGTTGGAGTTGGATGAAGTGGGAAATGAGGCCAGACAGACAGACAGACAGGATGATTGTGGAAGAGAAGGCAGCCAGGTGCATGGGGGAGCCGGAGAAGCAGGGGTGGGGGGGGGAGTACTGAGCTGAGAGCCCGGGGGCATCCCGGGGTCTGCTGATGACCCTTGGGCATGGCTTGCTGCTCCTAACCCCATTACAGATGCAAGACTGCTGGGTGGAATGCAGGTTGATGAGTCAACCAACATTTGCAAGTTTTCAATTGTTAATTGCCCACAAGGGAGCCAAAGTGCCACCAGGAACATTTCGGCAGCCTGGGAAGGGGCGCCCTCCTGTGGGGTCCGAGCCTCACCCCCTAAGGTTTGAATGAAGATGGCCTGGAAGGGCAGGGGACACTTGGTCTGCAGGTACCCAACACAGTGTGCCAGAGGTTCTTCCGAGTCTCCAGAAATGACCTCCCCAACCGCAAGGACTCACGTCGCTGGGTTTTCTCCTGGGGAGGGGGCGCCCCCGTTCCTCCTAGCTGCTCACCAGTGGACTGAGAGGTCAGGGTCATGGCCGTGAGAGTCAGACTGCGCCCTGGAGAGCCAGGCTGTCCTGACAGCGAGGTAAGCCACCTTCCCACACGGAGAGAGAAGGGGGGAGAAAGAACAAACAGACATGGGCTGCAATCGCCTGGGCTTCTTCCAGCGCGACCAGCCCCTGGTTGGCTAATGAAACAAAAAGAGCCAAGACGCTCAACAGCGACAATTAATTTTTTTTAATTATAAAATTAAAATGTGCTGACAAGTCAGCAATTTGGAAGTGTATAAAGAACAGAGGAAAGTACCGTGTGTAATCCTATGCCCAGGGGATTAGCTGTGGTTTGAAACTTGGGACGTATTCTCCCCTTCTTCCGCGTTCAAAATATAGGCAGAGTTCAGCATAGTAAACACTTTAATATAGAGACACAGAAGGTGGTGTGCATGGCTAGCTAATCTTTAAAAAAAAAAATTTTTTTTAATGTTTTATTTACTTTTTTTAAGACAGAGAGAGACAGAGCATGATGGGGGGTGGGGCAGAGAGAGAGGGAGACACAGAATCCGAAGCAGGCTCCAGGCTCTGAGCCATCAGCCCAGAGCCCGACGCGGGGCCCGAACCCATGAACCGTGAGATCACAACCGGAGCCGAAGTTGGACGCTTAACCGACTGAGCCACCCAGGCGCCCCTCGCGAATCTTTGATGTACCACCTCGTGGCCGGCAGCGGGCACATTGTTGCTGTTTAACAGCCAGTTCCTTCCTTTTTGAAAAATTCATGCTTGTGTGTACTGAAAGAAAACTCAGGACGGGATAAAGGGTGGTTGGTCCTAAGGCTTCAGCCCCGTTAGGACTTGCTGAGAGAGCGTTGAGGGGCCAGACGGAAGGCGGGGGCGGATTTCTGGCTCAACCCACCAGCTGCCCCTGGCCGGCTTCAGCTTCTCAGCAAATGCCCCGAGCTGCAGCTCTAGAAGCTCCTTCTCCAGGCTGCCGGCGGGGCGGGCGTTCCCCCCCCAGGCAGAGTCTCAGCCCTGCCAAGTTCTCCTTCCGACGCCCAGCTTTCCGCGATGCCTCTCCCCTCCTCCCGGGAGCCGTCCCTGACTCTGTTGGAGATGAAAATCTGCTTGTGGGAAAGGCTTCGGATGTCGGCTCACTCTCACTGGGTCTGTCCAGAAGTGACAACCATGGAAATCCGACTTGTGGCCCGTCGACGGCACATGGCCAGGTGGGACCCGGGATGTGAGATCTCCACCGTCGTCACAAAAGGCTGCTCTTACTACACGCCAGGCACCCTGCTTCCTATCACCTCCGATTTCCAGACCCGCCGTGAGGAAGGTTTCAACATCTCCGTCGGACAGATAAGGAGAATAAAGCACAAACAGCGGAAGGAATTGGTGCAAAGGTGGACAGCTTCATGGTAGGGGCAGGATTTCCTTCGGGGTCTCTCTGTGCCCTTCACACTGTCCCACGGCAGCCAGGAGGCGCTGGCCTGTGGAGTCACACCATGTGGCCATGAGGCCGGAGTTGAGGTTGACGGCTGTGACTTGGGCAGCGGAGCCCCTGGCTGGGAGGCCTTGAGCCCTTCTGTAGATTTCAAGAGACCACAGCCTCCAAGAACCATCCTGAACGGCAACCTTCATGTCACGGACCACCCCCCTCCCACCCCCCCGCCTCGCACCCCCACCTCACCCCCCCTGCTCAACTACTAGTTTGCTAACAGGAACATTTCCTCATTGGTGACTTAAACACTTGGGGTCTAAGGTTCTAAGTCAGGGTTTCGATGACCCACATGGAGCTCCCGGAGATCAACATCTTCTGATCACCTTGTCTGTCTAGGGCGCATCTTATTGCAAGTGTCTGTTGCAAACTGTTGCAAACTTGTCTGTTGCAAACTGTTTCTTTCAAGCCTTCTTCAAGGCCAACATGTTCAAAACAAATTTTGGAGTGGGGGGCGGGGGTGTACAAAAATCGAGAGAATCCAGAAAAGCACAGAAGTAACAATTACAGGAATGGCAAACAGGGCTGTCAGGACACGGCAGTTCAGGTGATTATTCGTTTCTGCAGGTCACTGGGGGTGGCTGTTGTCATTAGAGTCTTGGTCTGCTTTTCGTCACGGATCAGCCGTCCCGAACCCCACGGAGAAGCTGCTGGAGCCTCCGGAGGGGGCGTTCTGGCCGGACGGGGCACCACGCATCGGCCCAGGCTCTTGAACCGCCTCCGAGGCCTTTAGTACCTGCCTCTCCTTTAAGCCTTATGAGGGAGGAAGAGGACGACCATGGCCGTGCCGTTTGCTGTGTGACCAGAAACCAGCAGCGCTTCGTAAACTTTCTGTGCCTCTCTAGTGCCTCACCAGCGGCCCAAAGATATTAAGAGTATCTGAGAGCATCGCTGTGATGATGAAGTGAGTTAATCTGAGCAGCAGGCTCAGGATAGTGCGGGTCACGTTGGGTGTTAGCGGTGGCTGTTGAAATCAGAGCCAGAGGACCGGGGAGGTGCAGAGGCTTGTTCCAGCCTCGGATGAGACGTAAATTGTTCCCATTCATTAATTTTTTAAAAATTTATTTGTTAGTAGAGCAAGACGTGTATAGAATCGAATGGTCAGCCCGGAAGCACGCAGCTTGGTTTCTTCTGACCAGGATGGGCACTTGCACGGTCACCACCGCGGAGGTCAGTGGTCGGATCGCCCTGCTTCACGTAACCCTTACCAAGGAGCACGTGGAGTCCGATGTGAGCAGGGGCTCCTGCCTTTGCTGTTTTGCCGCATCCGCCGGCGGTCCCCGTGGGGGTGATAGACGCAGCCCTGAGTCGGTCAGGCATTTGCCACACACACCCTGTCCCCTGGTCTCCTGTGGGGGCCGCGGTCTCCGCTCTCCAAGTCCCCGGGAAGCCTCCCACAAGGTGGGCCCCTTAGCCTCAGCCCCCGTCCCGTGGACCACCGTGCACGAGGCTCCCGCCTTCCTGGGACCCTGCTGTTCCCCAGCCTGCCACGGGAGACCCCCCCTCCCTTTGACTTCTGCTCAACAGTGGCTTTATCCAAAGCCTTTCCCCATCTTCACCCCCCAACAGCCTTTCTGCCCCTCGCCTGCCTCGGTTTACCTCGGCACTCATGGCCACCTAGCACCTACCCGCATGTTAATTGGTTTGTGGTCTATCTTCCCCTCCCCCCAGCTACAAATGCGCATTCCAGAAGAGCCAGGATTTGCTTTCTGCATGGCTCCAGGACCTCCAGGACCTCACGGTGTAGGTAAGACACCAACGTAGGTGCTGAAGAGACATTTGGTGGGGGAACAATTGAGTGAAAGAATGGATGGGCCACAGAGAGTCTAAAGGTAATTGTTTAGAGGGAGGGGACTAGCTGGGGACCTCAGGTGGCACCTTCCAGTCCAAGACTCAGGCAAGCCTGGTAAGCCAGCAGCCATACCCTGGGGCTGACAGGGAGGGTGTGCTCCTGGGGTTCCTGGGGCAGCCACAGGCATGTGGCACTCTGCTGCCCCCTGCTGGTGGGGGCGAGAGTGGGGCTGTTCTCCAAGCATTTGTGGGGGAGGCTCTCCTCAGGCGTGGGTTTGCAACCTAGGGCTGGTGAATCTGGAAGAGAGGAGACAGTGATCCCTGCTTTCACTGCTGTCTCACTGACAGTGAGCAGACCCTTGGCTTGTACCTGAGGGAACCCCCTCCCCGGTATTATGAGCAATACTTGTGATTTGTCACCAATACGGTTCACACCTATTGTCATGGCACGTGATAGTTGTGGCCGATACCACGCTGTATGGTTTTTGCTCGTCATGCCTTTGATGTTATCACTCTCGGATGCACCAATAGGTCGTTTGGTTTAATAAGTGAATAAAGAAGCATATCGATCACAAATCTGTTTTTTAGAAACAAGATGCCTGGTGTCCGTATCGTTGATTTGCTTTGAGATCCTACATATTGTATTTTATGAATTTATGAACGTTTTTCTGAGAAGCAGTCCACAGGTGTCACAGACGGCCAAGGGCGGCACACAGCAGGAAGGGGTCCCTGTCTTTGGAGCTGAAGATCCCACTGGCAAAAGAAGACAGGATCTCGGCTGTGGAGCAGGAGGGCCTCATCTGATTTTGTTTTTAACGTTTATTTATTTTTGAGAGAGAAAGAGTCCAACAGAGTGTAAGCGGGAGAGGGAGGGGGACACAGAATCTGAAGCGGGCTCCAGGATCTGAGCTGTCAGCACAGAGCTGAAGAGGGGCTCGAACCCACTTGAGATCATGACCTGAATCAAGTCGGATGCTCAACTGACTGGACGACCCAGACACCCCTAAATTTTTAAAAAATGTTTAGAGAAAAAGAGAGGATAAGCAGGGGAGGGGCAGAGAGAGGGAGACACAGAATCCGAAGCAGGCTCCAGGCTCTGAGCCATCAGCACAGAGCCCGAAGCAGGGCTGGAACCCACGAACCGTGAGATCATGACCTGAGACGAAGTTGGATGCTTAATGGACTGAGCCACCCAGGCGCCCCGGAAAGGCCTCATCTAAACCAAGAGCTTTGGCCCCTCCCATTCAACCTTCCAACAGGTGGGGCCTGGGACTTGGGCCAAGGGTGACCTCAGGCCTTGGCCTGAGTGAACTAGAACCTTCCCCTCTCCAGGCCTTCCGTTACCTCTTCCCTTCCCCCCCTCCAGTTTGCCTTCCCTTCCAGCTCCAACTGTTTCCAATAAACGTGACTAAGTCACTCGTATCCTTATAGGATTTTGCTACTATCAGAAAGGGGGGCACATCTGCCTTTCCCTTACCTGGCTGTGCCGGTGAAGACACCTGGGTGGAAGCAGTTACAAAACGTTCCATGGCACCCAAGCCCCTAATCTAGACCGAGCCTCCCCGGTCTGGAGAAACCTCAAACTCATCAAGACAGGTGATCGCATTTTCCTATCAAGTTCAAACAAAGCATCCGTCAGTAGAGTTCCGTGAGTTTCTAAGTCCAAAGCAAATATTCAGAGAAAGGGTGGTGGTAGACCGGAGGAAAAAATGGTAGGAAATGTAAAAACAAGTTATACATGTTGGCACATCACAGACACTATTATTCTCATGCGGTATTTTCTTCCGTTCAGCTTACTGAGTGAAGACTGGAGAATGTGAAGGGGGTGATAGAAGGTTCTTTACTCTGGTCTCAGTCTTATCTGCCCCTGTGAGGAGTCGGGCACGACACTGACGTTTCTCCTCTTATAGAACGGGCCACATTAATGATTTAGAAGTTAGCATGCGGACAACAAATCAACCCAAACCGTAAATTAGGTCCTAAAATAAACGCTGCAGACCTCACAGCCGCGGTCTTCGTAGCGGGTGAAGTCTTTACAGCAGGAATGTGTTGAACTTCGTCCCACGGACGGCCTACTTTCAGATCTAAATCTCCTTCATAGAATGTGACCGTTGGCCGCGTTGAGAATACGCGAAAACATTTTGGGAGGGATGAGGAAATACCGACTTCTCTGGAAAAAAAAAAATCACCTTGCAACACGCGGGAGTAGGATGCCCAGAATGTACGGCTGGTTGATTTGCCACAGCCCCAAAGTGCCGGGTGAGCGTTCTACTTTTCCAAGCGGTCGAGAGCAGTGATGCCTACATTTTTCATGTGTAATTAGGCAGTGTAAGGAGATCCTCGCTCTGCCCTCGCCGGGGTGAATGGCTTCCAGATTTCACCCCCATCTCTCGTGTCTAGACTCTACGTTGCTATTTTTTTTCCCCTCCTCCCTGGAAACAGACTCCAATATAAAATGCCAAAAACAGAAGTTTTGTCCCTCTTTCTCATAAAGATGTGGGACAGAGCTCACTCTGCCAGACAGGCAGGGCCCCCAGACTTTCATAAGACACGTGTCGTCTGAAGCTGACATTGAAGATTGTCCAGGCGTTCCGGCGGGTCATGCAAACTTTTTTTTCTTTTTTTCCCCCAATATGGTTTTCATTAAGAAAGCGAGTATTTCTAGAGAGGTGTGGCTCGGCTGGGAGGCGGGGGAGGGCAGGGTTGGGAAGGCGGGCGGGGAGACTGGAAAGCGGCCTCGTGAGTTTTCAAACAATGCTGTTACTTATGCTGCTGCTGAAAATGTGCATTGTCTTACGAAGCGGCTTTTGGGGAGCGCAGAAATGATGTCATTCTATTACCAGGGGCCTATCTTGCTGAGTGTGTGGATAATTCCAGGTAAAATACAGTCCCTTCGTAAAAGATGGTGGAGAAATGCTTGAGACACACTAGCCCTTTATTAATTGGCAGGATTTTTACGTAGCTTATTCTTGGGGTAGGGGGGTAGGGAGTCATTTTTTTTTTTTTTTTTTTTTTGGACTCGGGCTTCAAAAAACATTACCACAACTGAATTTATTCAATGAGATGAGATGCTAGAAAGATGAAGCGCCCCCGCGATTTGACCAGTAAGGGCTGGGGCACGTACAGGTTTTGGTTGCTTTAAGCTGCCTGGTTTCATCGCATCCCAAACTTCTGCAGTTTCTATGGAGACGGAGTTCATTTTCTTCGGTTTGACAAGCTGCTTCCGTACGTGATTAACAAAGAAAGATAATGGTGTAGGAAAGATTTTTTAAAGGAAAGGATGAATAAAATCGCACTTGATGGAGAATTGAAAATAAAAAGTCATTTGCTCAGAAGCTTGAGGATGTGCTTCAGTTTCCACTGAAACTGAGCAGAACGGAAGTGGTGGGTCCACGATATGAAATTAAGCTTCCAATAAGCAAAAGATAAGAAGTTCAAATGCTGCTGTACATTGTCTTTTTCTTTCTCCCTCTCTATTCGCGTTGGCGAAAAATATCCCACAAAGGGGTGCCCTGGGGCCTAGTAGCCAGAGATTTAAAACCTGAGAACCTAGTTGTAATTTATATTGTATGCTTTTTAGGGGCTGTAGGAGCCTTTTCCTAAAAATTCGCAAAATTGTCCTTGCAGCTCGTACGGATTGGCGAATTTCCCCACAACCTTTTTTGAATATCTACTTTACATGTGGCTTACTGTATGAACTGCAGACAAATAAACTGTATCTTAATTGTTTCAAAGGCAATTTAGCAACAACCGAGCAGAGCCAGATGATCCAACCGTATTTTTAAAATTCCTACACTTGCTAGTGTTCCAGAGAATTTAAGAACCATAAAAAGAGAAGAGGGACACATGACTCTTGATTTTGAAAAGCCCTCAAGCTCAGTGAAAAGAGATGGGGAGGTCCTTTGGGTTGAGAAATGATTTGTGTGAAGAAATAGCAAAATGCCGGTTGTATGAGGCAGGGACTGTCAGACGACACAGGGAAGAGGAGATTCTGTTGCGCTGAAATAATCTCAAGGAAAGAGAATTTTGCGGGGCCAGGATGATCTGGGAAGGCCCCACAACATAACTTCGCTTTTGGATTTATACCCAATTTTCTTCACAGTGTTAGATTCCAGCACTTAGTTTCTCCTAAAAACGTCATAAGCTCTTTCAGAAATATTGCTAGCCTTTTAGTAAGGATATGCAAAGTCGTGCACATTGCTTATATTGGAGAAGTTGGGGTGGGTTTTCCACAGTTAAATCAGTAAAGGCAACTACAGAAATGCAAATAGGTGTGAAATAAATTGTATCAAATACCTTTTATTCTTTAAAAAGAATTTTTTTCTTTTTAACACTTATTTATTTTTGAGAGAGAGAGAGAGAGAATGCGAGCAGGGGAAGGGCAGAGAGAGGGGGCTCTGCAGGCTCTGAAGCAGGCTCCAGGCTCCGAGCTGTCAGCACAGAGCCCGAGGTGGGGCTTGAACCCACGAACTGGGAGATCGTGACCTGAGCCGAAGTCGGACGCTCAACCGACGGAGCCACCCAGGCACCCCATCTTTTATTCTTTTACTCCAAATTTAAATTAGTTTCTTTGGATGTTATCTGATTAGGATAATAATTAATGCTTCCAATATGGGGTTCGACTTTCATTTTTGAAATTTGCATTCCAATATTTGTTTCTGAGTTTTATCCTGCTCGTTCGCACGGTGACCTTACTGATAACGTTTGGGTCGATGAGAGCCGTCTGTCTCACTGCAGTTTTGCTGCGACATCTGCCTCTCGCTTCCTAGACGGATAGAATTCGAGTCTACCTGAAATTATGTAGTTCTGCCCAACAGGTGAAATCACCTTTACCTCTGTATCGCGTCTGGGCGCGCGGGAGCGAGTGTTGTGCACTGATCGCTTCCCCCTCTCATTACACTTACCGGGGTGCTCTGCGAGGATGTGACCGCACCGCTCTGGTTGCCGGCAGATAGTGAGCTCCTGGGGGCCAGAAGTCACGTGACCTTTTCCCCCTCAGTGCTTGGCATGCTGTATACACTAGGTGCTCCACGCGTGCGTGCTGAGTGTGCAGAAGCGTGTGTATGTCTCTAGCTGGTACCTAATCCACTATCCGTAGAATGAGGGGAACACAAGGGCAGCAAACCAGTTGGAAGCACTTGCAGGAAGCCCATTTTGGTTCCTGAGGTCTGAAGAGACTGCCTGCAACTTTGCTCTCCGGAGATGCTCTGCTCTACCTCTCTAGTCCTTATCTGATGTCCTTTTTGTAGATTCTTATGCAGATGTCTTAACTTTTTTTTTAAGTTTATTTATTTTGAGAGAGAGAGAGAGAGAGAGAGAGAGAGAGAGAGAGAATGAGCAGGGGAGGGGCGGAGAGAGAGGGAGAGAGAGAATCCCAAGCAGGCTCTTGCACTGTCAGCACAGAGCCCGACATGGGCTTCGAGCTCATGAAACTGTGAGGTCATGGCCTGAGCCGAAATCAAGAGTCGGACGCTTAACCCACTGAGCCACCCAGGCGCCCCAACTTTTTTTTTTTTTTTACAAAGAAGTAGGCACAGGGAAAATCGGGAACTTTGAGTTTAACATCTTTGTACCCCTCGCTGCACCAAGGGCAGGGCAGTGTATGCTGTGGGTGCTTGTAGCCTTAAAAATAAAACAGCCAGTTATTTTAGCGGCAAAGATGAGTTTACTTGGGGATAACGGAGAATTGCGATTTGGGACATTCGAGCTATGGCAAAAGCCAAACAAAGGAAAAAAATATTCTTTTACAGAGAAGAGGGAGGGAGTTGGGTTGTTTGGAACTTAGTCCGGTGGAGAAAAGCAAGCGTTCTTGGTGCTGATGGTTTTACCCTTGGCCGAACGGCAAGGGCGGTCGATCGCTTACACAGGAGGCGCACATCTTTCCCCGCCGGGCCCGCCGTGGATGCCTCTCTCCTGTAGACACTCTTCTGTTGGGTCTGCAACTATGGAACCTTCCCATAATTGACATGGAGGGGCAGGGCCCCCCTTCCAGCCTCCCTTCTGTCCCCCTGGCTCCATTTGAGTGACGTTTCCCTTTCTTAATTTCCACAGGGCTTAGTAATAATCGCTCCTTTATATCCACCCAGAGCGTCACAGTGCGTAGAAAGTGAGTCCTCTGGTTCTGTGAGTCTTCAGGCCGGGCCGTGCTCGCGGCCCCGGGGGAGAGGAGATGGCTCTGCGGTGGCTCGATTGAGCTTTTATTTTTCTTCAGAAAATTTCCGAATGCTCCACTCTGTCTTTACATGTCAGATGACCATCACAGATCCTTCTGGAAGCGAGAAGACATCTTGGCCACAGAAACACTGAGACACCTGGTTCCTGACTGTGGCTCAGTCTCCCATGTATCTATTTGCAATGGGGAGCAACAAAAACCTAGGAAAATCTGATGAGGATGGTCTTAACCGTACTATAGCTCAGCGAAAACCCAAAGCCTGGGTTGCCAAACTTGCGGGCGTGGAAACCCTCTGCCGAGCCAGTCGTAAGAACGTTCCTGCCAACGCAGTAACATCAGTCCATGGTGCAAAACATACCATCTGCACGGGCTTAAATTCTGCACATGGGTGCGTAATTTTTTTTTTTTTTTCTGTTCACATCAGAGAACACAGGGCGAGAGTTGTTTCCAGAAGACTTAAGTAGCTCTCATTTAAATTATTCAAAAGTTGTATTTGGCTGAATGTTGCGTTTCGTTCCCCCTTAAACTGGGATCATTTCCAAGGATTAAAAAAAAAAAAAAAAAGCCCAGTGACTTTGGTAGCGAAAGAATGTTACGACTTTGGTGATAGACCCCATAGAAACAGACAGCCGGTTCACCAGAAGTGGTCTGGTCTGGGCACTGTGGCCCGCAGCGGGGTTAGGGGGTTGACACGGCTCTGTTGGGACTCATGAAAGGGAGCTTGGTCCCCTCAGCAGCCGCAGGGGAAGGGGGGCACGAAGGGGGACATTACTGGGGGCAATGCAAAGCTGCAGCGGCTCCTTCTGGGGGGGAGGACATCACGAAAGGTATGCAACTTTCGTCTTAATTGCCAAGAGAAAATGGCAAAGCTAAGTCTGTGTATTCGTTAGCAATTTGGCATTCGTCTGTGGGCCCAGAAACAATATGCAGAGGAAAACCACTCCTTAGAGCTGAACGCTTTTTTTTTTCCTTTCTTTTTTTTTTTTGCTTTGGAACTGGGCTGTGAGGCTCCGGGCTCTGGGGTTCTCTTTCCCTGATGATGATCTGGAATCCTCTGTTGAAC
Organism: Puma concolor; assembly: GCF_028749965.1. NCBI lineage: Eukaryota > Metazoa > Chordata > Mammalia > Carnivora > Felidae > Puma > Puma concolor. The sequence goes on along the minus strand of NC_141675.1, from coordinate 153,549,230 downwards.
ATTGTTATATATCAACAGGACCCTGGACCTGACTGAGTGATGGGATGAACCCAGATCGGTCTGCCTGAACTCAGACCTGTGTGGCTGTGGGTGTGGGTGTGTTTACGCATAAATACATATGAAATCTGTTTATCTACCCGTCTATCTGTCTGTCTCTCCCTCTCGATCACTTATCTAGCGAGAGAACAACTCATACGAACTGCATTATGCTGTTTTTAGCTCCAGTGTATTTTAATCCAAACCAAAGCAGACTCAATTTAATTCCTTTCAACACAATTTAAAAAGCATTTATTCACTCTCTCCCATGCGCCAGGTTCTCAGAGCCTTCAGATAAATGGGACCAAACCAACTGTCGAGCAATGTGCAGGCTGGCAGAGACAGACAAATGCAACCGGCCTCGTGTGCCGAGTTCCGTGATGGAGGGGGTGCGCTGGAAGGGGAGCAGAGCATCCTGGCACCAACTGACCCTCTGTGCGACGCCTTCACCTTCCCTCTGCCGCCCACTGGCCGGCGTGCGCCTGCGTGCTCACGGCTCAGCAGTCCCTCTGCGAGTGTGGTGCTCGGTGCTGGGTGAGGGCTCGCTTTGGCCAATGCCACCGGCCTTATAGTCACGTCACCGTGGGATGTGGGGCCATGCCACGTGCATTTTAGCCTGATTGCCAACTCTTTGGTTCCACCTCTTTCTGCCTTTCTGGGTTTGAGGGGGCTGCTAAGGAGTTACAAAGGAGAAAGGGAGAACAGAGCTCGGATGGTGTCCCATCGGCCTTGTGGTTGGTGGGGAGGATGAGGTCTTCTTGGACAAAAATGCTTTGGGTACTTTTAGACAATAAGAGCTTACCTCGTCCGTCAGGTTCCAAGAGGGCGAGGCCCCCACAGAGGAGCTACTCATTCTGGGTCCTAAAGCTTCATGCCAGCTATATCACCTGGCCCTTGGTCCACTCCAGGATCAGGCCCAAGGTCAAGGCTGGCAGGGTAAGTGTCGGAGTGCACCTGGACACCACCTGGCCCACTGTTGTGTCTTTGTTTGGTTCCCAGCCAAAGCAAACTTGAGACAAGATGTTGGGTTCAGGTAGTTTAACCGGGAAGTGATTCTGGGAAGTAAGAATGAGGGGGTGGGGAACAGGGATGAGGGAAGGGGCAATCCTCTAAAGAGAATATTCTGGAGCTGGTTACTACTCTGGGGGTAGTCCAGGCTCAACCCCATGGAAACCCACTAAGGAACCTTATAGGACTTGCTTCAGAGTGGTGCCCTTCGGGGGTGGAGAGCTGGGACATTGACCACCATGTTGTCTCTCTCATTGGTTAAGACTCACACTTTGATGTAATCCCCAGCACTTCTAGGCCACGTTGCTCATGGGCTGAGCAAGCTCTGATGACCCAGAGAGAGAGAGAGAGAGAGAGCCTTCTGCAGAGCATCTAGAGATGCTGGAGACGGAAGTTGCTGGCATGTGAGGGAATGGTCCACCGCAACAGAGGGGTAAACTCAGAGATGGCCAATGGGGTCCAGGGCAGGGCCTCAGCGACATTATCATATTTAGGCACCAGAAGGCGAGCTGGGTCTCAGATAGTGCCACCTGACACTTAAGATGGGACTCCAAAGGCCAATAAATCAATAGACATTTGTTAAGAAAGATTATCTTTCCGACCCTGTGCTCCATGCTACAAAAATGAAGGTGATAGGCTATCCAGTAAGAAAGCAGTGGGGGAGAGCCCTGTGGATATGAGGGGTTTGGGTAAGAAAATGGTGGGTGTTAAATTAGAATGAAAACCTGGGGGCGCCTGGGTGGCTCGGTCAGTTGAGCATCCGACTTTTGATTGTGGCTCAGGTCACAATCCCAGGGTCATGGGATCAAGCTCTGCATCGGGCTCGGTGATGAGTGTGGAGCCTCCTTAAGATTCTCCATCTCTCTGTCTCTCTTTATCCCTTCTGCCCCTCTCCCCTGCTTGTTCTCTCTCTCTCTTTCTGAAAAAGAAAGAAAGAAAGAAAGAAAGAAAGAAAGAAAGAAAGAAAACCTGGACCCAGACTGTGAGAGACCCAAATACCCCTGAAAAGGAGTTATGAATCCTAATTCATACCACAGCTCACAAGTTCAGAGAAAGGTGATTTTTTTGAGTGACTCTGGGGTTCTTCATATGCCCCACCTGCTGGTTAGCAGGGAAAATATTAGCTTTATGGGCAAGTTTGGCTTAGAACTTGTAGTCTGATCCAACAAATTAAACAGTCTCTTAGCAGGGCTAGGTCCCCCCGGATAAAGCACTCGGTAGCACTCTGTGTGTCTTCTCCAAAGGGTGTCCGGGCATGTGGAATTGGTGTGATCCGTGGCAGCATTTCTCAAAACTTTCTGTGCTGAAGCGCCATTTTCATTTAATTTTTAAAGCCCGTCCAGTACGTGCTTTATAGGTATTTGATAAAACATAAGAAAAACAGGTCACTAGGGAAAATGGAATAAAAGAAGACCTACACATTCCAAGGTCAAGTTTTTATTATTAGATGGAGCAGACATGAAATTACTCGGTCAGATCTCTTTAGGAGTTTCTGTACGCTCAGTCTCAATTTCTGAACTTTTCTCATCCTGACTAGTAACCAATTTCACAGACTGGTACCCATCCAGGAACCACACCGGGAACAGTAGCAGCTCCAAGAAGAGACAGGGTTCTCAGACACAGCATCCTCAGACACAGACCCTAAGGGGTCTCCAGGGAGGGCCCCTTATCCCCTTGATTACCACTCACCTGCTGGTGTCTGTAGATGAAGCCTGTGTTGGCGGAACCCACTGTCCAGCAACTGCCGCGGCAGGTTTGACTCCACCCCGTTGTGCACCCAGCCTGCAAACCCACAGGTTGGCTTCTTCGAGAAGGGAACTCTTTCCTGCTCCAGAATCCTACTCTGCGTGTCAGGATCTATGCCAGGATCTTCACCTTGAGTTTCTTCCGTAACAAGCCTTAATCTTCCCTCCCCCTCCAGGCAGCCAAGACCGTCTGCCGGTGAGGAGCTTGCCCTCGGCAGAGTGTGTTGGTGGTGTTCACGGTCTCCCGTGGTGCCTCCCAGTGCATCCAGAGTCTACCCAATAGCAAGAGGTACTCCCGGAGGCCTCTGAAGCCAGCTGTAGTGTGATGGGGTAAGGACCCTTTGGGGAAGATTGTGCTAAGGGGCAGGTGGGTAGTCAGGAGACAGCCCCGGGGGCCAGATGCGAGGTTATAAAACCCTGAGAGGCCTGGACCCTGGAAATCAACAAAGGGGTATACATGGGACCTGTGATGAGTCAATATGGCTCATGGTAACTGCTTAGCTACGGGGCAAGTGAGAGGCAGGGTCCAGAGATCAATTCTTACTGAATACTTCTTATTGAGCTCCAACGTGTGCATGATGTAGCTGAGACACATGGGTGCTGTCCCAGTGGTGGGAACGCTTAAGTTAGGGGCCGGGGTTAACTTCGGCTCAGGGCTGGTGAGGAAGGATCTAGAAGGAGATCTTGAATAAGGAAGGACGACAAGTGGCCACACAGTGAAAACTCCTAAGATCTGCGTTTGAGTCTTGACTCACTTTGGAGCCCTTGGAACTTGGAGTGTCAGGCCTCGTCACTACTGCACAAGGTGACTGAAGTCACCTGTATGATAAACATTCCTGTAAGAGCTTTGTAAATGGCAGACCCCGTGAAGATGGGAAGGGCGTTCCAAGAAAATGGGGGCAAAATGAGGAAGAAATTCCAAGATCCCAGGGTTTTATGACTGAATGAGAACACCAAACACAGAAAGAGGCCACTCTGGCCATGCAGCTGTTTTGGGAGATGGGGTTCGTCTTTAAAGTGCATTTTCTAGAGTCATCTCACTAGGTAAGATTCTGGACTTCCTTCCTTATTCGTTTCATGACTGTAATTTCAATAACTGTGATCCTCAACCCTGGAGGTCCACTCCAACCACCTGGGGAGTTTCAAACATACGACACTTATATAGTGCCAGTGCCCTAGTCCCCCCGTCCCCTGAGTTTCTGATTTACTCCCTCTGAGGTGGGATCCAGATGATGTCATTATTTAAAATTTTTTTTTTTAACATTTATTCATTTTTTGAGAGTGAGAGAGACCGAGCACGAGCAGGGGAGGGGCAGAGAGAGAGGGAGACACAGAATCCGAAGCAGGCTCCAGTGGGGGGCTCGAACTCACGGACCGCGAGATCATGACCTGAGCTGAAATCAGATGCTTAACCGACTGAGCCACCCAGGCACCCTGAGATGACGTCATTGTTTTTGAAGCTGCAGGTGATTCTGATGTAGAGGAAGTGCCCAGGTCACCGCTGGACGTTCTGCAGGTTCCACCCAACACCAGGTTGACGTAGGACCCAAAGGTAGGGGAACCCATCCCAAGAGGGCGCTCCTCTTCGGGCTTGGATGCATGAGAAGGAAGCAAGGGGTGTGTGCATTAGGCCTTCTGGGCGAGAGGTATACCTTCCACAGGTGCCCCCAACAAATCCGTCAACCGCTAGGCCAAGAAGTAGGGGTATGAAGACGAAAAACCCCAGTTCTCCTCAGGGAGGTCTTGGGTTGAGCGTATTTGAGGTCATCCATTCCTATAGCCTCGGTTGATAGATGAGAAAATGGAGGCTTGAGTCCAGAAGCTGTGACTTGCCCAGGGTCATGTGGCTGGTAAGAGCTGAATTCCTGTGCTTACACATTCCTCAACAAATGTCTGCGCACGATCTCTGAAATAGACTTTCCACACATTAAAATTACATCAGGTCATTCATAATCCTAAGATGATGGTTTACTCTTCTAAGATACAGAAGAAAGTCGCTTAAAATACTGATTTTATTTGCCCTGATGCACCGTCACACGGGCACCTTTATCGCTCCAAAAAATCACTGAGAAAAAAAATGGTCTCAGTTTTCCAAAAATGCAACTATTTCTGCACTCGTGAGTAATCAAGCGGACGGAAACATACATGACAAGAACGTTGTTCATTGACAGATTTAGTGTCATAGGGCATGAAGCTCAAACGCACATTGCCTAAGCATAATTGTCCAAGGAGCTGGGGCAGATCTCCCGATGTGTTCTATGTAATTCCATCTTAAAAAATACAAATATGCTCTCCCGATCCGCTTTGTGGAACCTCTGTCACCAGAGCCCACGGACAGATGCACAATGTGTTTCCTATCAACGTATTTTGCGCATCACGCAAGCTGATGGGAATTACGCATTATGCAATTTTACGGAGCAGTTCGTGGTCACCACGTGTTACGGAGAACGGCTGTGTGCCCAGAATGCTTAAACTGTATCTGACAGAGATTGAAAAAGTGCTTCAGAGGGGGAAGAGTGTTGCATGAAGCTAGTTTGTCTGAAAGGGGGAAAGAACACAGAAAACAGACTTAGCAGCTGCTGATAAAACACACTAGAAATACTTTTTCTTTAAAGTTTATTTATTTATTTGAGAGAGAGAGAGAGAGAGAAAGAGAGAGTCAGAGTCGGAGCACAAGCAGGTGAGGGGCAGAGAGAGGACAGAGAATCCCAAGCAGGTTCCGCATTGTTCGCGCAGAGCCCGACGTGGGGCTCGAATCCGCGGACTGTGAGATTATGACCTGAACTGAAACCAAGAGGTGGATGATTAACCGACTGAGCCACCCAGGAGCCCCTTGAAATACTTTTGTCGTAGGCTGAGGGCTCTCCCCAGAGAATGTGCACCTTCGTTCTTTGCTGCTCACTGATGATGGGCGGTAGAGGTCGGGGGATGAAATGACAATGGTGGTAGGGGGACCCAGGGGTGCTACTGAGTCTAGAACCTCAGCTTTGGAGTTCCAACACTTATCCTCCCCTCTCCCTGGTCTTGGGTTGTCCAGAGGGAAGGTGGAACATGGAATGGGCAGACCCCCGTCCACCCAACCTCCACGGTGGAAAAAAAAATCCCAGTTGATTGGGTGGAGGCTGTGGGGGAAGGGCTCAGGATGCCTGGGTGGAAGTTGAAGGGTCCTTACACCCAGAGCGCTTAACGTCTGCTTTCTCCAAGCGTGGCTCTCCTTTAGAATGGCTTCCCGCTGGGGCGCCTGGGTGGCTCAGTCAGTCAAGCATCCGACCTTGGCTCAGGTCATGATCTCGCGGTTTGTGAGTTCGAGTCCCGTGTCGGGCTCTGTGCTGACAGCTCAGAGCCCGGATCTTACTTCGGATTCTGTGTCTCCCTCTCTCTGTTCCTCCTCCACTCGCTCTCTCTCTCTCTCTCTCTCACAAAAATAAATAAAGATTCAAAAAGAATGTCTTCACACCAGATCTGAGCTCACCAAGACATGAATGTGTCAGTGAGGCAATCTCACTCCAGTGCCTCTCTTAAAACAGAATCTGAGACTTCCTCCCTTGTGAGCATTTACTGCAGAGGGAAATGCTACCCTTTCCATATTTAACACATGCACACAGAGAACTGCTAAGCCATAAAGTAAAGCTCAAAGACGCTCCGTGTGAGGACGACAGAGACCAGACCTTACAAAATGATAACCGGGACTTTATAACTCATAACCCCATGCATGTTATATTAAATGTGGAAGGCTTTTTGAACTGCAACCTTTACATTCCAATCCAATACTTCTCTCAGCTTTGAAATATCCACAATCTGAATTTTATAGGGATTATTTTTATTATAGCAAAGCAATTAAGTCTCCATATTGAAGGATGTAAACCTTTTAAGGCCTTGCTCAGAATATCAAAAGAAAAGGAGGCTTATATTTAACAGGTGTGACAACCCAGTGCAGGACATTTCATTGAACAAGAGCTTGACATTATCCAGTAACAAATACTTAAATTAATCCAAAACATCTTTTGGATAAAAGGGATTTCAAAAAGAATTAAGTTGACCGCAAAACTTTATACAGAAAGAAGACCATTTCACGTATGAAATGCTTAAAGCTACTAATTCTTACGAAATGTGTCAAGTGGTGTTTTGATAAAGACCTTTCTTTTATTTTTTTTATTTAAAAATATTTTGTAGTGTTTATTTATTTTTTGAGAGACGGAGCATGAGTGGGGAAGGAGCAGACAGAGAGGGAGACACAGAATCCAAAGCAGAGGCTTCAGGGTCTGAGCTGTCAGCACAGAGCCCGATGCAGGGCTCGAACTCACGAACCATGAGATCATGACCTGGGCCAAAGTTGGATGCTTAACCGACTGAGCTACACAGGCACCCCTAAAAACCTTTCTTTTGAATGATATGTTCCCAACTTAGTTACAATTGTCGTATTTGCTAATTGTCCTGCAAGATAGTGTATGTGTTTCTGCTGGCCTCTCAAGCTAAGTCAATGGATTTAACGAGTTGATGCAGATTTCCTACTCTTTGACCTTGATTATGGACCATACTGAAGGTAATGCTATAAGTGGAGATTAGAGTAGACAATAGGAAGAACTTCCTAATTACAGACTATAAAATACAATCAATTGGAGGACAGGATGTCATAAGATCAATGCAGAACTCCGGGGTTCTGAGGCTCTCAGATTTTTCCAGAGGAATGATCTCAGATTTTTAAGTAGGTTCAGAATATATTTCTTCCAAGAAATTCTCTTTCTCTCTCTGTGCGAGCGTCTAGATTTGGGGAGTGGACGAAGAGTAGTAAAGGGGAGCTAGAAGAAACATTATTTCAAATATTGTGGTTTTTCTGAACCCACGATTTCAGTTTCAACAGTGGGAACTTGGATTATTGAGCTCATGATCTCCCAGCTATGAAAGCACAGTGCTTTATTTTTTTTCATGTTCTTTTGTCCATTAGTTTACCTAGTACTATTTCCTGCACTGTTCTGTAGTATACTATTCAGTGCCGGTGGGGATGATTGAGGAACTTTGCTGGCCCACTGTAGTGTTATAAAGTAGAGTCATTGCCCAGGGGACTGCTGATCTCATTGAACAGTTTGAAAATCTATTTATTTTAAAGCACTTCCCTAAATGTTAAGGGTTCCCTGTGGTGAGTTTTGACAATTAGTGGCTAAGAGGAAGATTTCAAAATACAGTGAGGTTTCTTGGATCTGGAATTTTTGGAGAATAGCTAGAGAGAAAGAGAACCAAAATTTGCAATTGGCAGCTAAGGGGAGAGGCAGGTTGTACATTTAAGACCACATAAACTGCGATATTGTGTCATCTGTGGTACTAGGGAGCAACTGAAAAGAATCAGTCGAATTTGCAAATGATGATTCTAGCACAGAGTGTATAAATTGACATGACCCTATAAATGTGCACCTTTTAATATGCATTCTGTTCTTTGTACCATAACCTCTTTGAGAAAAGGATGCATTCTTGTCAGAAGCTTATTCTGTTTTCACTATTTATTTTTATTGGTATCTTGTCTTGGCCCCCTAAGGACAGGTGGCTTGTATTTCATCTACTATGATGTGTGTGTGTGTGTGTGTGTGTGTGTGCGTGCGTGCGCGCGCGCAGGAAATTTCCTAAGAATAGATTTGCAGTTTCATGAAAGTTGCCCATTTAAAAAAGAAACCCTTCCTTGGAGGGTTTGAAATGGCAGATTTTCAAATTAAGGAGTCCATTTTGGCGGCTTTAGGGTTAAAGATCCCCTCAGAATCTAAAGGGTCCCCGAAAAGGCAATTTCTAAACTCAGCTGCTTAGACCCATTTTTTTTTCCCCCAGCAAACAGGAAATGGAGCCCTGAAGGCTTTTTTTTTTTTTTAAACTGGAAAGTGTGGAGGGGGGGGCGGGCATACTCACCGATGCCCACTCACAACCCCGAGCCTGACCCAGACTTGGGGGTCTCTCTGTGTTTTTTCTTCTCTCTCTCTTTTTTTCTATTATTTTGGCAGACTTTTTGGAATGTCTGGGAGCTAAGGGCTTTGCTTCATGGAGCAGAATTCTGCAGCAAGAAAAAGAGAAAGTTATAGACTAAACCACAGAAATGTAAACACGTCTGCAGCTAAAATAACTCCACTTTCATTGAAAACACTCCTCCTTCACAATCAGACTTCTGTGTGCTATGGTCAATAAAACTGCATGTTAATAGCGACCAATTAATAGATTATGTTGCCCGGCCTTAAAAGTTGAGGGAGTTTTAATTATTATTTTTCAAATTAAAGGAGTGCTTATTCCCTCCCATCCCTTGGGGTGGTGGGGGGGGGGGACTTAGCCTTCTTGCTGGCTGTTTGCTGAAATTCTTGGCTGTTAAAAGTTTGGAGAGGGAGGGACATGAGTAGTTTTCACTTGGTCGGAAAGGAGCGAGTGTGCAAGAGGACGCTCTGGGATGGGTTCCTAGCGAGCGCAGGGATGGTGGTGACGGGCCCCCGGGGACAGCAGTGAATGAAGAGACGACGCACTCAGGTAAGCGCGATTTTGATGTCACGATTCACTGATAAACTAAAACATCTGGAGGGGCTTAGCACAGTGCCCCAGAGGCCGAGGAGCGGGACCTCGCGGCTCCCCCGTTGGGGAGTTGTTTTTTGCCGACTGGATTCTGTTCTCACGAGGGCGGCTGTCACGGCGCCCGCGCGCGTCCGGCCGGGTGTCTGGGCATCCCGCGTCGCGCTGCTCCCCGGCCTCCGCCGGCCCGTCCCGGCGCTCGCCTCCGGCTCTGGGGACGCGCAGGTAGCGACCCCAGGTCTCGCTGAAGCCGGAGGCACCTTGGCACCGCGTCTCTTCGTCCCCAGTCTGAGGGCGACGTGGTCTTGATTCTGATGCGCATCCCAAGGCAGCCGGTGGTTTCAAACTTCTACGGCTGCCACCGGTTCTTTCGTTACACGTGACGTCTGTCGTGGCTGAGGCTGGGCAAGAAAAAAACCCACTGCTTCTCACCAGAAGCGACCCCGAGTTCGAGAAGCAAGCTCCTCCGGGGCTCCCCCCGCCCCACTCCTCTGGTCTCCCCTCCTGGAGGCGCGTCCCGGGTTTGTCTCCGGCCCGGCTCACGCCGTCCCGGGCTCGGCTGTGGCTCCTCCTCCTCCTCCTCCTCCTCCTCCTCGCCCCCAGCGCCCTCCCCCGCCGTCAGCTCCGTCCTAAACCCGGCGGCGACCAGACCCGCCCGCGCCGCCGCGCTCCCCGGCCCCCGGGCGCGCGCACGGACACGCGCGCTCGCAGACCCACGCGCGCGCGCCCACGCGCCCGGGGACACGCGCGCCCCCGCGCCCGCGCCCCGCCCCCCGGGCGCGCACCTCCCGCTCGCGGGTCGCGCGTCGGGGCGGCCTCCCTGCTCGGCGATTGGCGGGAGCCGGAGCCTCCCCGAGGCCGGCGCCCACACCATGGGCTGAGCCCGTCGGCGCCCCGGGAGTCAGTGCGGCCCGGCTCCGCGCGCGCACCGCCAGGCACGCGCGCGGGCACACGCGGGCGCGGACACGCACGTGCGGGACACGCCCTCCCCGACGGCGGCGCTCGCCTCCGGTAAGTCCCGCGCCCCGCGCGCCCTGCCCGGCTCCCGCGCGGGCGGCGGCGGGGTGGCCGGCCCTTCCGACGGCGCGGGGACAGGTGGGGCGTGCGACGCAGGGAGGGACGGCTCGCCGCTGCGCTGCCCGGGGTCCCGGGGAAGGCGCGCGGGGCCCGGGCGGGACGGAGAGGATCAGGGACCCCGAAATCGGCGGGGGCCTCATCTGGGACACTGAGCAAAAAAAAAAAAAAAAAAAAAAAAAAATAGCCTGTTCGTTCTTGCCTCGATGGGAGTTAGGTGTTGCACTGAAGTCCACTGTGGGCTGGAAGCGGGGACCAGATGTGGACTAGGCTGTCACCCCGCTGGGTCATTGCAGGCAGGGACTCTCCCTCCGACGTCGCTCCAAACCCCGGGAAAACGGGCTCTGCCTCTTTCTTCTCCGCCGTCCCTGTCTCTGTCTTGTCACCTTCTGACACTTCAGCCTCAGCTGTTATGTTTACGTGCTTACAATTTGCCACCTTAATTGGGAGTTCTTGGCATGTTTAAAAATGTGGCCTGTAATTCTTTTTTTTTTTTTTTAATCAGATAGCCTTGGTATAGAGATGGTTTACAAAAGGTACTTATAGACTTATTTTTTTAGTATTTTTAAGCCTAAAACTTAAATGCTATTATTAATAGCAGAACAGACTGCCCAGTAAAATGGGTAAACAATTTTGGTGCAGATGTGGACTTAATGCAACTCATTGATATAAGGGTAATTTCGTTTATCCTTCAAAAGAACTTATTCATATGGGCCACAGATTTCACACTCGACATGTTTCTGTAGTTCTGCAGTTCAAAAAACTTCCAATGCGAGTAAAAAACATTGTATTCTTCCCCGGGTGACATAACATAGCGCATAGAGTTTATTTATCATTGGAACTACTTTTGAGGATTTTCGGTTCTCTCCAAGTAGTTTAGAGCCCTTGACCAGCCTCAGCTCCGCATCACCTTATCACCCGGAGAACTGTCACATTCCTGGGGTTAACCCCTGCTCTGCTGGCCGCCGCTTGTGCGGGCTCCTTCAGCCCCCGGGAAGACCAGGCACCACGAGTTCTGTACAAACCCAACCAAATTACTTCAGTGGGTGTCAAATTATGAATGAGCTAATCATACCATCGAAATGACAAATCTGGTGGAAGCAGGGTGAGATATGCAAACTTTGTGGCTAGTATGTGAAGTTTCATAATTCTAAAGAAAGGTTTTATGAGTGCTACCCACATCACAAATGCCGTTTGCGGTCTGGTAATCCTAGCTTCATTTGGACATTGCACGGTGCTGGCGAATGGGTATTCTATCTTTTGATTTATAGGTTTCAGAATGTGTCATTCCAGTTACACTTAAAATTGCAGTTTCTTCTCTTTTCTGACACTTTGTCATGACTTCATTTTAGTTTAAAAAATTCAGGGTAGGCTTGTGATACATTATTTTACATGAGTCTGTGATTTCACGATGAGTGCCTGGGGATTTAACCCGATGTTCCTCCTTCAAATAAAATTTTGAAAATCAGCATTTACTGTTGAATGGATTATGTAACGGGGCTGTGTGTCCGTGTGGATATCAGCAGTCCTCCCTCCACTTCCCATGTTTTGTTTTGGTATTCTAGAAAAAGCTTGTTGAATTTCTAATCTCAGAAAAATCCAGTATTTTATTTGTGGTAAGGGCTAAGATCCCAGGGGAGTGCCAGATATGTATATATATGTAAGAAGGAAAGCATCTCCCAAAGATGTCAAAATGGATTTTTAACTTACGTGCTTTTGTAAAGCGTCATACGCATGATGTGCATGCATGGAATATATCATGTCTCGTATCATAGGCAAATAGATAATAGAAAACTTCCAACTTTTTCCCTAAAATTAATATTCGCTCTGATTTTTTTTTTCCGGTTCATTATCCTTAAACAAGAACATAAAATAACAGAAGGGGGAATTATTTCTTCACAAGACAGAGGAGCTAATGTTCCTGGAGGCTTTTCCTATCCTCAGTGAAAAACGATAGCAGGTCGGCGTCGGTCATATGATACGGAGTGGTGGGGAGACATTGTCATGTTGAATAAATGTCAGTGCTGCCTTCGATTTCATAGAACTCTGTTCAGGAGGTGTTGACATAAAGACACCTGCATGTTTCTAACGAGACTTACGGAGCTGGGGAAACAAGATGTGGCCAATGTAACTCAAGTCATCATGAGCGAAACCCCGGCCTTTTGATGGAGCTCCGTGTAGGGTGGGAGTTGATCGCTCTCTAACTGCAAGTCTCTGTGTCGCCTCCCGGCTTCATCAGCCTTTGCTTCCCAGGCAAGCTTTTCCGGTGAGGAGGAGAATGCCAAAGGGGGTTCTGTGTTCTTTCCCCTCTCTGTGGAAGGATTCTTGGGCTTTTCCTAGGGGATGTAGTCCTTCAGAATACAGCTTTTGTTTATGGTCTACACCTTGAACTTGAAACTGTATTAAAAACTCTGGAGCGGCATCTGTAAGAAAAAGAAGCCGACGTGCAGTAGAAGCGTTTAAATGTTTCGGACACAACTTCAGGTCGTTTCGATACCTGGTTGCGGAAGTGTGGGGAGTTGGGGGTGTTGGGGGGACTTTGTAAGTCACGGCGGTAGCTGGTGATTGCTCGCACACGAGGGCTTGTTGATGCTCTGGATGATCTTCTCTCTCTAGTGTTTCTTTGCACTTCTGGGCGTGAGTTAATTACTTGTACATTTAGCGTTGAGTATTAGCCGTGAGCTAATTACTTGTACATTTTGCGTTGTCAGTATGCGGCCCACATTTATTGATTCAAAGCTGTTTGTTCTGTAGATAAATGATAGGAGTTTCCAGTGGTCTGGACTAGCCTCCAAACGGTTCTTCAAAAGAGCCTGGCGTGGGGGGGGGGGGGCGGAAGATTCCCCATTTAACTTCGCCTTTTATTTCTAACATTTTAGCATTTAAAGGAGAGAGGATTCAATGCTTCATGTTTGTAACATTGCAGACCTAGCGAAGGTAGTGAAGGCGGGTGGTCTAAAATTAACTTGGCTAAATTTAAGTGTAAGTAAAATGTAGACAGCACCAAGAAATTAAAGGGTGCGTCCGAAAATGGAGCTCTGGGTCTACGTTTTAGATTTAAAGTAACTTTTAAGTTCTTCTATTTTTATGGCGACATGTCATAATCTGGAAGACCCTGATTGCGTAGGAGAAATAGCAATTTAACAACAAAAGTAAGGGGTTCAGTTACCTTGACTCAGCGCACGTTCAGAAGTGTGTGCAAAGGAAGTCCAGTTCTGTGACTTTTCTGTTTGAAAATGGCTGCGTGTGGAGAATGAAATATCCTCCAAGTGTGGAAAACAAGCCTTTTTGAGTTAATTTATCGCTTTTTAAAATTACAATCCTAGACGACGAGACGTGAGATCTGATTTAGGACACACCGCTAGCGTGTCGAAAGGTTTTTAAAAACGAGATGGGTGGCTGCCTCCTTTCAAAACATACCCTTTGGTTTTGAATTGTGTTAGTGGGAATGAGATTTTCACACATGCTGGTGTCTCATATGGGATTCCTTTTAGTAATAATATTATTCCAATAATTATTCCCCCTGGAAGTGGGGGGGGGGAAGCATCTGTCCAACGAGTTAGGAAAGAAAACAGACAGCTGCGTGGCGATATTTTTTAATAGCAGGAAACTCTAATTTTCACTTAATTAAAAGTTCGGCAAAGGTTCCCAAATCTTAATTTAAGAGTCAAGATGAGGGACACCTGGGTGGCTCAGTCGGTTAAGCGTCCGACTTCGGCTCAGGTCATGATCTCACGGCTCGTGAGTTCGAGCCCCGCATCGGGCTCTGTGCTGACAGCTGAGCCTGGAGCCTGCTTCCGATTCTGTGTCTCCCACTCTTTCTGTCCCTCCCCTGCTCATGCTCTGTCTCTCTCTCTCTCGAAAATAAATGACCATTAAAAAAATTAAAAAAATAAAAGGGAAGATGTGTGTTTAGTTCTCGGTTAAGGTCCAGGGGAGCACAGGAGGTGAGCCCCGCTTGGTGTCCTGTTGTTGCCCGATTTCTGTTACTCTCCGTTCCTGGTGGGAAGATTCATTTTCTCTGGGTCGGAGTGGAAGTGTGGGTTGTGGATTCTTGGCGCTGAGTAACTTAGCTGAAGTTGCAGAGTAAAAGAAAGACAAAATTGGAGTGCGCGTTTTTCTGTGTTCCGGGCAGGGAGGTCTGCGTGACCACCTTGGGTACAGCTGCATCGGGGACATGGGTTCGCTGGTGTCGTCACCTTTCTGTCTGCGCTAAGATGGACCTCAGACTCTGTTGCCCTTGGGAACAGGAAGAGAAACCCAGGGTCTTAACCATGTCTGCTAACGACCCGTTGCCTTCACAGAATAAATTGATTGCAGTCGGCAGCGGGGGAAGTCACGTTCCCATTCAGTGTCACTGAGGCCAGGAATTCCGCTTGCGGCCGAGGGAATGAGGATCTCAGGCTTCTGAGAGGAGATTGAAAGGAGCTGTCATGAGGAGCCTGGTGGGAGGGGGAGGGGACCACTAGGGCACCTTGCAGGGAGGACCCCAGGAGTGAACCGGGTAGGACTTCAGGATCCTTACGTGGGCCTACAGAGATCTAAGCCGAGTATAAATAATGACGGAAGCGTGTGCTCGTAAAAGAAAATGTTCGGAAACATT